>NC_135771.1:8972904-9077623 GCF_052425735.1 Oculina patagonica | reverse complement strand
ACAAAGTGCTTTGAAAAAATGGCGCAGAGAAGTCCACATATCACCATTTTCAAACATTTTTTAATAAAGCCCCAAAAAGCTTTGTAAATTGTCACGATACCGGTAATGTATGAAACTTTAAATTGTGAAAATCCTCATTCGTTGTAAACTGCTTAATTACAGTCTGTCATAAGTCCCCCGCAAAGTGTTGTAAAGCGCATTGAGCATATGGAAATGCGCTATATAAATACCGTCATTATTATTATTAAAATCAAAACCTTATCTTTAAAGTACTTGTCTTGTTTTTGACATATTTCTGTCGTTTGACCGCGGTCGACGACAAACCTGCAAGTTCGGATTCTGAAACAGCAACATCGATTTGGCCTTGTGAAACAAATCTCTAGTACTTAAAACCGGCGTACAATTATTAAGTCATTTCAAGAATATAAATAATTTCTTTCGCTATAGTCCCAGACAGTGCAAGTTTTCATAAAGCTTCCGCAAATGCTTTCAGCAAACATGTACATTTCACCTATTTTTAACCAATCATACTTGAGCGTTCCCACGCCACTAATTGGATCACTGGTAAGTAGCGGTCAACGGAAAAGAAACTCTCTTTTTTTTCAATTAGAGGAATAAAAAGTTGGCCATGCACAGGAAAAAAAATTCCATTAGGTGTTCTGTAGAAATCCCTTAAAGTTAAAAAAAGACTTGAGAAGTTGTAACTTTTTCACTTGAAATGACCAAGAAAAGCCCCGAATCTTTAAAAATTATTAAATATATTGGCTAGCGTGACTTCCCTGATAAAATTGGAAAAACAAATAAATGAATAACATGATCATTTAATCGATATGGAATGAAGAACCACCAAGCTACCTACATGAAATCGTTCAATATTTTGGTTGTTACCAAAACGTTGCCGATCAGAAAATTCTCAGTCGGCAAACAGCCTGCACACCAAGGTAAAGCAAATACTTGCAATTTTCGGCCAACTTCCGTAAAACTGTCCGGCAGACATGAAGGGAAAAAAGCGAAACGGTGGGCCCGACATGAAAGAAAAACATGTTCTTGTTAATAAGAAAAACGGTATCCAAAAATAACAAATCGGTGAGAATGCTCCTTTGCATCGGGGTCGAACTTGCCTTGAACTTGCCTTGACCCAAAACGCACGACCCACGACCCACGACCCACGACCCACGACCCACGACGCACGACGCACGACGCACGACGCACGACGCACGACGCACGACGCACGACGCACGACGCACGACGCACGACGCACGACCCCCCACGACCCACCCACCCACACCATTTAGTCTGACCCGTTTTCCCTACGTTTTTACCCCTTTATGTATGTGTTTACCCTTTAATTTGATCCGGATATGCGCAAAAGTTATCAGTAAAACTTTGACTTCTGCCTGCTTATGAATTCTGTAAACGTTTACAACTCATTACCGTAAATTATCGATTGTTGAATGATACTAATGTAAATAATTCCCGACGATTGGTAAATCTTCCTTCTCAACATTATAAACTGATGAAAATTCAGTTCCTTATCGGATCATTAGATTAGCAAAAGTTACCAGACAAAGATATTTAGGTAAGAAATTGAGCGTTTTCCAGGAATAAAACAAACAGTGTAATTTTCAAAGCAGAAATTCATTTTGAAAGTAAAGAATTAATTTCTCAACTTCAGTTTCAAATAACTTAACAGTATTTGTTATTTGAAAAAAATGGGGAGGGGGGAGGGCACAAAAATCAACAGCAAAGTTGAAACTTAATAAAGAACTTGCTCAAACTTACCCCACAAAAGAAAAAAAGAAACCGGGAAAAGTTGTCTTCTTTCAATGCGTCGACCACACTGCGATGGCAAGCGCAACCTAAGAGGGCATTATGAAAGAAAGCAAGCTCAGGCTATCTTTATCTTAGGAAAGGACGAACCTTAGACGTGATTGGTTTAAATATGACATGTCGTACATATTATTAACCAGTAAGATAACAAGGAAAAAATAACAGATGCTATAACAAGTGTTTTAATCTTAGTCAACGTTTTCTAAGAATTGTAATTATCAGTGACTCAAACAAAATCGCCCCACCAATTTTGTTTGTTTTCTATATCTCCAGGAATATGGTTGTTCCTCAGCTTTATGCAGATATGCGTAAAATACATTAGCAGAAAGTTGTGTTTCGTACTACTTTTGTCGGATCGTTGCAAGTTCACAAAAATCTACCCTGACTAATGTTTTCTGTCCACATTTTCCGAGAATCAAAGCACACAGTCCTTATCAACCACCTGCCTGTTTTTCATTTAGATAATTCCGGGAATTTGCCAGCTTTGCGTCAAACAAAAATAAAAGTTCAGAGAAAGCGATCATGTCTTCTTTATTTCAGTTTGATGAATATTCCTTTTTAAAACCTGGCGTAGCTGACATCAAGATGCCCGCAATGTGATGCCGATTCTCAAATTCAAATGCCAGATATCTCTCGGTAACATTTCTTTTCTCGGTATCATTGCTTTTGCAGAAAAAACTTCGTTTTTAACTCTTAGTTGAAAGCAATTAAGTCTTAGATAAGAAGAAAACATTAGATAAAGTTAGTTCGGTAATACGTTTGGTGCTAAAAAATAAACAACAAAGTTTGTTCGTTCGTTTTCCAGGAATTAACCTAACAGAGCCGGGAAAATAAGTGACTCCCAGGAGGGAGAAATTTCCCACAGTGTCGAAGTTTGATACTGGCATAAAGAAAATTAAGAAATGTTGAAGCTGATCAACTTAAAAAAACACAAACTAGATCGAATAGCTTGGCAGAAAATTATGTCAGCAGAGAGATTTTTTAAGGAAAGTCGGTCGGTGGCGTCTCCTGACGATGTTAACTATTATGTCTTCGCTTGAAAAGAAAAATCAGATGCTTAATACTAAGGAGTCCATCGCAGTACCTTAATTTTCAAAGAATTACAACTTCACTAAACAACACAAGGGCGATTGCAATTAACAGTGACTCAAGGAAAGCCATTCAAATCCAAACTGTTTTTTTTTTTTTGTATTTCCGTAAATGTGGTTGTTCTCAGCTTACGTTAATGAAATATGAGTCAAATTTTTCTGTAAATAGTATAATGTCGTTCTTCTCTTTGAATAACTTCTCATTACTCCTCGGTACTAGCTAGTGGAAGGGGTATTTGTTCAGATATTATTCTTAATATATATAAAAAATTTTTTATTTTCAAAAAAGAAAAAACCCCCCCCCCCCCCCCCCAAAAAAAAAAATAAATAAATTAAAATAAATAAATAAATGGGATAAAAAATAAAACGGGGATAAAAAACAACCCACCAAACCATCACAAAAGTGCATTCTGCACTAAAAATGCAAGTTTGCAAAAACGCTACTCCGATTTTTTCATCTTTATTTTCGGACAATCAAAAAATCAGTCCCAATAAACCCCCTACCAGTATTATTTATTTCTAAACATTTCCAAGAATTTTTTAGCTTTCTCCGGCAAGTTTATATTTATTTCGCAGAAAGCGTTTGCACCCTAGTGATTTTAGTTTGATTACAGTCAAAATAGTCAGCGCGTGCCGCCTAGTATTCCAGAATAGTTTTGATTAACGGCGAACGGAATGTGTTATTCGTTTCAAACTTTCAAATTTAATTGAATATTGCATATCACCCAAACGTGAACACGTGCACACGTGAACCTGTCAAAAATTAACCAATTTGATTGGTTTATTCTTGTGGGTTTAAAGATTCAAAACAATCTACATTTCAATTTGATGTAAAGAAGCATGTAAGTTAAGGAATCAAAGTCAGTATCAACTACAAGTTTAAAATTTAAGACGACGGGCCAAGATGATAGTATACCGCAATCTTCTCATCGATGCAAATTAACTTATAAACTATTTTGTGTAATGTTTTCCATCCACCTTTTCTAAGAATTTAAACAAGAGAGAAAAGTTAATTAACCGAGAAATCGGTAACCCTCCGTCTAATCAAACATGCACGTTTAAATGAGGAAAAACTTCTTCTGGCCCCATGATTCAAGTTTCACGAATACAGTATTCTTATACGACCCGTTTGATTGCGGACATTAAGATGTCCGCCGCACTGTAATGGCAAGCGCTAAGACGTATTGACAAATTAAAAATAAGATGTTCTGTTGTTAAAAAAATACAGATGCTCCAATAGAAGTTAAGATGTCCCTTGCATTATTAAAAAATTTCCAAGAAAAACAACTTAACAAAAGGAAAGACGATTCACAAAATACCTCCCCATTTTGTTCGACTTCTGGTTTTCTCAGAATGTAATCATCAGTTTTCACCTTAAAAATATAGTGTACCGACGACTGGCTGAAATAAGTCAGTGAAAAGTTTGTTTTTTCTTCACCTAAATCGCCTGCTTTGCTTTAACGAAAAAAGGCGGCATTCTTCAAAAGAACCGAGGCCTTATTTTTGCTTTTCCTCATAACGAGAACGCTAATCTGCAAGCGTCAAGGTTACTGATATTAATTTATTAATAATTCAGTGCCGTTGCGACAAGAGGAACCAACTCAGATCCTGTAATCGTTCCGTTTTTATTGTAAAACACATTTGATGAATTAACACATTTTCCATGTAAAGAGCTAAAAGAGCTAAAAAATGTTATTGAAATAATACAGCTACACAAATTAATAAAAAGCTATCGAATGTTTTCGAATTTATTCTTTATTTCACTGGTAAATTCCCAAACGAAAATTTGTTACTTAAACAACTAAATAAGTTCTTTTTTTTCTTTAGGATGCATTCTTCAACTCTATTTTCCTTTGTTGGTTTCTTATACTTTTTTTCTGGCGAATTTCACAGTATTTGGTTAACCCGTACGATTTTTATTTCGCAAATTACGATTTTATTTTTATTTCGCAAAGATGCATCTATTTTTCTTTGTTGTTTTTTATATATATTTTTTCTGGTTCGTAGTGTTTAGTTAAGTACAATTTTTATTTTGCTAGGATGCATCTAAAGAAGGCAGGTAAGAAATGAAAAGTAAAAGCATCAAAACCAAAGTTTTTATCTGCGTTTTTCGGGAAGTGAAGGCAAAAGAGGCCTAGGCTAAAATCGCAAGAAATACTGACGAACTTCTTGCTCAGAAATGCGTTGTATGTCATAAGAATAAGAAAATTATCAAATTCGGTTATGAAGTTTTTGAGTGAACGCGGCCGTACAATCGGAGAATCAAACAAACGTCTCAGAGAGTTCCAAAGAAATCAAAGTATGACACCATACGCAAACAGCGATGACACTGACGTCCGAAATAAATCAAACTAAACTAATAACTTGAGACTAAATGAAAAATATCATAGATTTACCTTTCAAGGGAGGAGACAAAACGGGTGAAGTCCTCTTCTTTTGAGGTGTCGAGCACACTGCAATAGTAAGCGCAAATTTAAGAGGGCGTGTTATCAGAGAAAGCTCAAATTATCTTTATCTTACAGACAGCACACCCTTACACATGATTGGTTGAATATGTTATGTTACACTTCTTATTATCCAGTAAGATAGAAAGGAAAAAATAACATGCTTTAACAGGTGTTTTTATCCTTGTCTTTAAAAGAATTGCAATTATCAAATTGAAACTGAAAAAGTCACCTCTTTTTATTTCGTCTTTTTTAAAAAATTGCCAAGAATGTTTCTATCCTTCAATTTTATGCAGGTTTGCTTAAAATTATCAATAAAACGTTTGACATTTGCCTGCCCTTGAATAAGTTCGGGTACTTTATCAGTGTAAGCGAATTCGATTCATAAATTCGGTTTTTCTATAACATTTTACAGTTCTTCATCGTAATTTATCAATAGTTTCATGATACTTAGATTTCAAGGACTTAACAATATTTAATATAATATGAATCGATTTATTTTTTTCTACGATTGGTAAACCTTCGTTCTCAGTATAATAAATTGCTTGCTATTCAGCTCCTTAGATCAACGAAAACCTTCAGATAAAGCTATTCAGGTAAGAAATCAAGCGAGGTCTTTCTTGCTTGGGAATACTTTGTATGTAGAATCAGAAAAAGAAACCATTTTCGAAGAAACATTTCGAAGTGTCAACTAACAACAAAGATTTAATAAAGAACTTGCTTAAATTTACCTTACAAAAGAGAAGAATAACCTGGGAAAAGTCGTCTTTTTGGAGGCGTCGACCACACGGCGATGGCAAGCGCAACCTAAGAGGACGCAATGAAAGAAAGCGAGCTCAGGTTATCTTTATCTAATTAAGGGAGAGACGCACCCTTAAATGTGATTGGTTTGAATATGACATGTGGTACGTATTGTAACCAGTAAAATAGCAAGGAAAAATAACAGTTGTTATAACAGTCTAGGTTTTCTAAGAATTGCAATTATTAGTAACTCAAGCGAAATCACCCCACCAATTTTTCTTCAGTTGTTTTTTTTTATATTTCCAAGAATGTGTATACTTTTTAATTTTATGCAGATATGCATAAAATACAAAAGCAAAAAGCTTTATTTCGTCTTGAATAAGGTCCGGTACTTGATCAGTGTTATTGAACTCAATTCGAAGAGATCTTTTTTCGGATAGTTTCTCATTGAATGCAAGTTCTGATTAATGTTTTGCGTCCAAATTTTCCGAGAATCAAAACAAATATTTGTAATCAACCCCCTACCAGGTTTTTCATTTCGATATTTCCGAGAATTGGTCAACTTCTTTTGAGTCAGACGAATGAATATTCCGTTATAAATTCGCAGAAAGCGATCGCGTCCTCATAATTTCAGTTTGATAAAGATTTTCTTTACAGACCCGTAGCTGACATCAAGATGTTCGCTGTATGATGCCGATGCCTTAAATCGTCAAATTCCGTTGCTTTTGAAGAAAATACTTCGTTGTCATTTTAAAGTTAAAAGCAAATTAGTGCCCTACTGTCGTTAGCGAAAAGCATCAGAAAACGTTTTTCATGTTAGAAATTGGAGGCTAAAATATAAACTACAACTGAGAAGCTTTTAAGTTCGTTTCCCAGGAATTAAACTAACCGAGGAAAATAAATTACTCCCAACAGCGAGAGATTTCTCGTAGTGTCGAAGTTTACACTGGCATCACGTAAATTCAAAACTATTGAAATTGATGAGCGTGAACTAACACAAACTAGATCAAACAGCTTGGCAGAAGTCTATCTCAGCAGAGAGATTACCCAAGAAAAGTCGGTGGCGTCTCCTATCGAAATGTTCACCATCGTGGCGAGTTCAAAGACTACGTGCCGTTAGAAAAGAAATACGTTCTTTGCTTGAAGAGAAATATCAGATTCTTCAATAGCAGGAGTTCATTGCATTACCGAAAGTTTGTTTTTCTCTTCACTGAATTTTGTTTGTCAGTTTTTACAATTCCTAGAACGTTATTATTTATCACCCTGCAAAAATACAGTTTTTGACAAATTGAAATTTGTCAGTAAAAATTTCTCTACTTGCTCCGCTGTCTCAGTCTTCTTTACTTGTCAAAAAAACGGCGGCATCCGATCGCGAGAAAAGCGGAATGCTACTGGAATAATAAGTTGACGCACGATTTTAGATATTAAAACAAATCTACTAGCGTCAAGATTTCTAAAATGAAAATGTCAGTGCAGTTGCGCCAAGCGAACAAGATTAAGAACCTGCAACTTGAACTTTCCAGTTAAATTCTTCACATCACAGGCAAATCGATATAAAGTTCTAATCGATATAAAGTTCTAAATAAGATAAGTTCACATTCCCTGCAACTAACAAAAAAGCTTCGCATGCTATATGAATAAATGTCAGTGATAACTAGTTTGAAAAACGCTAGAATGGTATATAGCTTGCTGCGTGGAATTTGAATTTGTGACGAGCGAAGAAAAAATGAAAACCTATACTTTCTCGGGTTGATGTTAGCTCACAATGCTCTAATAAGGTGCATTTTCCATATCTGGTTTCTTAGATCTTTGTTTTTGATAAATATCACAGTATTAAGGTCGCGGGGGACACCTTAGTCTCATCATTATGCATTTATTTAAAGCGTATGCACGAAGTTCAACGACTGACATCGACAACTTTACGAGATATTTATGACTGGACAAAAAATGGGCGCGTGCGTGTGATTTGTAAAAAATCCCTGTTTCTTTGATATTTTAACCAATTTAAAACAACACTTAGCGATATGCGTTCATATAGATTGTAGGGAGTTTTTGAGCTTGTTTTCATTTAAATTTGAATATTTCTGCAACTCAGAGTAATCACAAAATATTTGGCATAAACAATCGTGCCCTTTTTAAAAACGCATTGTTCTCACCATAAAAGCGTGGAATATAATTACCATAATTACATCTCTCCTTGGCAAAATGATCGTATTTAGGTCGGGACACCTTCGGAAATCTCAAAGTTTGGACTTTTCCGACAATTTTGTGGCAGAGAATACAGCGCGGATACAGAACTTCATTACTTGCCACTGCAGATAGGTAAACTATGAATACTGTAGTGTGTCATAACAGAAGCGGAATTTTAAAAGAGCTCTTGTAGAAAGAGGTAGAAGACATTAAATTCAAATTTGCGCACTTAAACCGCCATAACTTGCTGGCAAACATTAAATTAAAAAATCCGCTTCTGTTATGACACTCTTGAGGTATTGACTGATAAGCTTTTGACAAGATCACAGTGTGCTGTCTCCTACTCGCTCCGCAAACTCTGCCACAAAATCATGTTTTTCCCAATTTGGCACTAACGAGGCTATAACATCGCCGTTTAATGCAATCTACCAAATAAAAGATGACATTCACAATCTTTCACCGTTTCTTCATGTCTCTGTAAAATTTGAGCTAAATCGCACCCATAACAGCTGAGAAATAAGCGTTTTAAGAGGACATATGCACAAATTTCAAACAAAAATGAAAATTCTTGGCAAGAGCCCTGTAATGGATTTCGCTCATTCTCTTACCATGGGTAGGCCTTAATATAAAATAAATCACAGTATACTTTGTTTGGCTAAATATCGATTTGTTTTCGAGAAAATCGATAATTCTAAAATCCAGCAAAATTGACGCTTTCGGAGCTCAAAATTTATGCCGAGTTTGTTAGCTTCGCGTCGAAAAATAAAGCACTCTGGAAGAAAAATACCTGTTTAATATCGAAGAATAACATCAAATTAGTACGTCGAAAGCAATTTCTGCTCTTAAAGTCCTTTTATTTACAAAATATAATTAAGTTTATTCGACACACTTTTGATTTAATTCAAAATAGGTCAAACTTATCGCTTTATTTAAGTATGAGCGAAGCGAAATAAATGGCCGAAAATTTGGTATTAGACAGATAAATGATTGTTCTTTTCGATACTAAAAGGATTTCGTGGAGAAATGATTTAGGGCGATGCTTTCAGATCTCAAAGTTGCTTAAAATTCGTTAATTTAACCGACCGTGACATTGTTGATCTTATCAACATTATGTAAACATTCCACGCAAAGGTTAATTTTCCCCATGTGAACTTCAACTGAGTAAAATAAAAACATAGACTTGCTTACCGTGGTGTTCGCTGATATGTTGTAAATCCTGTTTTCCTCATTTACGACAAAACCTAAGCCCTCGGCGAAGCTGTTATCCAATTTTCTTGACGCGCCATTTGTAACTGATTTCCACGTATTGAAGTGACAGTTCTTTTCCATGCATTCTTGAAAACAGTCCTGAGTCTTAACTGATCAGTGTAAACAGGAATACGAAGTACTTTGCTTTAAATCAACTTAAAGCTTAGCAGCAGTGGTAGATAAATCGATACGGCCGGCGAATCTTCGTTTCGAAAACCGCCATTTGAGATTTGTCGGCCCTTTGTCCTGCGGTATGCAGATAATTAATTCACACTTGAGTAACTTCCGGCACATGAAATCGACAACCACCGTGACCAGAAAGCACCATGCTTTTTGGTGATTGGTTGAGGCACTATTTTTTTATCATTTTAACATAAGCTCTCAATGAAAAACTTTTGGGCTGAGAGAGTTGTTAAATGGTTGTTAAATGGTTGCATGAAAGCGCTTTTAACTTCCGGGTCGAAAGTTCTTCTGTTGCGTTGCTTCGCTTTGCTGCATATTTTTTATCCAGTTCTTACCCTTGTTCAAATTCTTGATTAGGCTAAGGCAAAACAGTTGTAGAGTCAACTCTCCCTTATTGAAGATCTCTATAAGACGGACACCTGGTGTTAGTCCTGTCCTTGCTTTTTTTCAGTCATTTTTATACTCTAAAAAACATGTACGATAGAGTTGTTTCTGCGGTCAAAGTTAAGCATGGACTTAGTTCCTTTTTTCAACCTCTTATAGGAGTTAAGCAGGGTTGCAACCTGAGCCCAACATTGTTTAACTTGTTTATAAACGACATTGTTGATCTGTTTGATTCTAGTTGTGAACCTCTGCATATGATAGATTGCCAAATTAGTTGCTTACTGTACGCAGATGATTTAGTTCTTCTTTCTCAATCGGAAAGCGGTTTACAGAAGTGCCTTGATAGATTAAATAGTTACGTTAAGAAATGGCAAATGAAAATCAATATCAAGAAGACTAAGGTCATTATTTTTAACAAAAGTGGCAAAGTACTCAGAGGTGAATTCAAGCTTGGTAAACAACCATTACAAATAACTGATAGCTACGTCTATCTAGGGATTGTTTTCACAATCTCTGGCTCTTTCTCACTGGCACAGAAGAAGCTGTATAATAAAGCTACAAGGTCTTTATATAGTTTCCTATCAGAGATTAACATTTACAATGGTGCCTCTGTCACAACAATTCTTAAGCTTTTCGATTCTCTTATACAGCCAATCCTTTTGTACAACTGTGAAATTTGGGGTTGTTTTTTAAAATTGTTTGGGGGTAATTACGATAAATTTGTTTCCAAAGTTTTTGATGAACGAATAATCCCCGAAACTATGCATAATAAAGTATGCAAAATGGCTCTAGGGGTTCACTCCAAAGCAAGTAACCTCGCAGTAAAAGGAGATCTTGGACGCTTTCCCCTTCACCTCCTTATCTATAGTACAATTTTTAAATACTTTTTGAGACTTCTTACATTCTCAGAAAACAAAATGTTAAGTAGTGCTCTTGAGACAAACATTCAATTGGATAACACTGGTAAGCACTCTTGGTTTACCACTATTAAACACCTTTTGCGTTTTACTAAATTAGATGTGATGACAATAGATTTTTCAACTTTTGAAAGAAGTAAAATACCCAACCTGTTAAGGTTGTTTAAAAATAATCTTTCAAAACAATTTCAGGTTCATTGGTTGAAAAATATAAATAAGGATAAATTAGATCCTTCAATTGGAAACAAATTAAGTCTTTACGGCGAAATAAAAAACGAAGTTAGGTTTGAACCTTAACTAAGGATAATAAAAAATGTCAATCAAAGAGTGGCGATAACCAAAATGCGGATTTCTAGTCATCAACTGCCTATTGAATCAGGTCGATACAAGAAGATACCTCGAGATGAGAGACTTTGCCCATTCTGTAAGTCATCTATTGGTGACGAGTTCCATTTTTTGATGAAATGCACCCACTCATCATTTTCTCATCTTAGAGGTGTCTTCTTAGATCGCCTCTTTTCAATAAATAACAGTTTAAAATTTTTGAATTATAAGGCACTTTTTATATATATCTTAGCTATGTGCGATGAAAATATCTTGAATCTAAGCGCCCACTTTATCTGTGATATTTTAAACTGTTATAATGAATCACTAAAAGAACTTGAGGAGAATTTTTCCCTCACGACCAAGAGTTAGTTGTTAGCTTGTTAATGTTAATGTTTAGTTATTAAGTGTATTCTGTTGTAGTCCTGTGGAACTGAAATCTTCAAGTTGAAGATAAAGTCAATAAAGCATTACTCTAACCAGCTAGGCTACGTTTACACGGGACCGGACCGGAGCCGTTCCGAACTGGACCGGACCGGATCGGCCTCTGTTTACACGGAAGCGTTTGGCACCGATCCATGTGTTTACACAGGACGGTTCTGGAACCGGTCCGGAACGGTTCCATAACTTGACCTGCAAAATAGCAGGTCCAGTTTTGGTTCCGTCCCGCACCGGTTCCAGAACGGCCCCGTGTAAACAGAAGGCCTATCCTATCCGTGTAATTAGAAGGCATATCCTATCCGAAAATCGGACCGAAACGTTCCGGACAGTAGCAGTGGTTGATAAATCGATTCGGCCGGCAAATCTTCTTTTCGAAAACTGAGATTTGTCGGCCCTTTATCATGCGGTGTGCAGATAATGTATTTCACACTTGCGTAACTTCCGGCACATGAAATCGACAACCGCCGTGACCAGATCCCAGATAGCACCCTGCGTTTTGGTATAGTATTGGTTGAGGCACCATATTATTGCTATATTAATATAAGCTCTAAATGAAAAACTTTTGGGCTGAACATGTAATTAAGTTTCACTTTAGGTAGCTACCGTTTGTGAAAGTTGCTAAATAGTTGCATGACAGCGCTTTTAACTCCCGGGTCTAAGGTTCTTCTGTTGCGTTGCTTCGCTTTATAGTTTTTTTTTTTGTTCTTACCTTTGTCCAAGTTCTTGATTAGGTCAAGGCAAAACGGGTGAAAGCAAAATCTAAGATGTTATCGTTGGATCCGTCTTCCGTGAATGTTAAAAAATATGACCATGTATATATTCTGTTGGGGTCCGGCGTAAACAAGGGAAGGTGCCCCCCGCCAGAGCTTGCGGGGAGGGACAAGCGCCTCGCCGTCAGGGAACCCAAATGTTTTAAAAATATCATAGTCATTATATAAATATTTTGTTTTTAAACCTGTTTTCCGGTGTGTTTTTGAGTTGATTTGGAAGCTATTAGGGGAAAACGGTTTAAGTTTCAAATATTATCCGCAGTCTATTCCTTCATAAATAAGACGGTTATAATTATAATACGACTCAAGTTTCCAAACAACAAGAGATATAAAGTAATAACTTTATAATCACCTTAATTCTCAATTCAATAGGCGAACTTTATTAGGAAGGAGTTGTCGAAGCTGGGGTATTCCCCAAAAACGGCTCTGTGCCGTCCAATGAGGTCGTGGTTTTGGGTTCCCGATCTAGAACGGGATTTTCAATATCAGACGATATCTAGAACGAGATATGGTATTTTGAACACACAAAAGTTCCAAAATATCAGCAGCCAAAACGGGGTGACTTGTTTCTAGAACGCGGTATCTTTTGAATGCAAGTTCTTTCTAACTGAATACCAGAGGCCCTTCCAATTACGCTGGTAAAAAGGGAATGTTATGCTTCTAACAATGCTTGTTTTTTGTCCGATATAATGCTCAACTGTAATTATGCTCATTTTTTTTAATAATGCTACTTTGGTATAAATGCTTTGTTGTACTTTGCAGAAATAAATACAAAATATGGCATCACGTCAGAAGTCCATAACAAACTTCTGATTACGTGTACTTTTCTTCACCTAGCTTAATCTAATGAAGTGAAAGCACCCTTTCCTTAATTTTTACACCAATAATTTTTTATACAGTCATAAATGTTCAGCGTTTTATTATAAATTGTTTACCGTGACTGGTATTACAACTGCATATACATGATATATGGTCCCTTTTTTCCCCACCCCTTCCCCACCTTTCCTTCCCGCTTTTATTTCGCCCAATCCTCCACAGGAGAAAGAAGGAGAGCTTGTTTACAGGCTAGACTACACAGCGGAATATATATTTTTAACTGACATTCACGGGAGACGGATCCAACGACGCCATCTAAGGCTTTGTGTACAGCCAACTCTCTCTGAAACGGGTACCTTCGGGACCGGCTCCAACTCAGTTCGTCTAAAAGAGATCTCCGTCTTATAGGGATTTTAACGTCGTTTCAAATTTTCCACTGAAGAAGGGACAAGAATTTGAACAAGGGTAAGAACTGGATAAAAAATATGAAACAAAGCGAAGCAACGCAACAGAAAAACTTTCCACCCGGATTTCATGCAACCATTTAACAACTCTCTCGAACGGTGGCTAACTGAAGTGAAACTTTATTACAAGTTCAGCCCAAAAGTTCTTCATTGAGAGCTTATGTTAAAATGATAAAAATAGTGCCTCGACCAATATTTCGAAAAGGAGGGTGCTATCTGGTCACGGTGGTTGTCGATTTCATGTGCCGGAAGTTACTCAAGTGTGAATTAATTATCTGCATACCGCAGGACAAAGGGCCGACAAATCTCAAATGGCGGTTTTCGAAACGAAGATTCGCCGGCCGTATCGATTTATCTACCACTGCTGCTAAGCTTTAAGTTGATTTAAAGCAAAGTACTTCGTATTCCTGTTTACACTGATCAGTTAAGACTCAGGACTGTTTTCAAGAATGCATGGAAAAGAACTGTCACTTCAATACGTGGAAATCAGTTACAAATGGCGCGTCAAGAAAATTGGATAACAGCTTCGCCGAGGGCTTAGGTTTTGTCGTAAATGAGGAAAACAGGATTTACAACATATCAGCGAACACCACGGTAAGCAAGTCTATGTTTTTATTTTACTCAGTTGAAGTTCACATGGGGAAAATTAACCTTTGCGTGGAATGTTTACATAATGTTGATAAGATCAACAATGTCACGGTCGGTTAAATTAACGAATTTTAAGCAACTTTGAGATCTGAAAGCATCGCACTAAATCATTTCTCCAGGAAATCCTTTTAGTATCGAAAAGAACAATCATTTATCTGTCTAACACCAAATTTTCGGCCATTTATTTCGCTTCGCTCATACTTAAATAAAGCGATAAGTTTGACCTATTTTGAATTAAATCAAAAGTGTGTCGAATAAACTTAATTATATTTTGTAAATAAAAGGACTTTAAGAGCAGAAATTGCTTTCGACGTACTAATTTGATGTTATTCTTCGATATTAAACAGGTATTTTTCTTCCAGAGTGCTTTATTTTTCGACGCGAAGCTAACAAACTCGGCATAAATTTTGAGCTCCGAAAGCGTCAATTTTGCTGGATTTTAGAATTATCGATTTTCTCGAAAACAAATCGATATTTAGCCAAACAAAGTATACTGTGATTTATTTTATATTAAGGCCTACCCATGGTAAGAGAATGAGCGAAATCCATTTAAGGACTCTTACCGACACATGTTTGACCGTAGGAAACCTGTGCTCTTAAGGTCGCGGGGGACACCTTAGGCTCATCATTATGCATTTATTGCGTTGCAGAGTCGACTCACATCGACAACTTCTTACTTCTCCTGTCTGTCAGCACTTCAGTGCACTTGGTCTTCTCTGCTCACTATGACTGTTTCTGGTCGCTTCATATCTCGCGGTCTCCCATTCCCACGATGCACGCTGCGGCTCGGGTTTCCTTTCGTCAGGTCTCGTCGCCGCGACTCTCTCTCCTGTCACCATGGCCGATGGTGCGTCGGTCCCACCTCCTCCACTCACCCGCCCCCCCCCTGTGCGCCGTAACCCCATTCCAAAACGACCCCCGCGACCTTAAAAGATGCAGGTCAAGCAAAATTTCCCTTCATGAATTTATTCATGGCGTTGGTATCCCCCGCGACCTTAAGTCAGCTTTTTCCACGAATTAAAAAAATGGCTAAAGACTTAAGAAATACCAAGGAAGAATTTTTTGCTTAATAATACGCTGTATGAAAAACACAATTCATTTCTTATAAACATGCGTCAACGTCGACGAATTTAACAATGGTCTTAGAAGAGACGGTCTTAAAATTCGCGTTGCGCCAGACTGAACGTCTCGAGGTGTTAAAAACAAACCGTTACGACCAACCTTGGGCACACTGACTGAAAATGATCAAAGTTTTTAAAACAACAAAAGACTAGATCAATAAGGTGTTGAAATTTACCTTATAAGAGAGGAGACTGAATTCTTCTTTCCGGATGCCCAAAAGACGATAGCAAGTGTTATGAAAGAAAGTTTATTTAACGGAGAGGCACACCCTTTGACGTGATTGGTTTGCAAATGATACGTTGTACGTATTATCAACCAGTAAAATAGACAGGAAAAAATATCATTTGCTATAACAGATGTTTTAATCTTAGTCTACGTTTTCCAAGAATTGAGTAATTAACAATGGCTTAAAGAAAGTCGCCCCTATCAAACTTTTTATTTTAAAATATTAATTTTTACACATTTCTAAGAATGCGGTTATTTTCTGTTAGCTTTGAAAAAGTTAAAATGTTGATAAATTCATCTGTAAACAGTATAAATTCGTCCTTCTTTCTGAATAACTTCTCAGCACTTCTCGGTATTAGTCGAAGGAATATTTTTTCAGATAGTATGCTTCAATATACTCGTAAATAAAGCAAGTTTGTAAAAATGCAAAAACGCTACTAAACTCCGAATTTTTCCATATCAATTTTTTAGAGAATCCAAACAGTCTGTCACAATCGACCCCCTACCAATCTTATTTATTTCTAAACATTTCCAAGAATTTGCTTGCTTTATCCACAGGTTTATATTGTTTTCACAGAAAGCGATCGTAGCCTCATGATTTCAGTTTGATAAAGATTCCTTTTTCAAATCCTTACTTGACTTTCATATGCCCGCCCTGTTCTGAGAAAGTGAAAATCATCTGTAAACAGTATAAATTCGTCCTTCTTTTTGAATAACTTCTCAGTACTTCTCGGTATTTGTCGAAGGGATATTTTTTCAGAAGGTACGCTTCAATATACTCTTCATGCAAATTTGCAGAAACGTTACTCCGAATTTTTTTCTATCTTAATTTTTTGAGGATCTAAACAGTCAGTCACAATCAACCCCCTACCAGTCTTATTTATTTCTAATCATTTCCAAGAATTCGAATTTGCTAGCTTTATCCACAGGCTTACATTGTTTTCACAAAAAACGATCGTACCCTCATGATTTCAGTTTGAGAAATATTCCTTTTTGAAATCCTTACTTTAGTTTCTTTCCTCGGTTTTTTGTTTTCACTCTTGTTGGAAAATTCATCTTCATTATCAGATAAAGTAAAGAAAGGTTTCCTTTTTTTTTCAGACAGCGAGATATTGCCCAGTGTTGAAGTTTGATACTGATTGACACTGGCATAACGAGAAATCAAAACTATCGAAATTGTTAACTAACTCAAAACTGGCAAAAATTTAAAAGATTATACAAGAAAAGACGACGTGGCTTATAGAGATAACCACTATGACGAAGAGTTCGTGTTTTAACAAAAACAGTTCTTTTTTGGTTCAAAGAAATATTTGATGCATACTTTAACTGCAGGTGTTAATCGCCTTGCCTAATTTTTCCAAGAATTGTAACTCAACAAAACAAAGGCGATTCACGAATTACCCCCACATTTGTTTGTTTTCTGCATTTCCAAGAACGCGTTTGTTTTGCACCATTGGAAAATACAGTCGGTCTGGTTAATTGAAATTCGACAGTGAAAAGTTTGTTCCCTGCACCGCTTTCACCTGCTTCTCTTTGAAGAACGAAAGGCAGCAATTGCAACCAAGATAATAAGAATTGCAACTGGAATAATATTGAGGCATGATTTTGAAAATGTTAATGTTGTCGAGAGTCTGGTCCATTTTGATTCTTTACCTTATTAGTGAACAAACCTCGATGTAAAGAGCAAATTAAATAAGTTCACATTTCCAGCAGCCAAAAAAATTAATATACATGATTGACTTTGACTTCAATAATGTAACAAGTTCAAGAAACACGAGCATTGAGCTTGCTGAAACTCATTTCTGCAATTACTGAAAAGCGAGGATAAATAAAACCAAACACTGATGTCTCATGGATAAATTACAAATCAGAAATTCGTTTACAAAATAACTGAGTAAGTTCGTATTCTTCTTTAGGGTGAAGTTTGCAGCAACTCCTTTTCTTTTTGATAAATTCACAGTGAGCTATAGTATTTGTTGATAAACGCACGTTTAAAAGAAGGTTTCCTCTTCATTTAGCAAAGCTGTATTTTATAGCTAAAGTTTAAGAAAATCCAGTCTTCTATGATTATTAAAACTCTCCAGAAATTTGGGTCCGTGCTAACCCTGAATTAATGTCAACTCAAGTCAACAGAGGCATAGAACCAAAGAAATATTTACGCCGAGGTATTTCTTGCTTAGTAATACTTTAAATGAAGAAGAACAATAACAAAAAGATCCAAGCTAGCAAGATTAGTAAACCAAGCAACGGACTACTCGGTAAAACAAACCGCCTAGAACACCTTACAGTTTTAAAACAATTTGAAGTGTGACGCAATTTGAAAACTAGAATAACAAGATCCATTTGACGGAATAAAAAGGTGAAATTTACCTTACAAAAGAGATAATAAACTTGGAAAATGTGTCTTCTTTCTAATTGTGGACCACAGTCGGGTGGCAAGCTCAAATTAAAGAGGTTGTGTTATGAGAGAAAGTTTATCTTCATCAAACGGCTACAAGCCTTGGACGTGATTGGTTTGAATATGACTGTTGTACGAGTTATCAACCAGTAAGAGAGAAAGACAAAAATAAACATATACTATAACAGCTGTTTCATCTCACCCTGCGTTTTCAAAGAGTTCCAACTATCAGGTACTCAAACAGCATCACTTCTTTAATTTTGTTTGTCTTCAATATTTCCTAGAATGTAGTCGTTTTTCAATTGAATGCAGAAATGCGTAGAAATTAATCGTTAAAAGTTTGATTTCGCCCTGCTCTTTGAAAAGCTTTTGCTCTTGATAGTCATTAACGAATTCAAGTCGGATTCAAGTCGAATGAATTCAAGTTTTCAAATAAATATTGTTTTCCAGTACATTTCCGAGAATTTGGCAACTTTGAGTCTACCTTATTATAGGAAATTAACGCTTGTGTAAATTAAGGTATTTGAAATTAACGCAACTTCAATTAACACAAATCGAGGGAAATATTACTTCCCAATAAAGGAAATTAACGCGAAAGAGAGGGTAACATTTCAAAATGAAGGAAATTAACGCGACGTACACAAAGAAAAACACTTATTAAGACAACAGGAACAAGTTTATTTCACTTAAGGTGTATAATCCGAGACGGAAACAATGTTCGTGATACTAAACCCAAACGTATGGGTTAAGCGAAGGAATCTGACCGCTTCGAGCGTCCACCCTGAAGACATTATGCTTTTTCCTAGGAGTTAAGATCGTCTGGACGGTATCGAAAAATTGGGGCCAAAATAATGGAATTAAGGTCGCGGAAATTGACGCTCTACTTAGTTAACGACGCGGAAATAAACGTTAACAAAAATTAACGCGACTTAAATTAACGCGAATTTTTGAAAATGGCGTTAATTTCATGAAGCGTTAATTTCATATAATAGTAAATTTGAAAAAATTAATCGCGCTCTCATAATTCCACTTTTTAAATATTCATTTCAAAATCCTAAGCTGGAATATAAGGCAAAGAGGGCGTTTTATAACATAAAATAACAAGCGGTTCTCAAATTGCCAAACTGGATGTGACTACGGCACATAGTTTTTAGGAAGGGAGTCGGAACCGGGAGTCGTGAAACTTAATTATCTATTAAATGGTGAATTTATATAACTATATTTTTCTCACGTTTCCACCTAGCTACACCCTTTTCATAGACTTTCTTCAGTAAACGTTTCCTTTTTTCTTGTAAACAATAATTGCATACCCAGCATGTTATATCTGATTCCTTAAAAAAAACCATCGAAACCTTCCTTCCTCGAAATTTAAGGGATTTTTCTAACGCGCAGTTACGCACGTGCAATATAATAATTCATAAGTCTCAATAACCCAGCACTAGAGACATGTACGCGTTGCGGCTCTATTTTTTAAAGCAGGTGCTCGACCAAATGAAGTCCCAATCCCTTGACCCGGTTTTAACAGACCGTAGACCGTTTCCGCATTTCGCTTGGATGCCCAACAATGGTTTTTTAAGTCGATGGTCGAGGCTCGGGTGAACACTTTTAATATATTTACGTAGCTGGCGTAGAAAATGGTCAGTTACGGTTTTGATATTCTATACAATTGTCTATAATTTTTTTCCCGCGAACCGTGTCAATTTGCGGGAAATTACAGACAAATGTATGGGAAATGAACGTAACTGAACACTTTATATCCCGGCTACTTCCTTCAAACTTGGTGAATAAAAACTTTTCCCTTTTACAATTCATAAGTTGTCCAGAATTCAATTTTTGAAAAAGATATTTGTCGTCGGACTCTCATAGAAACACTGTAATTTCTAACCGCGTTTCCTACCCGTCAAGATGGCGTCGAAAGCCGTTGTTAACGCTTCCTCTAACCATAATTTCCTTTCTCTACCTTTTGCTTTCTAAATCCATTTTCAAGAAACAATCAAATGCAAATGAGAATTATTTCGCAAAAAACTGCACAAAAATACAACCAAAGTAACTTGAATTAATTTTAATGGCACAAGCTCTTATCAATATCGTTCAAGAGGACTACGTTTTTTTCTCTGTGTAATCGATAAAATAGCAAGATGTATAGCTTAGACAACTATAAACATGTTGACATACTGTAACACGAGTTTCTTATCGCTTTATTCTATACAAATAATTTCCTCGGCCTGATTATGGAGGAATGAAAGCAAGACTGGTTCTTGTCTTGCTACGGTCACTGAGAAAGCTTCAGAAGTGGTAGGCTGCATTTCAGGTCGATATTGTTTTCTTTCCATCATCTCTATTGGTGGCGGGCTGTTTTCTGGCTGTCTATAATGTACAATCTCAAGAGCAGCGCGGCGCATCTTCTTCACACGCCAAAAGAAAATAATAGGGTCAAACAGATTTCCTAATTGATTAACAGTCGAGATCCAACTCCACAAAACGCTTATAATATGTGGTGGTATGACATTATTAGTAGAACTTACGACTGCAATAATAACTATTGTCGGTAAATAAGATAATACTAGCGCAGCCAGAATGATTGTTAAAGTGTTGGTCGCTTTGTTCTCTTTCTTCAGTCTTTTAGCTTCTTCCTGGGGCAGCTGTTCAGTTTGGAGGCGTTTATTTTGACGTCGTGTTTCTAAGAAAATATAACAAAAAGTGTAGGTAACAACGGCAATGTAAAATGTACCGAGAAGGACCAGAAGAGCATCTTTCACTTTGGAATATTGCAAGTAAGGTTCTGTTCCACTGTCAATAACAGCCAAGACAATTTCTTGGATAGTTACAAGAAAACCAATAGTCCAGGCCAAAGCAAGACCAGTTATTAGCCGTTGTTTGGTGACAATGGTCCGGTACCTTAATGGGTGCTTGATAGCAATATAGCGATCTAAGCTTAATAATACGAGGGTACCCAACGAGGTCAGGCCACCTCCTAGCTTGGCTACCGTGAATGCCTTTTCCATGCTGCAGAATGGTCCATCACTAAGGATCCGCTTAACCTCCATCGCGATGGCTATAGGTTGAGCAACCAGCCCACCCAGCAAATGTGTTCCTGCCAGACACGCCACAAGTATGTTGGAGTTGGTTCGCAGTTGGTGTCTAGCTACCACGGCTAAGATGATCATAGCATTTAACAGGATAGCCGGAATGACTGCTAATAAATTGATTACGGTTAAAGCTATTAGATGTGGATATGTTACTTCCGTCAGGTACGTTTCTTTCCAAAGGGAGCCGTCATACAGATAATGGCATTCTTCGCTCTCTGGATTTGAAGAGTTCGTGGATGAAGGCGAAACAGCATTCGCCATTTTGCTGGCGAGGAAAAACAAATAAATAAAGATTAAAGGAAGGGGAGATACCAGCAGGTGTGTGTTTCACATTTAGATCAATTATCCTTAATATCATAAGGAAATAAATAGGGGATTAGCCAATTATATTATTTTATTTTATTTGTTATTATTATTTGTTGGTGTCTTGGCTCATCTATCCACTTAATTGATTCGTCATTAATTTTCTGTCGATCGATTTTCCTTTTGGTAGCCGATATTTTAGGATATCTTTTTTTTTTTAACATGACCTCACATGATTGGAAACGTAATGTGAGAAGTGTTAAAGGTCAAATGGACAGAAATTTTAAAATGCCATTTTAACCAACCAAACGCTAAAACTATCCATTATTGAGTGAAATAAATAAAGAAATTTGCTTTTTGAGCCTTAAAGCGTGAATTACAGCAAAAAATACGAAGATTTCCGAAGGCTTCACGAAAACGTTTTTCAATGACCGCGCACTGAAATGGAAGGAATGGAACGAGATTTTAACGTCATAATTGGTGTTTTTGAGGACGACCGCAGACCGATTCCGCATACTGCACCGACAGCAACGTCAACGACAACGTCTGGTGGAAAATGAATTTATACTTTCCTTGGGGATCTCACAACTTTCCGGACGTTTTCTGCTTATTAATCGGGCGCCGTGGCCGATTCGTGTTTTACCCTTTGGAGTCGTGGTCGATAGTCTCCTGTCGGCCAAAAACGACGGGGATAGCCTCGGTCAATCGGTTTCATTTCAGTTTTGACAGTAAATCGTTGCAGGTACACTGGGTCGACTTTTGGGCTAATCTGCAATCAGGTTCTCTTCTTTGCTTCGGCGGGAGGACAGAGGAAAAAGCTTAAGGGCCAAAGTACTAATATTCACTATTGTGAAACTGCAGTTGCTTTGACAATTTGAAGCTATTTTTGTAAATAAAAGAGGTTATACCGTAACGTCTTTCATGTCACGCAATGTGGCAAACTTTGAAACTAGACGCTTTGCTGGTTTCTACAAATAGCGGTGTGATCTGGCGGTATATTTTTTGAGGCGGAATCCACTTTAAAACTATTTTTTATTAAGCAAGAAGTGTGTCGATTTTCATTTCCGCACAGTTGGCCGTCAAAGTCGCCTGTCACAAAGAGTAGAATGTTTGCACAGCATGTTTTGGATATATTTGAGATTTGGTTAGTGACGTTAGTAAGACACTCATCAAGACGTTAGCGAAACATTGGCAATGTACAGTATTGGTGCGAACTTGAATGAAATTTTTTACAAAATCAATAAAGCTATCGATGGAAACGATGACTTCAAAATAAAAACTTTGAATAATTATAAAAATACCAATTACATTTTATTTTAATTAAAGTTTATCACGGTTTGTAAAAATCACAGGCAAAAATGATCAGGAAAACAAAACAGGCAAATTGGTTTTATTTACGAAAATACAACATTCTTAAGAAAGAGTTTGCTTTCACCATTCATGGAAAATTACATTCCACACGAAATTTGCACACATTTAAACTTGCAAAAAAGAAGCATCTCTGCCGAGACATAATAGTGAAACCCTGCATTAATAATTATTGTATTCTGATCTCATTGTTATTTTTTATGCATTAACTATTTGAAAGTGGTTCTCATTGATGAAAGCAAAACGGTTTTTCATTCAACTGATTGAAGTATTTATAGACGTGAAAACATTCGCTTAATCAAATAACATTCTGCACGAAATATTTTCTCAGTATCCTTTTGTCCCGAAACTTTGAGGAAATTGAAATCTTTGTTGGACAGTACTGCATAAAAGCAGTTCAGAGAACTGAATGAAAAGATAAGAACCATATTGTAAAGGGAATTTTAAAACTTTATTTTGGCTCATTTTGACGAGATTCAGCATTTTCTAAGACTGCCAGTAAACGGCTGTATTTTGTCTGTCCCTCACGATTTTGCTACGGTTTCGAACGAGCTAATCTTTCAACATAATATAATGGTAGCGAGCAGACGTCGGTTCGTTCCCAATTTTTTAATACGGTATACGGACCCTCTGTACCGTATAAAACGTTTTGGGAACAAACCATTGTGAACTTATTTTCTATGTTGATCAGCAAAAATCCTTAGTACGACATGGGGTTTGTTATCAAGTACGTTAATACTGCAGGGTGTATAACCTTAGAGAGTTATTATCAAGTGTGTTTTGTTTAATTAGCGGTTTATACTCTAAGGTCTTGGCATGGGAATTCAAAATTATGGCAAATCTCCGTTCTTCTCTAACTGTTTGGCACGGATTAGTACGCGTACAAACGAAAAACCAAGAAAAAGCATACTGAAACGGTCAGGAAATGAATGCCAACATTGAATTGAATGGAAAATGCCGAAAATAACATTTGAAATCAAGCATCTATTTTTTTTTTTTGGGGGGGGGGGGGGGGGGCATGCCCTCAGAC
Organism: Oculina patagonica; assembly: GCF_052425735.1. Lineage (NCBI taxonomy): Eukaryota > Metazoa > Cnidaria > Anthozoa > Scleractinia > Oculinidae > Oculina > Oculina patagonica. The sequence goes on along the minus strand of NC_135771.1, from coordinate 9,053,600 downwards.
CCCGCTAGGTGACTCGCGCCTTTGGCGCTCGAAGAGTACCCTGTCGCCTACTTTCCCAAACCATGTTATTGAAAGCCCTGATTTGTAAAAGCTTTAACGCTTCTATATTTTTCCACATTATTCTTTTTTTGCTTTGACGTGAAATGAATTTCCTTTTCAGCCATTAAACTGGTTTAAGCTGATTTTGTTAAAGATTGTAACGCAATATAAATTTTCAAACCTAAGCTGGAGCTTGCCTAGGCTTGTGTGTTAAAAAGAAGATGACTTCTAGAGCTCACGGAAACTGCATGACATATGCAGACCTCGGACTACTGTGTAACGGTCACCCAAAACCTCCGCTTTGTTGACGCCACCCCCTTCCCTCCCCCAATTCAAAACGCTGGTGAGGGTGGATGTAATTGGAGTAGAAAGCTCGATGGGATAGGGTGGAGTAAAAGACTGCAGCAGAGGGGAGGGAGGGGGAGGATTGGAGTAGAAAGGGAGGGACAGGTGGGGGCGAAAGGCTAAGTAGAGGGAAAGGGAGGGAGAATTAAAATCTATGCTTGGTTATATCCTTTAAAAAACTTTGACTTCTGTTATTTTCTCACAAGAACAAAACTTAAGTCGGGGTTCTTCCTGAATTTGAATGAAATTTTAAGAGATTTAAAGAAGGGATTGAAGAAAAAAATGAAAACACCACCAAACAATTGACTCCCTCGCAAAAGCACTCCAGGTTGTCAGGGGACTGTTTGGTGTTAAAATCACATTAAATCTCCAATATTTCTTATTTGTCTAAATTTTGCTAATCCTTTGAGAAAAACTATCGCGTCCCAGACATCACCCAAAATTGCCCAAAAATTAACAAAATACTGCAAAACAAAGATATATGGGATAAGTAAAGCTTTTCTGGATTTCTTGAAACGCGGCTGAAATGGTTTTCAGTATTTTCCAGCCCTTATACTTTGGGTCAGTACTACTATTCTTCATCAGTTGTTATTACAGTAATGGCATGTAACAAATACCTAATCACTGGTCAACAAGTTGTGATCATTTTCTTGACAATAGTAGTTACCTGATAAAGAGTTGTAGTACTATTGCATCAAAGTGCAAGGGCTGGAAAATACCGAAATGTGTCAGCCACCTAAAGCGTTGGAAAAATGGTCTTCAGGTAAAACCCCGCCTTTATTAAGTATGCGAAAAGGCTGCACTTTGCTAAGTGTTAAAATTTATATTTTCTAGTCTTCTAGTTCAATCGTTTATTTGTATTGTGCGAAATATATTTATAAATTGAGACCATTATGTCATAAAGTAATAATGCAATCTTGAAAACATTCCAGATATTATGTTCCACACACTAATACAGCTCATGCAGACTGTGACTTACGCAAACCTCCGACTGAGTGTTACTTAACTGACTGTTTTTCTAGTGATTTTTACTGTACTGTACCCTGCCTTTCAAGTTAAAGCAGTTAGTTAATTATTAACCGCCCGATTTTAAGCTACTTAAGCTTCTTGTTTATCGCTTTCAGAACTAGTTCCGCTGAATATTCAAAGAGAGCGTTTAACCCCAAATAAAAAAACCAAAAATTAGCCGTCGTGGCTGACGTTATCCAAAATATGCAGAATTTCGTCATTTCACGTTGTTGTTCGGCAGTGAACGGCTTTGAAGTGTCCAAGATTCAAAACGCACGTGCACAGTTAAGGCACGTGCAGATAATTCTGCTCATTAATGTTAAATGCTAATGAGAAAGAATAATAGAGATTCCTGATTTGTTGCATACCAGCGTGCATTCTACCTGTGTCTCACATAATACGCAAAACGACAGCAAACAAGACTTTAAGCTATTTTTGATCTTTAGCTACTTTATTTAAAAAAATGCGCGTCTCTGAACAACAACCAACAATCAATCAACTGAAAAACGGCCGAACAGAACGAAATAACTGCTTGAAATGTCACTAGACACATTTATTTAAATTCTAAGGTGCGGTCTGCGGAATTGGTCTGCGGTCGTCTTCAAAAAAACCAATTGTGACGTCACAATTTTTTATTTCCGACAATTTTCCGGCAATTTTTCCAAACACTCTACGATTCTGAGAGCCTAAAAAGAACATTTTTCAACTTGCAATATCTCTGCAATGTAATGTCCGATTACAATGAAACTTCAGGATATATTTCTTACGCTCTTAATAAACACATGGGCAAAAAATGAAAAAAAAAAAAATCGAAATTTCTGTTCATTTGACCTATAAAAGGCCATTATAATCAAGCCATTGAATTGAGGAAAGTTAGGCAGTGTATAACAAACCAAACGCTTAATCCTTACAAAGTCGTCTCAAAAAAGGAAATTCGGCAACATCCCCACGCAAGGAAATTCAAGTTTTGTTCTGAATTAACAAAGAAATTAATTCTTATATGAATTGAACGTAAGTATGGTTTATTTAGCCCATGTGGTTGCCTTGTCATTTTGGCTCATTAAAATTTAAAAGATTTTATTCAGGTTAATTAACAAATACTATGGAATATCCCACGAGTCACTTGTATTTTTGCGGCATACACACGAGCCTTTTGTCATAAAAAGCGGATGACACGACTGGTCAATGGTCATTCGGCATCTGTTTCACGCCAAAGCTTTGTAATAAGTTTCCTTTTGGTCAAGAACATAATTTGGCACCTTTTTTTTCACTGGTCAATTTATAGCGTTCTACATACGATTGGTTTGCATTTTCGTGGCCGCGCTTAAAAGAATGGTAGACGTTTTGAGGTGAGAAAAGTTGTAAGGTGAAACGAAAACCTTTTCGTTTAAAAGAGGGAGAAGTTTTTTAAATTGAACCTTTGTCAAAAATGCGGAAGACATGACCGGCCAATGGTCATTCAGCATCTGTTAAGCTTTGTTATAAGTTCCCATATCAATGTTTTTGTTTTTTTCTATCAAAATGTTCGATATTTCACAAAAAAATCGTCAATCAAACTACGGAGAGCTTCATTTATTTTCTGGAAAAATTTCAACAGAGCGTCCTGCAAAAATTTAATTTCCGACGTCTGCCGTTTGGCGTTCGTACGCGGAAATGAGTAGTTTTTGTGTTTGTCGTAAATATGGGTTTTTTCCGTATATTTATGTAAGATCAATTTTAGAATTCGATACAATGGTAAGAAAATGAAAAGCAAGCTCGCGTTTTCCGTTTTCCGTATAAGGTCATGCTTAATTTCTCCAATATGCCATAAATACGGCTTAGTAATTTTTGCCGTTTCAATTGAAAATGAAACGCCTGAACATAGCCACTTTTGTTATTTGCCATTACAAACAATGGCGAACACAGCAACACTTCACAAAGTAAGCTGGAAAATAACTGAAAAAATAATAATTTGCACCTTTCTGTTTTCGCGCTACCTTTAACGTTGTCAGTGACTAATAGTTTTGTAAAATATTAATCAAAACGGCGTTAAATTAAAAGCAGTTTTACACGGTAAATGTGTACAGAAAATGCACAAAAACGCCAACAAAAACACGCTGTGTTACTGTCAGAAGAAAGCCTGAATCAAATATTAGCTGTATAAACCGTTATTTTTTCTAGAATTTACAGTGCAAATGAACAGTTCTAGTGCATGTTATTTATCACATTGAGAAGGAGACAAGCAAAGACCGAGCACGAAAGTGAAGGATAATGAAGCAAATTTTCGAGCAAATACTAGCTAAAATCTCATGAACGCTTTTCATTCGATTTGTCTTTACCTATTATGTAACTATGTAAACGGCCTGTTTTAGAAATTTTAAGCGATTTAAACAAAGGAGAAGGAGCCAGCCAGCTGAGCTCGGAAGTGAGCGACGAACAAGATTCTTGCTTACCTGCTTAATGCTTTTTCTTCAATTTCTTTTTCTGCTGAGTGTTACTCCCACCTTTAAGGGCAAAACGGCACAAGCATCTAGGACACACTAACGAAAAATGATCAGGAGAACAGCTGGCCATGAATCTATTTTATTCTTTCGCTAAAACTGATGCTTTTGATTATTTTCCGCTGATTGGCCTGCACAACGTTTGTTGGCGGTTGCTTGGAAGCAAACAACATTGTTATTGAAAGTTTACCATTGTTTTTTCTTTTTGCAAAAATATACCTACGCGAATTCAACACTCAGATACACCCGTGACGTATGTTTGAAACAAAGCCCGTAAGCTTTCCAAAGCTTCTGCAATGAAAATGTGATCAGTTATTTCATAGCTCACTGGCACTAACACGATCGCCACAATCCTAAAAAAACTGTTCGAGACAAACAAGATATCACACACTTTACGCGAAAGTCTTAACTTAAAAGCGGGAAATAAGTGTTTTATCTCACTCTCCCCCTGTTCAGTTTTGTTTCATTTGGTTTGCAATTTACCAGGCTTTGTTTTCACAACACGACAATATTGACATCATTGAAGTAAGCTGAGGTACCAAATTTGGTGGAAACTTGGCCAAGTGAGTCTGACTCAACTGGTTTTTCCAGGGTGCAGCTCAGTAATATTACTAAGCCTCCGACAGCCCACCTAAAAAACATGTTTCTTTTTTAAGTTTGTCGCTTGATCGTAATCCTCCTTGAAAGAACTGTGTCACGCATTTTAGTCAAATTTGGAAATAGGATAAAAATGCCAACCAAATTGAATGAGGGGGGGGGGGGGACTGTTCATAGTCCCCTATTTTGTTGTGAAGTCGTATAGATCGATCGTTGATTTCTACGGGCCACCATCTTGGTTCATGAACAGCGGAAACAGATTTGAGTGAGGGTAATCGTTCCAGGCAACAAAATTTCAATCCGCAGGCTTAATTAAAACTAGAAATTAAAGGTTAACCTGCAGACAGATAGTGGACAAGTGTAAGCTTGTTCTTTCTTTATTCAGGGCGACAAGTGAGACTCCCGTTACAAATACAGAACTGAACCATCCAGACTGCGCCAAAAAGAGCACATGTATTAGAGACATTTGAATTTAATGAATAGGCTGTTAACATCCAATATCGAGTTTCATTTACAATTACCGATAAATATAACGACATAATTAACTACATTACTTTCTTATTTACTTATTCTCATCGAGCCCATGAGGACTATAACTACATTGATAAGTACATATCATGTTGTGACCTTTAAACAAGAAGTATATCGTTTACTCGATATGAGTTATTTCTTCGGCCTGACGATGACTGAATGAAAGCAAAACTGGTTCTTGTCTTGCTACAGCCATAGAAAAAGCTTCAGAAGTAGTAGGCTGCATTTCAGGTCGGTAGCGTTTAATTTCTATCATCTCTATTGGTGGCGGACTGTTTTCTGGCTGTCTATAATGTACAATCTCAAGAATAGCGCGGCGCAACTTCTTTACACGCCAAAAGTAAATAATAGGGTCAAACAGAGTTCCTAATTGATTAACCGTGGAAATCCAACTCCACAGAACGCTTATAATATGGGGTGGTATGATATTATTCGCAGAACTTACGACCGCAATAATAATTATTGTCGGTAAATAAGATAATACTAGAGCAGCCAGAATGATTGTTAAAGTGTTGGTCGCTTTGTTCTCTTTCCTCAGCCTTGAAGCTTCTTCCTGGGACAGCTGCTCAGTTTGGAGGCGTTTATTTTGACGTCGTGTTTCTGAGAAAATATAGCAAAAAGTATAGGTAATAACAGAAATGTGAAATGAGCCGATGAGGACCAGTATACCATCTTTCACTTTGCAACATTGCAGGTAAAGTTCTGTTTCACTGTCAATAGCAGCCAAGACAATTTCTTGAACAGTCACAAGAAATCCAATAGCCCAGGCCAAAAGAACGCCAGTTTTAATCCGTTGTTTGACGACAATAGTCCGGTACCTCAAGGGATGCTTGATAGCAATATAACGATCTATGCTTATTAACATGAGGGTGCCCAACGAGGTAAGGCCACCTCCGAGCTTGGCTACCGTGAATGCCTTTTCCATGCTGCAGAATGGTCCATCGCCAAGGATCCGCTTTAACTCCACCGCGATGGCTATAGGTTGACCAACCAGGCCACCCAGCAAATGTGTTCCCGCCAGACACGCCACAAGTATGTTGGAGTTGGTTCGCAGTTGGTGTCTTGCTACCACGGCTAAGATGATCAGCGCATTTAACAGGATAGCCGGAATGACTGCTAATAAATTGATTACGGTTACAGCAACTAGACTTGGATACGTTACTTCGAATTCTGTCAGGTACGTTTCTTTCCAAAGGGAGCCGTCATACAGATAATGGCATTCTTCGCTCTCTGGATCAGAAGAGTTCGTGGATGAAGGCGAAACAGCATTCGCCATTTTGCTGGCGAGGAAAAACAAACAAAATAAAAGAGTAAAACAGGAGGAAGGTGAGAAACCAGCAGGTGTGTGTTTCACATTTAGATTAATTAGCCTTAATATCACAAGGAAATAAATAGGAGATTAGCCAATTATATTATTTTCTATTATTTGTTATGTAACAAGAAAAAAAAGAATTTTAATGCCTTACAGTTTCGCATGGGCTCACCATCGTGTTTGTGCCATCAATATCTGCATTTCTTAAATTTGTTAAAGTAAAGTAAACGATATAACGAATTTTCTCGTTATGTAAGATATATATATTAGAAGTAGTTGACACTGCGGCTCCCCCCGCTGTTAATCATTTTTTCTTTTCTGCACATCCGTGACTACGGTCAATTTTTCCGCTTGATGTCTTGGTTCATCTATCCACTAAATTAACTGGTAATCAATTTTCTGTCGATCGACTTTTTCTTTTTTTGCTTAGCCGATATTTTAAGATATTTTTTTACGTGACCTCGCATTATTGGAAACGTTAATGCGAGAAATGTTAAAAGGCCATTACGATAAAGCCACTGAATTGACGAAAGTGAGACAGTGTGCATCAAACCAAACGCTTAATCCTTACAAAGTCGTCTCATAAATAAAATTCAGTAAACATCCCCACGCAGGGAGATTCACGTTTTGTTTTGAATTAACAAAGGAATTAATTCTTATATGAAATGAACATTGTATGGTTTATTAAGCCCATGTGGTTGCAATGCCCTATAAGATTTTTATTCAGGTTAACTAGCAAATACATTTTATACAAAGTCACCCGATCGAGAGCATCTTGCTTATTAGTAAAGAACATGGGCTTGAAAATCTAATGGGTAATTTCTTTTATATATTTTGGTTAAAATGGAGCAGTTGCGTTACATATGTACCAACACGACTGTTTTTAATTTACAAAAAGACAATGGCTGAATAAGACACTCATAAAACACATAGCCTTCGGCGTGCGCTTCAGTTAAGCTAGAAAGCAAAATTACCAAATTCAGATTGCTTTTAACACAAAACACGTTTCGTGTTGTACTTTCTCCTCAGACAAGAACAAGATTCAGTTCTCTTTTTCCTGGTCAGTTTACAGCGTTTTACACCGAATTGATTTGCATTTTTGAGGCCTTGCTAAAAAGACTAAGAAGACTTTGAATTGAGAGCAGTTCTCAGCCAAAACGGAAACGTGCTCTTTTAAATGAGGGAGAAGTTTTACAATTAAACCTTTGTTATAAAAAGCGAAAGACACGACTGGCCAATGGTCATTCAGCATTTGTTGTAAGCCAAAGCTCCTTTTTTCACTGGTCAATTTTCAGCGTTCTACATACGATTGGTTTGCATTTTCTGGGCTACGCTTAAAAGACTGGTAGACTTTTTAAATTTAGAGCAGTTTTCAGGTAAAACGAAAACGTTCTCGTTTAAACGAGGAAGAAGTTTCTTAATTAAACCTTTGTAATAAAAAGCGGAAGACACGACCGGCCAGTGAAATCGTGAATCAAAGTATGGAGAGCTTTATTTATTTCCTGGATAAAGTACAACAGAGCGTCCTGCAAAAAATTAATTTCCGACGTCTGCCGTTTGGCGTTCGTACGCGGAAATGAGTAGTTTTGTGTTTGTCGTAAATGTGGGATTTTTTCCGTATAGTTATTAAAGATCAATTTTAGAATTCGATAAAATGGTAAGAAAATGAAAGGCAAGCTCGCCTTTCCCGTTTGCCGTATAAGGCCATTCTTAATCTCTCTAATATTGCATAAATAAGGCTTAGTATTTTTGCCGTTTCAATTGAAAATGAAACGCCTGAACATAACCACTTTTGTTATTTGCCATTACAAACAATAGCCAACACAGCAACACTTCACAAGTAAGCTGAAAATAACTGAAAAAATAATAATTTGCCCTTTTCTGTTTTCGCGCTACCTTCAACGCCGTTTTGACTAATAGATTTTTAAAATATTAATCAAAACGGCGTTTAAAGTAGTTTTACACGGTAAATGTGTACAGGAAAGTCACAAAACACCAAAAATAAACACTGTGGAACTATATATATAAAAAAGGCAATAAATGAAATGTTAGCTGTATAAACCGTTATTTTTGTCCGAAATTTTAGTGCAAATGATTTCTGGAGCATTTTAAGTTATCAAAATGAGAAGGAGACTAGCAAAGACCGAGCGTGAAAGTGAAGGAAAGAATAGTCAAACACATTTCTGAGCAAATACTTGCTAACCCCTCATAAATGCGTTTTTCTTCGATATGTCTTTACCTGTTACGTAATTATGTAAACTGCCTGTTTTAGAAATTTTAAGCGATTAAGACAAAGGAGGAAAAGCCAGACAGCTGAGCTCGAAAGTGAACGACGAACAAGATTTTTTCTTACTTGCGTAATGCGTTTTCTTCAATTTCTCTTTCTGCAGAGTGGTGGCCCCACCTTTAAGGGTAAAACGACACAAACATCCAGAACGCACTTAAGAAATGATCAGGAGAACAGCTGGCCATGAACCTATTTCATTCTCTCGCTAAAACAAATGCTTTTGATTAATTTCCGCTGATTGGCCTGCACAACGTTTGTTGGCGGTTGCCTAGAAGCGACCTACATTGTTATTGAAAGTTTACCATTGTTTTTTCATTTTCAAAAATATTTCCTTTACGCGAATTCAACACTCGGATACACACGTGATGTATGTTTTAAACAAAGCCCGCCAATTTTCCAAGGCTTCTGTTGTCAAAATCTGATCGGTGAGTTCGAAGCTCACTTATACTAACAAGAGCGCCACAATCCTTAAAAAAATTATTTGAGAAAAACGAGATATCGCACACTTTATGCAAAAGTCTAGACTTACAAGTGGGTAAAAATACTTTATCCCCCTCTCCCCCTGCTCAATGTTGTTTCATGGGCTTTGCAGTTCACCCGGCTTTGTTTTCACAACACGAAAACATCGGCAGCATTGATCGAAATGGGAGAGAGCGGATTACAGACTATTTAGATTCGACACTGGGGAAAAGTATGTCATCTTATGCCGCCTTACGTCTCCCAGGATCGATATTGGATACCCATGTCGTGTTTCATTGACAGCTGTCAAAACAAGGTATCCGTTGACCAGTATTACATGACCATATCGCGGGCTTAGATTAAGAGCTCATCGAGGTCACGCGTTTTTTGAAGTTGACCGCTGATCAGGTAGTAGTTTTACATTGGATCGCGGGTTGAAGTCTTATTTCTTCTGTCTTGGATAACGACAGGATATTGTCAGCGGAATTTCTGCGATTGTATTTGGATCTAGGCTATGGAATTTTTCTTGAGTAGTTGCGTACGCCAGATGTATTGAGTAATTTCAATGACAGTGTATATTTTCAATGAGGGTATTTTCAAAGTTATAAAAAAGCAGCAAAAAATGTTTATGTGGAGCTCCGCTTTTAGGCTTGGCTAAATCTATATATTATGTTGTCTATATATTTTTCTCAATGGTATGCAAAAGCTTCGCACGATACACTGGCTAGCCGGACGAAAAGAAGGCCAAAAAAGCTTTTTATTAAAACAAAGTTGCTCGAGTGTTGCTCCAAAGCATCCAAACGTTGCTTTTTTTTAAGAAAATTTCTCAAAATATATGCTAGTCATCTCGCTCTGAAAGTAGGATTTTCATGTAATTTTACTTCAACAGAAGTACCTAAATTACATTTTAAGGCCAACATTTGTTGAATTACAAGGAATTCTTTCATTGAGAAAAAGTGTGAAGTTATCGATGACGCCATGTTTGCTGACGAGTTTGAAATACTTTAATACTGAAAGAGTCAAAATTCGAAACATCTTCGCATCTTCCTCAGAAATATTCGATAAACCACGTTAATCTTCTGAAAAGTTTACAAAATGTGCGAAAACTTTCGTTTGGCCTTTAAACAATGCAACACTCGGACAACCTTCGGAAATCTTCGGTCGAGAAGTTGGGTAGAATGCAAAAAAGTTGCTCAAAAGGAAATTGAGTTGCTTTAAGGAAAAAAGGTTGCTCGAAATATTAAAAAAGATGCCAAGAAGTTGCCGAGCCCTACCGCGCTCTGCCCTATTAAACCGCCTGTTTTGCTGACTAACCTTACTACGCAACGAAGTTTTAACCTGCAGGCTTTTTTTCTGTATTAAAAGAATACGTAAAATATGAACGACAAACTTTGGGCCTTTTCCAACGTCTTGGACGATTTAACTTATTCTTCCGTTAGGAAGGGGGGGGGGGGGGAGGGTCAAGAAAGACTCCCGTTAAAAAATAAGACTCACCGAACCAACCTGAGGGTGATGACTGCACAAAAAAGAGCACACGTATATGAAATGCATAAGCTGTTTACATCCAATTTCGAGTTTCATCTACCATTATCGATAAACATAATGACATTTATACCATGCCATAGAAAATACAGCCAATCAGAATACTGGAAAGCCGTTGTATATTCGACGGTATTCAACCCAACCTTCCCATCGTGCGCTGCGATCTTATTCTCGATGAAATTTAGTGAGCGTATTTTCTATGGCATGGTATAAAATAGTTACACAACACTTTCTCGTGGTATACTATGGAATATCCCACTTGTCACTTGTATTTTCTTCGTATACACACTCGCCTAAAGGCTCGTGTGTATACCGAGAAAATACAAGTGACTCGTGGGATATTCCATAGTATACCACTCGAAAGCGTTGCATAACTAGTATATATAACTATATTACTACGTACATGTAAAAGATATACAAACAAGAATTATTTATCGCTTTACTCGATGTGAGTTATTTCCTCGGCCTGAAGACGACTGAATGAAAGCAGGACTGGTTCTTGTCTTGCTACGGCTGTTGAGAAAGCTTCAGAAGTGGTAGGCTGCATTTCAGGTCGATAGCGTTTAATTTCCATCATCTCTATTGGTGGTGGGCTGTTTTCTGGCTGTCTATAATGTACAATCTCAAGAATAGCGCGGCGCAACTTCTTTACACGCCAAAAGAAAATAATAGGGTCAAATAGATTACCTAATTGGCTAACAGTGGAAATCCAACTCCACAAAACGCTTATTATCTGTGGTTGCAAGATATTTTTCTTAGAAGCTACGGCTACACCAAGAATTATTGTTGGGATATAAGCTAACGCTAACGCAGCCAAAATGATAGTTAAAGTGTTGGCTGCTTTGTTATCTTTCTTCAATCTGTTAGCTTCTTCTTGGGACAGCTGTTCTATTTTCAAACGTTTATTCTGACGTCGTGTTTCTGAGTATATATAACAAAAAGTGTAGGTAATAACAGCAATGTCAATTGCGCCGAGAAGGGCCATTATACCATCTTTTACTTTTGAATATTGTAAGTAAAGTTCTGTTCCACTGTCAATAACAGCCAAGACAAATTCGTGTAGAGTCACAAGAAATCCAATAGTCCAGGCCAAAGCAAGACCAGCTTTTATCCGTTGTTTGGTGACAATGGTCCGGTACCTTAAAGGATGCTTGATAACAATATAACGATCTATGCTTATTAACACGAGGGTACCCAACGAGGTAAGGCCACCTCCAAGTTTGGCTACCGTGACTGCCTTTTCTATGTTACAGAATGGTCCATCGCCAAGGATCCGCTTTAACTCCACCGCGATGGCTATAGGTTGACCAACCAGCCCACCCAACAAATGTGTTCCCGCCAGACACGCCACAAGTATGTTGGAGTTGGTTCGCAGTTGGTGTCTTGCTACCACGGCTAAGATGATCAGCGCGTTTAACAGGATAGCCGGAATGACTGCTAATAAATTGATTACGGTTACAGCAATTAGATTTGGATATGTTACTTCTGTCAGGTGCGTCTTTCTCCAAATGGAGCCGTCATACAGATAATGGCATTCTTCAAACTCTGGATCAGAAGAATTCGTGAATGAAGGCGAAGAAGCATTCGCCATTTTGCTGGAGATGAAAAACAAATAAAAGAGTTTGATGAGAGCCGTGTGACAGCACTGATATTGCGTGAATGACGTTATAATCTTCAATCATAAATAGTCTGCATGTCAAAGTAAGTCCTAGTTTCGCAAAGAATTTCACCTCTCGCTCCGAAACCAAACGCTTTTAAAACGACACATAAAATACGCTTTAGCAAAAAGTAGTCGCTAAAATAGCCAGTCCGTAAAGCCTGGGCCAAACGAGGATGGCAACTGATGAGAGTTCAAACTCTCACTCTCGTTTGGCATGGAACTCTCATGCACTCTCATGCGCTCTCGTCGACTTTGAACGTGCTCAGATTTTTCGAGAGAGTCGATGAGATCGTTTGACGTAGTCTCATTCTTGTTTGTCCCGAGTTGATGATAAGCGATGAGAGTTGACGAAAACTCTCATGAGAGTCAACTCTTATCAACTTTCATCCTCGTTTGGCCCGGGCTTAAGGCCTTTCCATCGAAAAGACGCGTAATGCTGGTTGTTGTTGTTTCTTCAAATCGAAATTGAAACGCTTCTTTTTGGGTTTTGAAAGCAGTTCTTGCAAACACTCGCCATCAAACCGCAGATGTTCACGCGTTCGTATTTCCTTGGAATGACATATTCATTACCGGAAGGGCAATTTCTTCCCTTGGAAAATATACAACGCAAGGATCGACCGACCGACCGACCGACCGACCGACCGCCTGACTGAATGTGCTCACAAACGATAATCCCATTCTGCAATTTTGCAAAGTAGTCGTAAAAAAGATACTTGATACCACACACTCTTCCTAGTGTTCCATCGTGTTTTTACCATCAACAGTCGAGGTGTTGACAGCAGTTCTTGCAAACACTCGCCATCAAACCGCAGATGTTCACGCGTTCGTATTTCCTTGGAATGACATATTCATCACCCGAAGGGCAATTTCTTCCCTTTGGAAATTAACAACCCAAGGATGGACCAGCTGACTGAATCTGCTTACAAACGATAATCCCATTCTGCAATTTTGCAAAGTAGTCGTGAAGAGGATACTCGATAACACACAGTTTTCCTAGTGTTCCATCGTGTTTTTACCATCAACAATCGAGGTGTTGACAGCAGTTTTGAACAACCCGAAGGGCAATTTCTTTCCTTGGGAAATTTACAGCCCAAGGATGGACCAACCGACCGACTGACTTAACAGGCTCACAAACGATACTCCCATTCTAAAATTTTGCAAGGTAGTCGTTATGACAATTTTTGAGACTACAAAGTTCTCATAGTGTTCCATCGTGTTTTTACCATCAACAACTGCATTTCTTGTGTTTAAGTAAAGTGATTGTGATAAGGAATTTTTTGTTATGAAACATATTTTCAAATCGATCGAGTCCGCCTTTTTGCTTGCCCAAAGTTTAAGATATTTTTAAATTACCTCGATGATTAGAAACGTTTATCTAAGTGGTGTTAATAGGCCACTTTAATGAAACAATTGAATTGACGAAAGTAAGGTGGTGTATATTAAAGCAAATGCTTAATCCTCAGGTAAATAAAATTCAGTAACATCTCCACGCAAAAAAAATCCATTTCTTGTTCTGAACTTAATTTTAACAATGAAACTAACTATTTTATAAATTGCACATAAGTATGGTTTACTAAGCCCAGGCGATTTCAATGTCTTTTTGGCTTATTAAAATTTCAAAGATTTTATTTAACAAATACATATACATAAGTTCGCCCGATAGAGGGCTTCTGGCCAATCAGCAAAAGAACATGGGTTTGGAAACTCTAACAGATTTCTTTTATATATTCTGGTTGAATAGGAGCGCTTGTGTTAAATATGTACCAATATGACATTTTTTTTAACTGACATTGAATGAATAAGACGTTCATAATACACACAGTCTAACTTTCTTTCACTCCAAATGCAATGGTGTTACCTGAAATTCTCAATTTTTGGGTTTAATCTTCTGCCAGCTTTAAGGGCCGTTATCACATCAGGAAAAATGGTGATTAAGAACACGATTTTTTTTTCAGTTTGGCTGACAGATGCAGGCAGATGCAATGTTTTTAACATCCTGGGGAAGAGTAATTTTTTTGAACTAAACCAACATTTCAAAGTATAACATCAATTTACCGGACTGTAGCATTCTCTTAATTCAAAAAAATTATTTTTGAAGTCTAGAGTTCTGTTTAAAATTTGCAGCCACATTTTAGTATCAGTCGTAGGGATCGAAGGGCTATTAACGTGGGTTGTATACTGTCTTTAAATTAAGGTATGGGGCTTAGCTAGCGCACGGTATGCGCAGTGCAAGTGGCGTACGGACGCAAGGACAATCGCACACCAACCAAAATATTTCAGCTTGATGGGTTTCCCAAACTAAATTCTTCTCAGTCAATAACACAATTTGGTACTCTTTTTACACTGGTCAGTTTTAAGGCTTCCTATGCACTGTCAGTTTGAATTTTTGGGGCAAGCTTCAAAGACTAGTATTTTTTTTAAATTGAGGCCATCCCAATAAAATGATTCGTTTCCCATCGCCAGACCGACCCATTTTTCGAAAAGTAAAAAAAAATCCAGATTCACTAGTCAAAGAAGCAAGTACTTAAATTTACAAGCACGCCATCTTGTTTTATTAACAACAATTGGTATAATGTGATGTCCTTGTCTTTAATTAACACCGATACTACGTTTGTTTAAAGGCTGTTTAGACATTTGATAGTCGTGTTAATATACATCTTTTATAACGAACGAAAAGACCACGTTTTCGAGTTGACTTTAAGTGTTTTTCAAGTCTTCAATCTTCTTTTTTTTTGCCCGACCGACCGACCCACCATCACAAGAGACGAGGCGATGGAAAACGAAACATTTTATTGGGATGGCCTGAGAGGAACTGCCAGATAAAAAAAAACAACAACGTTTTTTTTTTCAATTCAACCCTTGTTACAAAAAGCGGAAGACGGGACTAGTCATTAATCATTCAGCATCTGTTTCAGGCCAAAGCTTTGTCATTAATTCCCATGTCGTTATTCATCGATTTTATTAAAAAGGTCATGAATCAAAGCTTAGAGACCTTCGTTTTTTTCTAGATAAATTAGAGCAGAGCATTTTTGCGTCTTTAACTGAACAACAAAATCAGTCGCCCCTTTTTTGTTTTTGTTAAGATCTTCACCGCCGTTTCAAGTAGAAAAAATATATTTTAGCACCGTTTAAAAAAAACGTTAACAGTAAAAATGATCGTTTTATGTGCTAAAATATGTTAAGTGAGCGGTATATCTTGTGCGAAATCGGAGTCTTTTTACGTGCTGAGGGAGTTGAAGTGAAATTATATGAGCAAAGTAAAACATCTAAGAAATCACAAGCTTTCGCGTTACCAATTATAACCGTTACGTTTTTTATAAGGTATCTTGTTTTAAGCGTCAAAATAGAGAGGTTTTTTAATATTCTGCCGATAATCATGTTGCTAACGTAATTGTGCCACTGAAAAACTAAACATTTTTCTTTTTGCGTTAATTAGATAGTCTAACAAGGAAGGAAATTTGCGAGGAAAACTCACAAAAAATGGCGAAAAGAATGCAAGCTCTCCTTGAAGCAATGATCTATTAAAACGTTCTTCAAATAAATAGACTAAGTGTAAACTACATGAACTGTTCGTTTCCGAAATTTAAGTGAAAAGAAACAGTTTCTGGTGCATTTTAATTTATAAAAACATATTTTACTAGGCAGAAGACCACAAGAGACCTAGCGCGAAAGTGCAGAAATAGTCAAGCAATTTTTCAAGCTTTTGCTTACCTCTAAAGCGTTTTCTTCGATTTGTCCGGCGTTCTGCAGAGTGTTAAATCCTACCTTTATATTGAATCAAGTGAAAATGATGTGAGCCCGTCTGTTCGAGAAATTACATATGAAACGCAAAACTAAAAGAAGCCAGAGAACTTAGCACGAAAGTGAACAACGAACAAGATTCTTGCTTAACTTACTCTTCGATTTCTCTTTCTGTGCAGTGTTGGTCCCACCATGAAGGGTAAAACGGCACAAACATCTATGACGCACTTAAGTAAATGATCAGTAGAACAGCTGGCCATGAATCTATTTTATTCTTTTGCTAAAACAAATGCTTTTGATTAAATAATTTCCGTTGATTGGTTTGCACAACGTTTGTTTGCGGTTGCTTGGAGGCGGCCAACACTGTTATTGAAAGTTTAACATTGTTTCTTCATTTTGCAAAAATATGCCACTTACGCAAATTCGACACTCGGATACACGTAAGTTTGAAATAAAGCACATGAGTTTTGCAAGCCTTCTGCCGTCGAAATGTGTTCAGCGATAAATTTTGTTTTATGCGGTTTCCTATTCTCCCGGCTTTGTTTTCACAACACGACAACATTGACACCATTACAATGGGAGACAGGGCGTTGAAAAAAAATGAGCTGTGTTATCCAATTTAGTGGAAATGTGGCCAAGTGTTAAACAGGTTAGTCCAGGATTGTAGCTCAGAGTAGATTTAAAAGTGTTACGCCTCCGAAAGCGCACCGTGAAATTTTTTTAAGTTTGTCGCTCGATCGTTGTCCTCCCGGCTTAAGGGGGTCCTTCCTAACTGCCAATTTGTTGCTAAGAAACGTTTCTGATCGTCAGTTTTTGGAAACCAACCTCTAATGAATAAACTATTTCCTCAACTTTGTTCTGTTAAAGTGTTTCAAATCACGTCCATATTTGACAAGTCACGTGGCCAGAATAGAAAAAAAACTAAAACAGAAAGGGCATATAGATGTGAAAATTAAAATCAGTTGTTTCTCCAATTAATTCTTTAAAAAAAATGAAACTCTTCCTTCTTTCCTCCAAGTTTTAGTGATTTTAAATTCTACCTGGCGGTTTGGTACTGGCACTGATTACGCGCGCGCAAACTCATTTTTTCAATGCAGTTGTCCTTCCCTCAAAAAAAAACACCATTAACCATTGCAAAACGCTCCAAAATGGCTTGCCAAAAAATACCTCTCTAGCATTTCCTTAGCAACTGCTCTAGATCTGTAGTTAAGAGGGACCCCTCGTTAAAAGAAGCGTGTCGCGGATTTTAGCCAAATTTAGAAGTAGGAAGAAAATGGCCACTAAATTGAACGAGGCTTACCTTTCCAGGCAACGAAGTTTCAACCCTTCCTCTTCTAACTGCACTTAAGGAGGCTCGATGTAGTTTTTTTAGCCGAAGAGTGGTTGTTTTGAAAACTAAATTATCTAGGAAGCCAATGTTCGATTTTTGCCAAAATACACCATAATGATCAAATGTGACCAAATTTTAATTTTTTACCCGTCACTTTGTCACAAAGGTTACCATAGCAACCATTGACGTTTTCTTTTGTTCTCAAACAAGCTTGATTTTCTCGAAATCTAGATTGACTCTTGGTATTCATTTTTTGATATGTTCAAGTATAGTAGATTGACTACCTGTACACAAAATTTTAGGAAAATCTGTAAGACCGTTTCAAGACAACAAAATCCTCTTTATTTCCTTATCATTAAATTACAGAATTATTATATAAAATATATTGCTAAAGATAAGGGGTTCTGGCAACCCGAAATAACCACTAGGTTAAAAATGCCAGGTTGTCAGTTTACAAATTGAGTAGTCAAATTTTGGCCGGACACACACACGTACACACGGACACACATACAAAATATAATATATACCAGAAAGTAAAGAAGAAAAGAAGCTGAAATTACACGCGTAATCTATTACCTTAAATAAAAAATATAAATGAACTGAACAATAAAGAATATCAGAAAAATAATGGTAAGGCGTTGCCAAAACATTGATATTATCTTAATGTGAAGAAAAAGGAAAAGTGAATTGATTAGTAGCTTTGGAGAAAGCTCTGTTTCAGTTTAATTGGCAAGTGCTTAGTATCATAATCAATAGCATTCCATATCTTAGGGCCTTGAAATCGAATAGTAAATTTTCCATAATTTGTTCTTGCTTTGGGGAGATAGTAAGACTGTTTTGCAGAATGCCTAGTATGGTAACTGTGGACAGTATCTAACTTGGTGAAGAAGGACTGGAATACAGAGGGTAACAATTGATTATAAAATTTATACACGAAAGTGGCAATGACGAAGGTAACGAGATCAGAAGAATAAAGTTTCTGGTATTTTCTTATAATTTCCTACAATCGGCAGTCGATATATTTTAACAAATTAAAGCAAAAAGTCTTTCGCTTTTAGTTAATGGTGTAAGTATTTATATTTCAGTGAGAGTAACTGTGCTCAAATAATACGAAACAATTTTAAAGCTCCTTTTTATATTAAAACGGTTTTTTTCTGAAAATTTCATTCTTGATTTACTCTAAAACGGTCTTACAGATTTTCCGAAAATTTTGTGTACAGGTAGTCAATCTACTAAACTTTAACATATCAAAAAATAAACACCACGAGTAAATCTAGATTTCGAGAAAATCAAGCTTGTTTGAGAACAAAAGAAAACGTCAATGGTTGCTATGGTAACCTTTGTGACTAAGTGACGGGTAAAAAATTAAAATTTGGTCATATTTGATCATAATGGTGTATTTTGGCAAAAATCGAACATTGGCTTCCTAGATAATTTTAATTTTCAAAACAACCACTCTTCGGCTAAAAAAAATACATCGAGCCTCCTTAACGAATACAGAAATTAAACCATGAACTCCAGTCATTGGGCTTTTCTACAGCACATTGGCTGGTAGATAGTTGACACCCACCCAAAGGGAAAAAACTGCGCAACAAACAACCCAAGTAGAAGAGAAATTTTAATGCAATTACCTCTTAACATCCTCGAGGACCAAGTGTCATCTACCGTCATCGATAAAACAACAAAATGAACTATAAAATTATTACTACGAACATGTTGTGGATATACAAACAAGACTTATTTATCGCTTTACTCGATATGGATAATTTCCTCGGCCTGAAGACGGCGGAATGAAAGCAAGACCGGTTCTTGTCTTGCTACGGTCACTGAGAAAGCTTCACAAGTGGTAGGCTGAATTTCAGGTCGATAGCGTTTTATTTCTATCATCTCTATTGGTGGCGGGCTATTTTCTGGCTGTCTATAATGTACAATCTCAAGAATAGCGCGGCGCAATTTCTTTACACGCCAAAAGAAAATAATAGGGTCAAACAGATTTCCTGATTGACTAACAGTCGAAATCCAACTCCACAAAACGATTATTATATGTGGTGGTATGATATTATTCGTAAAACTTATGACTACACCAAGAATTATTGTCGGTATATAAGATAATACTAGCGCAGCCAGAATGATTGTTTAAGTGTTGGCCGCTTTGTTCTCTTTCTTCAATCTTTTAGCTTCTTCCTGGGGCAGTTGTTCAGTTTTGAGGCGTTTATTCTGACGTCGTGTTTCCGAGAAAATATAACAAAAAGTGCAGGTAATAACAGCAATGCCAAATAAGCCGAGAGAGACAAGTATAGCGTCTTTCACTTTCGAATATTGCAAGTAAAGTTCTGTTCCACTGTCAATAACAGCCAAGACAAGTTCATGAATGGTCACCAGGAGTCCGATAACCCAGGCTAAAAGAAGACCAGTTATTACCCGTTGTTTGGTGACAATGGTCCGGTACCTTAAAGGATGCTTGATAGCAATATAGCGATCTATGCTTATTAATACGAGGGTACCCAACGAAGTAAGGCCACCTCCTAGTTTGGCTATTGCTGCTGCTTTTTGTATGCTACAGAATGGTCCATCGCTAAAGATCCGCTTTAACTCCACCGCGATGGCTAAAGGTTGTCCAACCACCCCATCTAGCAAATGTGTTCCCGCCAGATACGCCACAAGTATGTTGGAGTTGGTTCGCAGTCGGTCCCTCGTTGCCACGGTTATGATGATCAGAACATTTAACAGGATAGCCGGAATGACTGCTAATAAACTGATTATGGTGATGGCGACTAGATGTGGGTACGTTTCTTCTGTCAGGTACGTTTCTTTCCAAAGGGAGCCGTCATACATAAAATGGCATTGCTCGCCCTCTGGATCAGAAGAGTTCGTGGAAGAATGCGAAGTAGCATTCGCCATTTTGCTGGAGATGAAAAACAAATAAATAAAAAGTAAAACACAAGGAAGTGGAGATACAAGCAGGTTTGTGTTTCACACTTGAAGTGGCTCAAAACAGTTTCCTGCATTTTTCGGCAACTCAACTTTGACGAATCAATACTACGACTCTTTTTCAGTTGACGCAACCGTTTTGGTATTAAACAGATGCCCAATCATGTACTGGTGAACAAGTTATTATTATTGTCTTGACATTTCAAGTTACCATAGCAACGGTAAAAGATGTAACAAACACATTTAATTTTCGTGGTGACCCCCATTTTTACGACTGAATTTTTAATTTAGGAAGTATAGTGGCTAGCCCAGTTGCACTCACACAGTTGGTTGGTTGGTTGGTTAGTTGGTTCATCAGCTGTAAACATATAATAGTAGAAACAGTGGTGTAGCTCAGCGGCCGTATTAAGGCGGCCTTTTAAATTTAAAGGGGTTTGACAAGAAAAAAGGAAAGAAACAGAGTGTGGCAGACAATTACGCGTAGAAAGTAATCGACCGCCAAAAAAGTGGACATTGAGAGCCATTAATCGATCGATGACTTTCGTGTCTATCTGTACAGCTAGCGTCGTACATGAAGGAGCATTCGAAAATTAAATCGGGTTTCACATAAGCTTCATCAAAGACGGATCTACCTAGAAACCAGAGCGCTGGCTAACATCGAGTGCGTGACTGCTTGTTCACAAGAAAATAAAAAGCTTTTCAGATGAAACAGCACAAGTACATTTTTACGTGAATCAGTCTGTATGTTTTGATATATTTATTTACAGCGTAATTATTTTACGGCTTGCATGTAAATCATTTTATTTCCCAATGCATAATAACGGAGCGATATAATAAACAAACCATTTTATTGTTCAAAAGAGAAAAAAATGACCCTTCCGAGATTTGAACACCCAACATCTCGCGCCACATTCTGACACCCACTCGAGTGAGCTTATCAGACAGGCTCTGTCATGCGTGACGAATACATCCTATATTAATACAATAGACGTTGTGTGTTCTATTAAACCGCTGATTATCTACAATTTTCAAGCGAGTTTCCTCATTTATGCTTTTTAATTGCATCAAATAAATATTTGAATCACATGCTGCTCATAAATATTCAACGTATGAAAACCAAACGTAAAACTTGGTGAAAAAAAATTCAGTCGTGGCTCGAAGAGCTCATTGATTTATGATAGAATTATGATAAGCAAGTAAAGATACAACTTTTGGCAAAGTTTGATTAAAATCTGTACATGGGGTTCAGAGCCACATTACATTTTCGAAAATTTAAGGTGGCACTGAACCCCATGTAGAGATTTTTTTACAACTTTGCCAAAAGTTGCATCTCAACCCTCGGACGTACAGGGGGGATTGGGGTGGATGTCACCACCATAAGATTTATTCGAAATTTTTAAAGAAGATTTACTCTAAAATGCTGAAACTTTTAGTAGCTGTTTATTCATCCTCTGCAGACATTTTGAGATGTCAAACATGTGTCTATTAAATTTGATGTTGCCATGGCAACCTCAATAACAAAAATCGGCCTTTTTAACCTTTTTTTATTTTTTCCAGTTTTTTAAACAAAATCGTACGATTTGTTTATTTTTACATTCCATAAGCATTCTGGCTTAATTTTGCATCAATTTCCGTTATTTTCTGACTTTCGTAGAAAATTATAAGAGGAAAGTGCTGGAAACCGTTATGACCCTCCTTTAATTAATTACCCTTAATATAATAAAAAAAATAAATAGGCGATTAGTCAATTATATTATTTTCTCTTATTGGTTACCTAAAAGCATGTTCTCCTTCTTAGTGGAAAAAAATTCGATGCCACGCAGTTTTGTATGGGCTTGCTATCGTGTTTGTGCCATCAATAACTGCATTTTTTGTTTTAAAGTAATGTGATTGTTATCAGGAATTTTCTGGTTATGTAAATTTGATCGATTTTGCTTTTCCTAAGCCGATATTTAAAGATATTTTAACGTGACCTCAAGAGATTTGAAACGTTAATGCAAGTAGTTTTTTAAGGCCATTTTAAGTTAAACAGTTGAATTGAAGAAAGTGAGGCAGAAGTGTACATCAAACCAAAGCTTAATCCTGCTTAAGTTCTCTGCCAAATAAAATTCAGTATTATCTCCGCGCAAAGAAATCATATTTTGCTTTGAAATTAACAAAGAAATCAGTTCTTCATGAATTGAACATAAGCAAGGTTTAGCCCAACATTTTGCAATGTCCTTTTGGCCCATTAAAATTTAAAAGATTTTATTCAGGTTAACCCTACCCAGACAAGGTTGGGGAGCGGAAAGTGCCTGTACTGACTTTGAACGCTCATAAATTTTTCCAGTTTCAACCAAACG
The DNA here is from genome assembly GCF_052425735.1 of Oculina patagonica. Lineage (NCBI taxonomy): Eukaryota > Metazoa > Cnidaria > Anthozoa > Scleractinia > Oculinidae > Oculina > Oculina patagonica. The sequence continues at coordinate 9,030,996 of NC_135771.1, read as the reverse complement.
CTGCCAAACTTTGCGAGTTTATCAAAAATTTATCTGAAAATAATTTGGTAGGATAGGTTGTTGTGTCAGAACTTCACGTTACCATGGCAATGGAATTTGACAGACATTTACCCAGAAATTTGAATTTTTTGTGTTCCTATTCTTGGTTTTCATGTTACGTCATAAAATTCTGAAATCAAAATTCGCTAGGCGTACTAAATTTTCGTTGTCATTGGACGTAAGATAAACTAAAAATATATCTTTTTGCAAATTTCCAGATCGATAGTGTCATTCGTTTTTTAAACAGAGCATTTTGAATATTTGAGTTCTCCGTCGTATGTGACATCAAGCTGAGTGCCGTGACAAAGCTGTTTTGTTCGAAAAAGGCCTTTCCTATCCTTTTTCAGCAGATTAAACATTTCAGATATAATAAGTGGTGTTTATGTGAAACTTTACTAGCTCGTGAGCCACAGATTGCCGCTGTTGTAAACAGAATTGAGTTACAGATGGTTTCTCTGACATCACGGCGCCCATATTTGTGTCCCTCGGAAGGACACAGTTATGGCATCTCCATACTAAGCTTTATAAATTTGCGTGGAAAGGTTCGGCAAATAACTCGCGAACGGTACACTGCACAGACCTGAAACTTGGAGAAATTGTTTATCTATTTATCGTCTATAATATTTGAAAATCATAGCTTCTGTAGTTGAATGGTTTCGAATTTATTGTTTGATTGCGTGACAGTGAAAACCAGCAATTAATGCAAATAAACTTTAATGCAAATTATTTTCCATTTTAAAGGTTAATTTGCCCCTTTTTATTGATTTTGAGTACTTTTCAGTAATTTTGGGTGGTTTCTGACGTTTAGGAAAAATTTTGAAATGCAAGATGGCGGCTGTTTTGACATCGTGATGTAATTGTCACGTGATGTGACATCACCATCCCACATAACGTATGTCAAAAGATAGAGTTTCAGATATTCTATATATCATCTAAGTTTCATTGTGATTGCTTAACTATTCTGGAATTTACTGAAGGGGGTATTCCGCCCGCCCCCCGTCTAAAAAGATCCAAAAAAGCACGGTCTGAATAGGATAAATTAACAAATACACTTACACAAATTCGCCCGATCGAGAGCATCTTGCCTATCAGCAAAAGAACATGGGCTTCAAAATCTTATGCGCTATTTCTTTTATATATTTATATATTTATAAACAATACGACGTTCATAATACACACAGTCCAATCTTTCACTTAAAATTCAATGGTGTTATCTGAAATTGTCAATTCTGTGCGTTAACATCTCTAGCAGCCTGAAGGGCCGTTATCACATCAGGAAAAATGATGATTAAGAACACGATTTTCCCGAGGGAAGTTAAAGCAACCTCATGAGCAATTGAAGTGACGTATCCTTTAAATCTTCAGTTTGGCTGACAGATGCATACAGTTAAAATGTTTTCAAAAAGCCTTGGGGAAAAAATAATTTTATAAACCAAACAACATTTAAAAACAACATCAGTTTACTGGACTGTAATATTTTCATAATTCCAGAAACCTATATTTGATATCCAGAGTTTTGCATGTTTTAATTTTGAATTCGCATTTTAGCGTCTCTCATGGGAATCGAAGGGCTATAAACTCGGGCTATATAAACTTCGAATGGCTATAAGATTAGTTGGACGATTTTAACTTAATGACCACTTTTCCATTCTCGAGTTTTCTTTTTGTGATTTCTTTCCATTTTGAGCTCCAAAAAGGTTTCCTTTGATTCCAAAACAAGAAAGACACTGTCTTGAAAATTAAGATATGGGGCTCAGCTTGCGCATGCGCAGTACAAGTGGCGTACGGATGTGCGGACTTACAAACGGACAATCACTTGACAATGTTGTCGGCGTGCGCTACAGTTTCATTATAAAGCAAAATTACCAAATTCAGATTGGCTTTAACACAAATCACATTTTTACTTTCTCCTCAGACAAGGACATAATTTAGTAATCTTTTTCCACTGGTCAATTTTAAAGCGTTCTATACACACCATTGGTTTGCATTTTTCGGGCGACGCTAAAGACTTGGAGACTAAATTGACAGCATGCAGTTGCCGGGTAAAGCGAAAAAGTTTTCGTTTAAACGAGCAATTAGCATTTTTTTTTTTTCAATTCAACCCTTTTTAAAAAGGAGGATCACACGACTAGTCGTTAGGCATTCAGCATCTGTTTTAGGCTCAAGCTCTTTGTTAAAAATTCTCATGCCGTTAATTATCGTTTTTTTAAGTGCGGAGAACTTTATTTATTTTCTTGATAAAATGGAGCAGAGCATTTATGGAACTTTCTGCTTAGCGTCGCCACTATGGCATAAATACGACTTAGATTCTTGTCGTTTGGATCAAAGATTAAACACCTAGACATGACCACTTGATTACTAACAATGACCAGCACACATTTAAAAGGAAGTTGACAAATAACTGAAAAAAATCAGTTCAGTAGCTCCTTTTAATTTTCTGTTTTTCGAAAGATTTTCATCACTTTTTGAAGTAAAGTTAGTCTATTTTCAGCACCGTTTAAAGACATATGTATACTGTAAAAATGATAGTTTACAGTCCTAAAATATTCCAAGTGAACGGTAGTCTTTTTCGAAACCTAAGTGTCTTTGTGGGCTCGGACATGAAGTGAAATTATATGTGCGAAGTAAGACGGCTAGGGCATCACAAGCTTTCGCGTTACCTATTAAAACCTTTATGATTTTTTATAAGGTGTCTTGTTTCAAGCGTCAAAATTGAGATCTTTTTTAATATTCTTTCAATAATCATGTTGCTAACGTAATTCTGCCACTGAAGAAACTAAACATTTATCTATTTGCGTTAATTAGATGGTCTAACTAAGAAGGAAATTTGCGAGGAAAATACACAAAAAATGGCGAAAAGAATGCAAGCTCTGCTTGAAGCAAAGATCTATTAAAACGTTCTTCAAATTAATAAACTAAGTGTTTACTATATGAACCGTTTCTTTCCAAAATTTAAGTGAAAAGAAACGGTTTCTGGTGCATTTTAAATTTTCAAAACAGATTTTACTAGGTAGAAGACCGCCAGAACCCTAGCGCGAAAAAGTGCATAAATAGTCAAGTATTTTTTCAAGCTTTTGCTTACCTCTAAAGCGTTTTCTTCGATTTGTCCGGCGTTTTGCAGGGTATAGATCCCACCTTTATATTGAATCAAGTGTAAATGATGTGAAACTGTCTGTTTGAGAAATAAAATACAAAATGTAAAGCCCAAATATAAGCCAGAGAGCTAAGCACGAAAGTTAACGATGAACACGATTCTTGCTTACCAGAGTAATGCGTTTTCTTCTATTTCTCTTTCTGCGGAGTGTTGGTCCCACCTTAATGGTGGGTTTCCACCGACGCCTTATATTAATTTTTTGCGTGCGCTTACGTGCGTGAAAAGCTTTAGTGGCAATGTATGAACGGCTTACGTACATGTTTACGCAAGTCGTTCATATCTTGTCTCTTTTCGCGCACGTATACGGACGTAGAAAAAAAAAACGCGTCAATGGAAATCCACCTTTAAAGGTAAAATGGCACAAACATCTATGACGCACTTAAGAAAATGATCAGAAGAACAGCTGGCCATGAATCTATTTCATTCTCTCGCTAAAACATATGCTTTTGATTAATTTCCGTTGATTCGTTTGCACAACGTTTGTTTGCGGTTGCTTGGAAGCGACCAACATTGCTTATTGAAAGTTTACCATTGTTATTTTGCAAAAATCTTGTACTGACGTGTATCCGAGTTTCCAGTCACCAAGTGTTCGATACTAAGATTCACATAAGTTTAAAAGGAAGCACACCAGTCTTTCAGGAGCTGCCGTCGTCAAAATGTATTCAGCGATAGCAAACTCGCAGTAAAGAAAGCGCAATCTCAGGAAAGATTTATAAAGAAGTTTTGCAACGGACTGTTCATTTTGACAATAAAAAAACTAATTTCTCAAATTTGTCGCTCTATCGTAATCTTTTTTTTAACTCTCTCATTTGCAGCCATCCTTATTTATTTTCTGTAAATAATAACTTCCTTGGCGTTTGTCGACTTTAGGACGCAATTTTTTTTAGTTTTCCTTTGATTTGAAAGCAACATTGTGTATCGGAAAAATGGCTTTAGATTTCGTGAAATAACTTATTTTAGGTCACTGTGTATAACTTCTTGAATGTCTCTAATCTAACAGAATTTTTAGTGTTTTCTTAAGATTAACCCTCGGACATACAAGCAAACTCAAACCCCCACCGTCGTACAAGGAATCAGAAACCATATATTCATTATATTCTGGCAGCACAGCACAAAAATAATGGAAGAAACACGAGTCGCCAGCGTTTTCATCTATCTCTGAATTGATACAAAAACGTCCCAAACAGAAAACTGATTTCCAACCAATTTAGAAAATAGAAGAGCCAAAATATTAAGCGAAAGAATTGACTGTACTGAATTAACAAATGCACTGGGATCAACAGCGGGGCAGCTGTAGTGTCAACTATCTCAAGTTATGTAATAGCCAGAGAACTATTACCTGAATAAAACAAAGATGTTCTGTTCTTATTTAATTAGTTATCTGAGGGCAGCATATTGACCTCGTGGTATTATTATGTCTTACTTAAGTGGTGAGTTCCTCATGGAACTCTTGTCATCTGAGGGCAACAAATTGACCTCGTACTAGGTTATAATGTCTAACTTGGGTGGTGAGTTCCTTATAGAACTCTTGTTATCTCTGGGCAGCATAATGCCTTCGTGGTAGATTATTATGTCTTACTTGGGTGGTGAATTCCTTATGGAACTCATATTATCTGAGGGCAGTATATTAACCTTGTTCTACATAATTATGTCTTAAATGGGTGGTGAGTTCCATATGGAACTCGTGTTATCTGAGGGCAGCATATCGACCTCGTGGTAGATTATTATGTCTTAGCTTACTTGGGCGATGAGTTCCTTATGGAGCTCATGTTATCTGAGGGCAGCATATTAACCTCGTGGTAGAATGTAATTTCATAATTGGCTGGTGGGTTCCTTATGGAACTCGTGTTATCTGGGGGTAGCATATTGACCTTGTGCTAGATTATTACGTCTTACTTGGCGTAGTGAGTTCCTTATGGAACTCATGATATCAGAGGGCAGCATATCGACCTCGTCCTGGGTTATTATGTCTAACTTGGGTGATAAATTCCTAATGGAGCTCATGTTATCTGAAGGCTGCATATTAACTTCGTGGTAGAATGTTATTTCCTAATTGGCTGGTGAGTTCCTTATGGAGCTCGTGTTATCTGGGGGTAGCATATTGACCTTGTGCTAGATTATTAGGTCTTACTTGGCGTAGTGAGTTCCTTATGGAACTCATGAGGGCAGCATACTCGTGGTAGATTATTATGGCTTACTTGTGTGTTGAGTTCCTTATGGAACTCTTGTTATCTGAGGTCAACATATTGTCCTCGTGCCACATTATTATGCCTCACTGGACTGGTGAGTTCCTTATGGAACTCATGTTATCTAAAGGCAGCATATTAACCTCGTGCCACATTATTATGTCTTACTTGGGTGGTGAGTTCCTTATGGAACTCATGTTATTAGAAGGCAGCATACTGAGCTTGTGGTAGATTATTATGCCTCACTTGACTGGTGAGTTCCCTATTGAACTCATGTTATCAGAAGGCAGCATACTGACTTTGTGGTAGATTATTATGACTTACTTGACTGGTGCGTTCCTTATGTAAGTCATGTTATCTGAGGTCAGCATATCGACCTCCTGGTAGTTTATTATGTCTTAGTTGGGAGGTGAGTTCCTTATGGAGCTCATATAATCTGTGGGCAGCTTATATACCTCGTGGTAGATTATCATGCCCTAACTGGCAAGAAGGCCCATGATTAGTGCGACTCCAGATCGAGCGGTTCGGGTTCGAGGCCTGGCCGGGGTCATTGTGTTGTGTTCTTGGGCAAGACACTTTACGCTCAAAGTGCCTCTCTCCAACCAGGTGTTTAAATTGCTACCGGCGACATAATGCTGGGGGTACCCTAAGATGGACTAGTATTCCAATCAGGGGGGAGTAGAAATATATAGCCGCTTAATGCTGCAAAAACCGGGATAAGCTCTGAGAAGTATGCGCCACTTGGCTCGAAGCTTCTCTTAATTGGCTGGTGAATTCCTTATGGAATTCATGTTATCTGTGGGCAGCATATTGACCTCCAACTAGGTTATTATGTCTTACTTGGGTGGTGAGTTCCTTATGGAACTCATGTTATCTAAGGGCAGCATATTAACCTCGTGGTAGATTTCTATGTCTTACTTGAAGAGTGAGTTCTTATAGAACTCATATTATCTGAGAGCAGAAAATTGAGCTCGTTGTAGATTATTATCTCTTTCTTGGGTGATTAGTGTCTAATGGAATTTTTGTTATCTTAGGGCAGCATTTTGACCTCGCTGTAGATTATCTCTCTCTTGTGTCCGAAATCCTTGTGGAACTCAAGTGACGTGAGGTCAGCATTAATGCGAACATCACCATTTGCCTTTTTGACACTAACAAGGGGGTTAATCCAACTTGTTGGACCGTTCACTTTCTGTATCACATCAAGTGCCTAAAGTTCCTCTAGTTTGTCAACAACCTTTTGTTTTCTGCTGAACGGACTTCTTTTCATGGTTTGAGCAACTGGGGTGACACTTTCGCCTACATGCAGTTATAATTGAATTTTTTTAATTTTCCAAGACCAGTAAACACTTGAGAGTACTTTGCCTCTAGGGCAGCCTTTTTATCAGTAACATCTTTGAATTCACAAGCATTTACAGAGACACCTACTTTCAGGACAACTAAATCTTCAGAAGAGCTTCTGCTCTGTAATTTGCCTGCGGTGCCCGGCATTACGAAGAACTTCATCATCTTCACTGACTTCGCTTCCTTCCACGTCACCTTGGTCAGGCTGGTCGCCTATGTTATGTACGCCTTCTCGTTTTCTTACAGATTTGCCTTCTCCTTTGCCATATTTATCCTGTTCCGTGTGACAACAGACCTCCATGTGCATGTGCCCACGATTTCCGTATTTGCTGCAAGTATGGTTACGAAGAAACTTTAAAATCTTTCCCCATGTGACCCGGCTTATCGCATCTCCAACATTTGCCCTGCCATGGCTACTTGCTCTTTGCTCCTTTATCGCCCTTACTTTGGTCTTCCCAGGTACGATTCACAGTTTCTTCGCATATGAGAACCAAGGCACCCTTATTGTGATAGGTGCTCACGATTTCCAGAAATCTGGTCAGACTAAGGTTTTCTTCGCGGTAAAATTGCTCTTCAGTTACTTATTCGTTAAAGGCGAAATCACAATGTCTCTCACTTGGTTATCTTCTTGTTCGCCATAGTCACAGTGTTCCGCCAAACTTTTCAAACGCGTAACGAAGTCGTTGATCGTTTCGCCCGGATTCGGCTTGCTTGCCAGCAGTTTTTGTCTCGCTAGAGGTACGTTCTTCTTTACTTTGAAATGGTCTGAAAGACATTTCATCGCTTTATCGAAGTCGCCTCGCACTTCGGCTGAAAACGTTTTGAATATTTCACGGACTCCAGGTCCTGCGAGATGTAAAAGTAGAGCTCGCTTTTGCACTTTGTCTTCTACCCCCGAAGCTGTTCTAACTCAGCTTTCCACTTGTTCTTATCCTAAGTGCAAAAACGAAATGTTTTGTTCGGACAAGTTGACATTTTGAATGATTCAATTAAACAGAGTTTTATTTTCGATTCCAGCCATGAGGAAATAACATCCTTAACATACACTTGATACAGCTATATTTACATTCGATTTTTTTTAGAAAACAAAATACCTGAACGAAGGTTAATTCGAATCTTTATTTTCAACGTCACTACTAGCGTCCGATCCAATAATCGCCAACAACAGGTGCTACCTGCGATTTTCTCGTATTAATAGCAAAAAAGATAATGAATTTTCTTGCACAGTTTCAACTACGAATATCCTTTAAGTTTTAATTACTCAGTAACAGCCCCCACCTGAGTGTTTTAAATCGGCGTAATTAAGGATCACTGTCAGCGTATATTTGGTTAAAGCCAAGGAGAAAATATTGCAAACTTGAAATTAAAAGTTGTCTTAATTTGTGGATTTTGATTTTTTTGTAGTTTTTGAACTAACGTTTTGCTTAATGAATAATTTTCTTAATAGCGTCACTTAGACAGTCGTTGCATTTTTAAAAACAGCATGTGACATGTAGCAAATTAATTTTGTTATTTTAATATTTTGTTGTTTGTTCGCCAACACCAATAAAATTGCTAGTCTTGGTAGGTATGTGAAATAACGTCAGGGTAGTATCCGGTTTAATAACGGGTACAAAGGGTGATATAGGACTAATTTCCTGTATCGAATCCGCCAAAAAAAATGAGACCTTAAGTGTTTTCTTTAAGGGCTAATTGATAAGCACTTGACTTGATGTTTCGTTGGTTTTGAATCTTGAAAGGTAAAATTCAGCATGGAAGTTAATACAAGCATGGAGCAAAATTCGACGAATGAATCGAGCGAAAACAATCCAAACAGTATTCCTTTCTTCAACGTTATGATGTGCGTATTTAACGTCCCTCTAAGCCTCGTCTCAATTCTTGCAAACGCCGTGGTTTTAACTGCGATTTGGAGAACGCCCTCTTTGCATTCTCCCGCGATCCTGTTGTTGTCAAACCTTGCACTAACAGACATGGCAGTAGGATTGCTTGCGCAGCCGTTGTTGATTTTCAACCACTTGGTGAAATGGAGGTCTAGGTTTGCTGGTATATACCCCATCACTCGAGACATTTATAACATTATGGGCTTTTGGTTATGTGGTGCGTCTTTCTTTTCAGTGACGGCGATTAGTGTGGATCGCACGATCGCTCTCAAATATCATCTAAGGTATAACAGTTTGGTTACGTTTAAAAGAACAGGTTTAGTGATTGCTGACATCTGGCTCGTGTCCGGTTTCGTATCCAGCATGAAACTGTGGAAATCATCTGTGTTCTATCCAAGCATTGCTCTTATCATTGTGGTTTGCCTATTCACCTCATTCATCGCGTATTTCAAAGTATACCGCATCGTTCGACGCCATCAAGCACAAATCCACGCCCAGATACAAGTTATATCTGTAAATGGCGAGAACCACGCTCGTTTGAAACGGCTCAGAAGATCCGCCGTGAACACATTTTATGTTTACAGTCTCTTCCTGTTCTGTTATCTGCCTTACTTAGCAGTTGTAGTCACAGGGATTTTCATCCCTAATGCATATGGTCTCATTAAGGGTTACGGTGTGACTGCCACTGTGGTTAATCTCAACTCTGCTCTGAACCCTTTGTTTTACTGCTGGCATCTTTCTGAAATACGCCGAGCAGTAAAGCAGATTTTGGCGGTCAATAGTTGGGCTGCGTGTACAACAGCTGCGAGGGACCAAAATATGACACGCGAAGGCACTCTATAAAGGGTATCGAGTTAAAACTGGGCTCAACTGTTAGCTATTTTTTATGTTTGAACCGGCTTACTAGTGCATGATTTTCGTGAAAAAAAAGAATGATCCCATCTGGTCAGAAACAACGAACGATATAATGTAGAATGTAATTAGGTTTCAGAGCAACCTTATTTTTTCATAAATTAAAGGTGGCTCTGAACCATATTAAAAGGATTTTTTTGAAAAAAAAAATCTTTAAAACAGTTTCTTTCGTCGATTACAAAAAAAAATATTAAAAACAAAAACTTTCACCGAGTGGTTTTTAAGTTATTAGCCTGTTAAGTTCAAATTAAGGTATCTTTGACCTCTTTTGACGTTGCTATGGCATCAAGTTTTGTCGTATATAATTTTCACCTAACTCTGTTGAATGATGAATGCTTAAAGTGTATATGACATGAAAAATATTTTCTGCTTATTTGAAAGGCCTTTCGAAATACAGACGAATGGCGTTTTTCTTTTCGAAAGATCTTTTTTCGTTTCAGAGATATTGACGTTTTTGTATTATGCAAATTAGATCAGTGATGACGTCATAAGATTTGACTCTAAAAAATGGTAAAATACTGAATAAACAATATCTCTAAAACTATTAAAGCAGTGTTCTTGGAACTTGGCACCACAAATGTGCATCACTAAAGAAACAAAATGTTACCCTTAGGGCTGTTGCCATGACAACAGTTTTGCCGCTGGTGCTGTCTCAATAAAAACTGAAATTCCCAGTTTTTGTCTAAACCAAGAACCACCTAGCGCAGCCAAACCAATGGTGGGAATTAATGCAATATGGGAACTATGTCTGTTCTAAGCAGGACCCTTTGTCTCACTTTAGAGGTCAGATATGGGGATATTTGTCTTTTTGACAGAGAGAGACTGGAGCTGAAAGAGTTGCTATGGTAACAATACTAAGGGTGTCATTTTTTTCCTTTTGTGATGCACATTTGTGGTGCCAAGTTTCAAGAACACTGCTTCAATAGTTTTAGAGATATTGTTTATTCAGTATTTTACCATTTTTAGAGTCAAATCTTGTGACGTCATCACTGATCTAATTTGCATAATACAAAAACGTCAATATCTCTGAAACGAAAAAAGATATTTCGAAAAGAAAAACGCCATTCTTCTGTATTTCGAAAGGCCTTTCAAATAAGCAGAAAATATTTTTCATGTCATATACACTTTAACAAAATTTAACTAAATGTTTTTTATCCGCATCATCGGCCTAGCTTTAACAGAACGTCGAAAACGGCGTCTTAAGGGAACGGTGTCACGGGTTTTAGCAATTTAGAAAATAGCCACTAAACCACTAAAAAGTGTTTTTTTAAAACAACAGAAAATGAGCATTTAAATAATACAGCAAATACAAAAGAAGGTATGAATTGACAAAAATCAAAGAATTTTTAAACGGATTGGGATATGGGTTTTTGAAAAACTGTGAACAGTTTCCAAAGTTTTAAAATCTTGTTTGTTTGTAACTTTTAATTTTAACACCAGGGAGACATATTTGTTTGTAATGAAGGTATTTTGTCATTTAATTCCTTTGAGTCATAGAAGTAATTTATTCGATAACATTAAGTTAATTGCGAGTATTTGGCAAAACTTAATACAGACTAAACTCAGCCGTCATACAGTCCCTTTATTTCACTTCAAGCTTATCGTAAATATAAGACGAACTTTAAACTGCGATTGTTTTTGGCGCGAAAGTGGTCTCGTTTATAAATTTGCATTGCAAATTATTCCAAGAACACGCGTGCGGACCCTGATAATTATTCATCACAAGTTCAGTTTGCTATCACCTTCGCTGGTTCTTGCTTCGTTTAGTATGTCTCAAAAGAAAAGGCAAAGTTTCCTGCACTAATAAGCTGGTAAAACAAGATTATTACGTAAATACAAGAAGGTAGATATGCTCCATGGTTAGATATGGACGATTGGACTGGACCTAAAGGGATGATTTTGACGAAAACGCAAACTACACGTGCTAGCTCCTGGTGGCGTATTCGAGCTCGCTGTTTCTGAATATGGCTTCAACCACTTCGTGGGAGTTTTTCAGGTTGGTAGAAGTCTAGAAACCATTGTTGAATCGGCTACTACTGTGTACTCGCTCTGTCTTTTTAATATAGCGCCCATATTTAGAGCAGTAAACTTCTGAAGAAATATTTGCGGTGAAATACAAGTAGACCAAGTGCAAGCACAAGTAATTTCATTTGCTTAAACAATGCACTTTAAAGACCGCACAAGGAAACCATTTTTTTTCTTAAGTTGAGTGATCAGGCAATGAAGTCTTTTATTTTTAAAGTAGAATATTAGTGACTGTTTGCCGGATCTCTAAATCGAGGTGTTTGACATTTTCATTTTCCAAGGGCATTCCCGTACTGATTGGTAAAAACTCCTTTTCTAGCGAACATTCAGTACATTTTATAAGCGTTTAATAATTATATTAGGGCTCAATAAATTATTTGAACTAAACCGTGTAACGTAACCGAAGATGCTCTTTTTGGGCACTCGTGGCATGAGTTCGCAAGCCCTCTGCAGCCTTCTTCAGAGGAATCTTTGTTTTCAATATTTGCTTCATTAGCATAAGCTCTTCAATTTGTGATAGAGCTACAAAAATAACAATTTTGAATATCGAAAAAACATGGTACGATTAACTTACGTTAACAATTTGAGCCCAATGCATGAAATACTTTTTCTGTGACGCAGGTTAGAAATCTCGACATTTTACAAAGAACGTATGTGCTTATAAGTGCTTTTGCCACCCAGAAATTTTGCAGTTTTGAGCGCTTATATCTCCTTGAATATTGCACGCAAAGAGCTTTGAGTGACGATACCTTTCAACTTTGAGCAACTTGTATGTCACCGTGAACAATCTGACTGAAAATCAATCAATATAGCTGTACTAAAGAAAGATGAAAGTTTCGAATGAGATAAGTTTCGTCGAAATCGGAGTAACCATAGCAACATAATGACGTCACCACCCATTTTACACGAGACCGATTTTCTTGTAATAGAGGGATAATTTTGAAAAAAAGCTTCTAGATCTTGGACTTGACATAGTTTTCTCAAGGTCTGCGAAATTTGAAGAATTTCTATGAGAGCGTTTTCGAGAAAATTTTGGATGAAGTTTTCAGGTGCTAAAATACAACAAAAACAAAGCAGTCTTAATACATTATTGAGAAAACGTTCACAAGGCCCGATCAAGTAACATTTTGGCCTTAAGTGAATCTTGAACTATCTAATTACCTTGGAAGAAAATCTCAGAGAAATCGTTTCATTTGATTTCTTGAAACATCGGCTTGAATATGAACTGGTATGAAGTGTTATTTCGCTCTTTTATCGAAAGAGGGCCTTCGCTTACTAAAATGATCGCAAAATAAAAAGCGCTCGATAGAATTTTTTTAAACTTGGCAGTCAAAAAGAACAATAAGTTTGTAATGAAATGTCTGATTTTCAAAATAATTGAAACATTTTAAGGCGGTTAATTCAAAGCCTTAATTCAGGTAAACATTGCGCTGTTTTTCACCCTACATCGGATCGCTGCTTCATTATCTGTCTCCATTGTCTCAAGCCGCGTGCATTTGTAAATTCCAGTAGATCATGAATCACTAATTATTTATTAGTGGAGATTTTTATGACAATTCTGCCTTGGCCTTGAAACTATTAGGAGACTGAAGATAATACAAGTGCTTTACTAGCCTATTCCTCGTTGTTATTGTATTTTGGCTTGTTAATTTAGCTTGTTTCTGTGCAGTTTTCGGAAAACAAGCAGCTGTTATACATATTCAAGATGTGCTGAAATTTACAAATGCACGGGGCACGACACAATAGAGACTTATAATGAGGCAGCGATCCGATGTAGGGTGAAAAACAGCGCAATGTTTACCTGAGTTAAGGCTTTAAATTAACTGCCTTAAAATGTTTCAATTATTTTGAAAATCGGACATTTCATTACAAACTTATTTTTCTTTTTGACTGCCAAGTTTAAAAAAATTCTATCGAGCGCTTTTTATTTTGCGATCATTTTAGTAAGCGAAGGCCCTTTTTCGATAAAAGAGCGAAATAACACTTCATACCAGTTCATATTCAAGCCGATATTTCAAGAAATCAAATGAAACGATTTCTCTGAGATTTTCTTCCAAGGTAATTGGATCGTACAAGATTCACTTAAGGCCAAAATGTTACTTGATCGGGCCTTGTGAACGTTTTCTCAATAATGTTTTAAGACTGCTTTGTTTTTGTTGTATTTTAGCACCTGAAAACTTCATCCAAAATTTTCTCGAAAACGCTCTCATAGAAATTCTTCAAATTTTGCAGACCTTTAGAAAACTATGTCAAGTCCAAGATCTAGAAGCCTTTTTTCAAAATTATCCCTCTATTACAAGAAAATCGGTCTCATGTAAAATGGGTGGTGACGTCATTATGTTGCTATGGTTACTCCGATTTCGATGAAACTTATCTCATTCGAAACTTTCATCTTTCTTTAGTACAGCTGTACTGATCGATTTTCAGTCGGATTGTTTACGGTGGCGTACAAGTTGCTCAAAGTTGAAAGGTATCGTCACTCAAAAATCCGATCGAGCCACCTTAAAGAGCTGGAGTCAATTTGTATACAGCTTCATGCCTCTTCTACTCAAAGTCGTATGCTAATGAGGCAAAATGTAAACAATTACGTCGGCGAAGCCGGATCGCCCTATTCGTTCTCAATTTTTGATTATCGTAGCTTTAACTGAGACCTCAGGATTCCCTTGTTGGCAATGGAATGTCGAAGTATTACATTGCTTTTCTTTTTCTTTTCAGCTTCGCTAAAGGAGTCAAAGATGTTGCAGCACTGATGGCGGTGAGCATCATTAATTTTCGTATTTGTGTGTACTACAGTAAAAACCCGCTAGTAAGAACCTATTGTTTTTTAGATTATCCTAAACAGGTTCTTACATTAAGGGTTATTAACACAAATTTAGGCTAATTAGGTTCTTTTTTAGGTTCACAATTTCTGTGGAAAAGTTTCAATGTATTAAATAGAGATTTTAGTGGTATTTGGCCTTTTTCTTGTATGAATTTACATTACATTGCATCTTGGGTAATAAGGCTTCTAGGTTACGTATCAGGCTAATTAGGTTCTTATAAAAATGGTATCTAGTTCGCAAATTTTAGCCTAACAGGTTCTTAAATATTAGGTTCTTACTCGCGGGTTTATACTGTATTGTATTATGTATTGTAAAAAGATAAAGCCTGCTGTCGAACCAAGTGGCTTATCAGGCCGGAGCTTATCTAGGGCTTTCCACAAGTTGCTCGGCAACTTTTTGGCAACTTTTCATGTTTCGAGCAACTTTTTCCCCTTCGAGCAACTTTTTTCCTCTCGAGCAACTTGTTGCATTTTGAGCAATTTTCAGACCGAAGATCTCCGAAGATTATCCGAGTGTTGTTCAAAGGCCATACGAACGTTTCCGAAGATTTACGAAGTTTGCCGAACATTTTCGAGGAACATCTAAAGACGTTTCAACTTTCGGCTCATTCTGCATTATAACATTACAAAACTCGCCAGCAAACATGACGTCATCGATATCTTCACGATTTTTCTCAGTTAACGAAATTCTTGTTAGTTAACAAATTTTCCCCTTAAGATGTTATTTAGATACTTCTTTTGCTGTTAAATTGCATAAAACTGCTTAGAAATCTTACCCTCAAAGGGAAATTAGCATATATTTAAAGAAATTCTCTTGATTAGAAGCAGCATTTTGGAGTTTTTGGAGCAACTTATGAGCAACTTTTATTACCAGAAGCAACTTTTTTGGATATTTGGAGCAACTTTTGAGCAACTTTTTGAGAAATTACGGGCAACTTTTTGGGAAATCTCGAGCAACTTGTGGAAAGCCCTAAGCTTATCCCGTCTATTCCGGTTTCTGAAGCATTTAGCGGCTAGGGTAATTGCTACACCCGCCTGGATGGGATGCTAGTCCATCGCAGGGTTACCCCCAGTAGTAAATTCGCCGATACTCATTTATACACCTGGGTGAAGAGAGGAACTATGAGAGTAAAGTGCTTTTCCTAAGCACACAACACAAATGACCCTGGCCGGGGCTCGAACATGGACCGCTCGATCCGGAGTCCGGGCACTAATCATTAGGCCACCGCGCCTCACAATGTATGTATTGTCTGTTGTTTATTTGCTAGTGAAATGATTAATTTTCTGGTTTTGTTTTCGAATTACCAAGGCAAACCCTACACTGAAATCTTTAAAGAACATCATCCAAGTCTGGCAAACAAGGCATGGCGGGATTTGCACATCAAGCTTTTGATGGACTGTAATGGTAAGTGTTTTAAGCAATATTTGTAATTGTAAGAAAAGTTGTTTAGAAGAACACATGCATGACACAAACAAAAGATTATCTGACTGTAACCCGATAACATAGCGCCTGTAGTTGAGCTAAATCATGGCGAAATAAAGGTAACTTAATCAGGAAGGGGCTTGTTAGGAGTGGGAGAGAAACTACTTTGCTTTTAACTGTTCTTTTATACCGTAAAATTCCGGTTATAGAGCCCCCCCCCCCCCCCTGCTTATAAGCCCTCCCGGTTATAGGCCCATCTACCTGGAAACAAAAAAAAATACATCCGATTATAAGCCCCTCCGGATATAAGCCCCTCTCTGCCGGATGACCGTACTGAACAGGGCTAAATGTTGCTTTATTATGCGTTTTTAACTTGAAAACGTATTTCAATCAACACTCTTGTGGCTCGTTTCGAAACCTTTTTTTTTATTCCGCTTATAAGCCCTCCCGGATATAAGCCCCTCCACTTATAAGCCCACCCAAAACCCTTATGAAGTTGTATAAGCCCAGGGCTTATAACCGGAATTTTACGGTAGTTCATGCCCATTCTGTGTTAGTTGATAGCACAACGATGGTATTATAAAATCGTTATTGAACAAAAAATTAATGTCATCTCGGAGTTCCAAAATATTAAGGTGTCACTCAACTTCTTCCTATGAAACGGTTTAAGGAGGCTCAAAGCTTCGATGTAGTTTTTTTAGCCCCAAGGTGAGGATTTTCATAAGTTTCATTGATACTTGGCATAATATTGGGTCGAGTAGATGACGTCATCAGTTCCCTGGTTTGCATATTATACAAATTTTATAAGCTTTAACACCATCTTCATCATCATCATCATGACATCCTTTATTTCAACACGATCAGATTTTAAACACATTACTTGTGGGGTCGTGTGCTAAACTAATGTGTTACTTACATTGGATCATAGTTTCTATAAAAATAAACAATTATATAAAGCCTGGTTTTCACCAACGACGCACGCACAAGCGCAAGCACAACCGCAAGGAGAACAGCTCTTATTTCACCGTGAAATCGGCTTCGACTCAAGCAAAAGCACAAGCGCATTGCTTTTTTTTTTTCATGCTTGCGGCATGCTTGTGCTTTTGCTTGCTTCGCTTGTGAAAACCAGGCGTAACATTTAAAACCGTGGTAATGTCTGGGGAGCGAGTGAACTGACTTTAAGATCTCTGGAGCTACAGTGTGGAACAGATATTCGAAAACGGAAAACGCCACTTTGATTCTTTTGTTAAATTCTCTATAATACGTCTTAAATTGCAAGGGTGAAAATTTGATCATTGTAATCGAACCACGAATATAAAATATTACATTATTTGAGTACATTATCTAAGAATTTCTATTGGTGAAAATATATCTATGATAACGGATGTTTTCTCATATCCACTTAGATGTAAACAGGAGAACAGAAATCCAGTTCCTACCAGGGTGAAGCCGGTGATTTCCCTATTAAGTACCGGGAAATATTCAATTTTGAATTTAACCTGCGGTTTGCAGTCACGAACCAACACTTGTGCTACATGTGACCAGTTATCCTTGCTAGTGAAGGGTTAAGAGGGTAAAGAGAAGAAGGAGAAAGCTGAAGAGTTAAAGGAGCACCAAGAGGTAAGATTCTTAATTTCAGTTTTTATATAAAAAGGAGATTTTGAAGTAAACCCGCGCGTTCTGATTGGTTCTTTTTTGGTCAGGATTTTTAAG
Organism: Oculina patagonica; assembly: GCF_052425735.1. NCBI lineage: Eukaryota > Metazoa > Cnidaria > Anthozoa > Scleractinia > Oculinidae > Oculina > Oculina patagonica. The sequence goes on along the minus strand of NC_135771.1, from coordinate 9,013,502 downwards.
GCAGCAAAGACTCGGCGACCTAATGGTTAGTGCGCCGGACTTCGGATCAAGCGTTCCGTGTCTGAGCCCTGGCCGGGGTCATTGTGTTGTGTTCTTGGGTAAGTCACTTTGCTCTTATAGTGCCTAGGCCTTTCTCGATTATGCTAGCATTTTTTTTCGGCATTTTTTGGGAAAACGAGCATTTTTTTCGTTTTTTCTTCAAAAAAGAATTGCTAGCATTTTCTGTCACTTTTCATGACTATGATCCAGATTTTCAGCACTCAAAACTCAGAAGGATAAATAATCCTAAAGTTTCACAATGTTGATTACATAATTTGATTGTTTTCTGTCTGTTTCGACTGTTTGTGCGTTGTGTTACTTGTGTGTGTGTGTTTTTTTATTTTTTTTTGTAAATAATTGTTTTTATATTTTTTTTATAAACAAACAATTATTAAGTATCACCTGTTGTTGATATGAGCATATAATGTGAGAGTTTGTACGTTTTGTTTGAAATAAAACAAAGCATTTTTTGGAATTCAAGTGGCATTTTATAAGGAAATCAGGCATTATTTTAGCATTTTTTTGGCTTTATGCGAGAATTTCTAGTAGAATTAAATGCCAGTTTTACTAGCATAATCGAGAAAGGCCTAATAGTGCCTCTCTCCACCCAGGTATACAAATGGGTACCGGCGACATAATGCTGGGATGTATCCTGCGATGGACTAGCATCCCATTCAAGGGCCAGGAGTAGAAATATTCCTAGCCGCTTAATACTACAGAAAACGGGTTTAGCTCCGGAAAGTATGTGCCACTTGGCTTGAGGCTTCCCCTAAAACAGACAACAGTATAAAAAGAAATTCATTTGGCACTGCTGTTTGAAAGCTGATGACTCCATCGGCAATTTCAACTGCAAATTAGTAGCTATGGTCTAAAAACGAATAAATTTTGATCTCTCGATCTGATAGACGGTCTGGATAGGGTTCATGTTTTTATGATCTCTAAACTTAGTTTTCAGTCCGTTTTCAGCCCACTTCTTCCATCGGGGTAAGGGTCATTACTCAAGTCAAATCTCTCTGTTTATGATTCTTAAAGTTATACCAATGGAAAGCGTTAATATTGTTCAGAAACTGTCCGCCATTTTTCTTGCCTGGATTACTTATTTAGACCTTAGACAGTGAGCCTTGAAATGCTTTGATCACTTCGTTCGAAGTAATTAACAAAACTAAAGTTGCTCTCGAAGCTTCACTTTTCGGCCAACAGTTCACTATTTGGACAATCTCTAAGCCTCGGGTAATAAATAATAGCAATAGGACTAAGTGGCGTCCAATTCGGTCTGTAATCATACGAGTGATTAACAATATCGTACTCCCGCTACGCGGTCGTTCGATTTATTTAATCACGAGTATGAATACAGACAGAACTGGACTAAACGATGTCCTCTTAACAAAATGACGCGTAGTGTCCAATTACACTGACATGGGCATGACCCGTAAACTGTCCTATTTCACTGTCGAATTACAAGCATGACGCGTACCGTTACTGTCATATTAGTGCTCAAATCAGGCTGCTGATAACCAATCATGTTCGAGAATTTTGTTATAGTGTTGTTGTTGATGATGATGATGATGATGATGATGATGATGATGATAAGAGAGAGATGATGATGATGATGATGATTGTTATCAATAGGTAGCACATGCTGGTTTTGAATGCAAGCGGGAAAGTAAGAGAGCCGCTATAAACAGCTGGACTGGAAAGACCCGTGTACTTGGTTCCTCTCAAGTGAAATATCGGAGCAAAGATGCTGTGAATATGATCACCTTTGATTTCGAGCAGAATCTACCCACTCCCACCCTCCGTCACAACGACATGTTCTAAAAGCGTCCGTTGTGGACGAACAACTTTGGCATCCACGACTGCGTGGCAGATCAGGGTTATATGATGTTGTGGGACGTGACTATCGCCAAACGCGGATCTACAAAGGTGGCTTCCTGGGACCACCGTTTCCTAACGGAGTTCCTCACAGGAGAGAGGTATGTTTCAGTTATTTCCTTAAGAGTGTGCCCGTAAGAGAACAGGGCAGAACCATGCAACAGGTGATACAGCTCATATCACCGATTTCGCCCAAACTTAGCATAAATGTTGGGTATGGTGAGCTATTTACTGTGGCAAAACATCAACTCAAAATATTTTATTCCCTTCAAGTTATGGCACCTTTTGCAAAAATGGCCATTTTTCACTAATTTATGCATATTTAATTAGCTGACTTTGATTGACCAGTTCCACAAGAAAAAAAGACTTCTGAAAATAAAATTCACTGCATTATATTCTGTGGTTATTAGGCTTTAAGTACAATAATTCACTTCAACCGTCTGATTTGATTTCTCCTCCTCAAACGGTCTTTTGGAAGGTACACATTTCGTACTGTTGGAAATAGCCTTTAACTAGTGCCCAATATCTCCCATGAGCAACAACTTATATACATTATTCTTACATGGGTAATAAAATCCATCATTAAACTTCACAAAAATGCCACAAAATGTCTGGGGACTTCAATATTTTATTAGTATTGAGGAACTTAACACATGTGACTTAACGATTTCTTGCTATTTCATCAAAATTCACCGAAACACAGAAGCCATTTGTTTGCCTCAATTTGGCACAAAATCGGTACGAAATAGCTAATCAAGCATAAATTTATAGATAACAATCAAAATATTGGCGAAGATTGGCAGTTAGGGCATTTTTCGGAGCGTTTTCAGAGCCATATAATTCGGCAATGTTGTGATAGTAAATGTAAAAATAGCAGCGAAAGATTTTCTTCAAAAGCTCGCTCAATTCAACATTTAGGCACATCAAAGTTAAGAAACAAGAAAGTAATACTACATACATGCCACTTATCGACACACAGATGCTTTCTTTTGAAGAATTTGTTCTTCCTCGCTGCACTTCGATCCTTCGATCGATCTCAATTGACATGTACTGTTGCTTTGAGGCGCGATGAACTTAGCCAATACATCGTGGTTCATTCTTCGTGAAAGGTGTAAACAGGTAGTCAATAAAGTCATTCAAAGAGCTGTTTAAAGTTCACGGAAGGACACTTGTCTCAGCCAGTTTGAATGAAATAAATTTAACTGGAAAATAAACAGCCGCCATGTTGTATTTGTACCTTTGAGCCTGCCGTTTCAGTCAGCGGTAAAGCCGTACACTTGGGCAAGTACGTAGTGTAGTCATCATATAGTTGTTTGACTAAATCCTATATTGGGATATTCATAGAGGGGATACATAGCCTAGCCCTACACAGCTATACACGCCTATACATAGCCCAACACAGCTATACACACGCGTGTTCATTTGCTTTTCCTCCGCAAATGTTTGTTTTCGTCGGAATAAGTAGCGGATGGTGTTTTCTACCCTCTGAACAATCGGGGTTGATCTTAGCCTCATAAGTAACCTGAAATCATACCCTCCCTCCCTACTACTGCCTGATCGCAGGTTACCTTATAAGTAGTGTGCGTTTCTTGTAAAAGTGAGAATTTTTTTCAACTTCTCCATTGAATTTTTTTGATAAATAGTTGAAGAGAAATACACTGGATGCAGTGTAATGTATGCGATGCAATCGGTTTTGATGCTCTGAAATTGAGCTCTGAAATGTCGGAAACCATTTAATAATCAGAGCAGGTTTTTCCATCTTATATCAGGTTAAAACTAGTATGTTTATTGTTTTTTTTTTGTTGTTTCTGTCTTTTTTGGGAGGTGGGGGAGGGGGGTGAAGAAATGGCGGTCAGGTTGTCAGCCTGGCCTGTGTACATCTATTCCTTCTGTTCAAATCGTCTATATTATATTACACTTTGGCAGCTAGGGGACTTAATTTGTACCCACTCTCTTTTTCGGGATCCCACAAAGTTCTCCATCTGTCCATTTACCGATAAACGTCATTACTGCAGTTTTATTAATTTGTTTTAGAAAAGGGCTTTTATGGGGACAAATTTTTCCTCCTGAATGCCCGCATTGCAAGTGACGAATTGCGGCTTCAAATGATAATTTTCTTCATCACCGACTCAATTTAAGTGGCTATGTGAGTTACAAAGACGCGAATGCAGACTTTTAAACCCCGCATTAAAACTAAACAAATTTATTGCAAGGCTAGGACTACGCAAGACGGCAAAACTTATTAGCTAATGTTTCAACCAGCACAGGTAGTCTTCTGTCTTCTTCGAGGTCAACGCGAGGGAAACCCGTTTTATTCTTTGTTGTCAAGTTCTCTCTCTACTTTCAGGAGAATGATTCATCCGATCTGAGATTATTAAACACTAAATTTTCGGTGGCCTCTGTCCACCTTCATCAGAGTATTGAAAATGAGTTCGTTAAAATATTAGTGCGCGCTAGGCATGTTTGAATACGCCATCCAATCTTTAATTCCTTAACAATGGAGTGTAAGCGCGCGAAAGAGGTTTCCTTTCGTTAACCGCGTTGGAATCCACCGTAGAGTGCCACGACTCTAGGAACAGTCTCTTGGTGTAACTTGAGATTCCTCGTTCAAGGATCGTGGCATTTCTTGGGTGGATGTCATGCTCGGTTGATTCCGCGTGTTGTTTAATTGCAGACTCTCCATTACAAGCGCGACCGGGATCGTGCTCAGCTCCGCGTGAGCTCCAAGAGCGCTTACTTTCTCCAATGTAAGTAAACACGCAGTCATTGCATCTGACCTTATAGACGATTCCTCTTCTTTGGTGGTCTTGTGGCCGATCTTTTGGTTTCTTAAAAATCTGGCTAAGCGTTTGGCATGGTTTGAAAGCCGTGCGGATGTTGAACTTTCTAAGCACGCGACCAAACCTGTCCGAGGCACCGCGTACGTACGGTATGCTGGCAAAGTTCGCAGGTCTTTCTTGCGTACGTTCAGGCCGAGAGTTGACTGTAAGGCACTTCTGCAAAAGCCTGTCTGGGTACCCATTTGCCCTTAGGTCTTTAGCCACACGTTTCGTCTCTGCGCTTTTGAGGCTTTCATTCGATGGTAAATTGGTAGCTCTGTTGAGTAGCGTTCTCACCACTGCTTCTTTGTGCTGGAGGGGATTGTGTGAATTGTAGTCGAGGTACTTGTTGGTGTGTGTTTTCTTTCTGAAGACATCTACCTCTAGCGAGCCGTCACTGAGAGCTGTTACCCGTGTGTCAAGGAAAGATATGCTTTGACCTTTCTCATTCTGGCTTGCGCGCTCAATGGTAAACTGGATGTTTGGATCAATGGTGTTGAGGTGCTAATGAAAGATATCCACATCTCTACATTCACACCTTTATAGATATATGTATATATTTGCTGCGCCATATAGACTACGTCGCTAAAGGCATTTCGTACGTGAATACTTTTGTTCAGTTCAGCACAGACGCTCCCCCAACTAAAGCACTTGCGCAAGAAACGATTACAAAACCTACCTGGCTATCCACCGTATAGTGATTTATCCCGTGGTAAACGTTATTCTTCAATTTTGCTGAGTTATTCATTTTTTTCCCATTTATGCCCCGGGGGGTAGAGGAATTTGGTCAAAAAATGTAATCGTTATGCGCGGTATTAATCACTATTTCCGCCAGGGGAGGGGAATTTGAACAAGCAATAAAAAAATACAAATGTCTGGAAAGTAACTGGGAGACGTCGACATTTTGATTTGTTTAACTGTGTAGCGTCTTTTATGCTAAAAATAATTATTATGTTCCAAAATGACGCTAAATGGCGGTATAAAACTGCTCCGACGTTTCGGCAATACTACCTTCTTCAGGGTGCCACCCCCAAAAAGGCAGTATTAAGAGACGTCGGAGCAGTTTTATACCGCCATTTAGCGTCATTTTGGAACATAAACAATTATTTTGATTTGGTTGCCGTGCATGCCGACCGTTGAACAGAAAAATCAAGAACTCTGTTTCGGTGAAAGTCAAATGGAACAGTATTTTTTCTGGAAAATCTCTTCGCAGATTGACGGAACGTCAGAAATTTTCTTACCATTTGTAAGGTTTCCTAGTTCTAGTCTCCCATCCTTCAGGTCTCCCACCAACGGAAAGAAATAACAGGAAACTGAGCTACACATGGTAAGCGACATCTATTTCGGTTAGTTTGCTAATTTTGGAAAGAAGCCTTTCCATTTTTCAGTGGTCATTTCAACCGGTTCTCTCCAACAAATGGTAAGCACCCTAGAGTTCGTTCAGCATCACATTGCGGTAAACACGTCAAGCTGTAGCGGAGGAAATTGTTTTCCCTACGACAATTTGAAAATATTCTCATTTTCATCACAAACGCATCCAACGAACACTCGCGGAGAAAAAAAGAAAATGATCGCGCGTGTGGTCACGCGTGATGGACGCGTGATGCCCAGTGAACGGCCGTACCGCTGACTGAAACGGCAGGCTCAAAGGTACAAATACAACATGGCGGCTGTTTATTTTCCAGTTAAATTTATTTCATTCAAACTGGCTGAGACAAGTGTCCTTCCGTGAACTTTAAACAGCTCTTTGAATGACTTTATTGACAACCTGTTTACACCTTTCACGAAGAATGAACCACGATGTATTGGCTAAGTTCATCGCGCCTCAAAGCAACAGTACATGTCAATTGAGATCGATCGAAGGATCGAAGTGCAGCGAGGAAGAACAAATTCTTCAAAAGAAAGCATCTGTGTGTCGATAAGTGGCATGTATGTAGTATTACTTTCTTGTTTCTTAACTTTGATGTGCCTAAATGTTGAATTGAGCGAGCTTTTGAAGAAAATCTTTCGCTGCTATTTTTACATTTACTATCACAACATTGCCGAATTATATGGCTCTGAAAACGCTCCGAAAAATGCCCTAACTGCCAATCTTCGCCAATATTTTGATTGTTATCTATAATTTTATGCTTGATTAGCTATTTCGTACCGATTTTGTGCCAAATTGAGGCAAATAAATGGCTTCTGTGTTTCGGTGAATTTTGATGAAATAGCAAGAAATCGTTAAGTCACGTGTGTTAAGTTCCTCAATACTAATAAAATATTGAAGTCCCCAGACATTTTGTGGCATTTTTGTGAAGTTTAATGATGGATTTTATTACCCATGTAAGAATAATGTATATAAGTTGTTGCTCATGGGAGATATTGGGCACTAGTTAAAGGCTATTTCCAACAGTACGAAATGTGTACCTTCCAAAAGACCGTTTGAGGAGGAGAAATCAAATCAGACGGTTGAAGTGAATTATTTTACTTAAAGCCTAATAACCACAGAATATAATGCAGTGAATTTTATTTTCAGAAGTCTTTTTTTCTTGTGGAACTGGTCAATCAAAGTCAGCTAATTAAATATGCATAAATTAGTGAAAAATGGCCATTTTTGCAAAAGGTGCCATAACTTGAAGGGAATAAAATATTTTGAGTTGATGTTTTGTCACAGTAAATAGCTCACCATACCCAACATTTATGCTAAGTTTGGGCGAAATCGGTGATATGAGCTGTATCGCCTGCTGCCTGGTCCTCTTATGGATACACTCTTAACAGCTATTTCTTTGTGATCGGCACATGGTGCATTTACGTACGTCTATTAGACACAAGATTTTTTCGCGGTAATACCCTCCTCGATCTGAATAATTCCTCATATAATACGTAAGCCGATGCCAATAATTGTTTTAACAACGGCTCTAAAAATTGCAAATTCATTGAAATAGGTTCTCACTTCGATTCGGTGTACATTTTTTGCAAAACAGTGTTGCTGGATTTCCGATTTTTTAGCTCAGTTCGCGCGCTTATAAAAATAAAATCGTCTAAGAACGTACAGAGCTTTAAAAAAACCATCTTGACCTTATTAATCAGGCCTTCTCCTTGCAATGTCAAAATTTTTATCGCGACGATATCACAGTTTGTAAATGTTTTGTTTTGGTATATACACTCATGTAGTTCCCCGAAAGACGTTGTCAGCGAATATACCGTAGTTTACTGTTGGCTATGAAAGGTTTATTTTATTTAAGCCGAAAATTATTAGCATGTGATTTTTTGTTTTTGTCGTTTCTAGCTAACTGATGTTTCGATGCATTTACTGAGACCTTACCTTACTTTTAAATCAGTACAGTCCAGAAGCGTGTTATTGATTCAAATGATCGCTAAACCATTTCAAATCTTAGGTTTTTTATTCATAAGATGACTGGAAAGGCAGATGAATACTGCTTCGATGAAGTTCTCTTCGAAATAATGCCAAAAAGCGTCTTTGACTAGCATTTTGGTATCATGATCGTTTGTTGTTGTTTTTTTCTACGCGATCCCGAGCTCGAGAACAATATTTTGCCCTCTAATATCATCTGTATTTTTTTTTCTTAAAAGATAGATCAGACCGTTTAATTTTGAGACATTAAAAGGAATATTCTAAACAAATTATTACAAGAAGAGCAAAAATCGTAGAAGTGATTCTTTGGTGAATTGAAGTAACCGTAGTAAAATCAGCTTTACGTGATAGGAATAATGCAAATTTTAGGTACAATTCCCTATAGCCTACGAATAAGGTATTTTATTTCAAGTGTATTTTGCATATTTGCAAAGTTGTATTGTTTGCCAGATGTCTGGATTGTATCGTTTACAAGGCGTATATCTAGTTGGCATATTTAATTTTTTTTAGTTGCTTATGTAAATTGTCATTAATTTTATCGATGGCCACAAAAGGGATGAAATTAAAACTGTATTAAAAGCGAGAATTTTTCATAATAAGGGGTAAAAAGAAAGCATTCAAAAGAAAGTTGAAAATATTATGAGTGTTATCTTTGTGCGTTGTTACGGATAGATTTTCTGGTCTTGAACCTTTTGGCATGAGTGAAAAAAGAAAGAGAAAACTTGACGAGTAAAATCATCCAGCGGAAGTAAACAACGTTTTGGCTGAATAATCAATCATACGAGCATTTCCTTACCATGTTTGTAGCCTTGTTGTCTTGTATTAGTACTCTAAACCTTTATGTTGTATTATAAAGTTTATCATAAATAATTGTTTGTATACACGTAACAAGCTTGCTAATTTGATATTTCTAATGTTGACTTCCGCTTTTCTTGCAGAGTGAAGAAATTTTATGGCGCTGTTTAAACGCCCTGAAGATCCGCAAGCTCTCTTCGTCGAGTTTCGTGCTTAATCAGTACAGATGAATTCAATAAAGAACTAGCAGCCTTGTTGGACATTTACTTATTCCAAGGAAAACGTTGTGCAAGAAAAATATTTCATTGAAAAGTGATACGCACTTTGAAAGCTTAATAACAAATCAGTCAAGTCTTTTGGTGGGAAAAATTGCGCTTTTGAAAAATGTGAAAGCAAAAAAACAAGTCCTTTGGCGGGAAAAGTTTTGCGCTTTTAAAAGGAGCCTAAAAAAGTAGAAAAAAAAACTAAGTCTTTTGGCGGGAAAAAAGTCTGCGCTTTTAAATGGAGTCTTGTAACAAGTCAAAAATAAACTAAGTCTTTGGCGGGAAAAATCTTTGCAGTTTGCAAACAAATTTTACCCAACAAAAGACAGCATTTATTTTGATTTATTACTAGACTCCGTTTAAAAGTGCAGAAAATTTTCCCGCATTTGGCAGCCCTTCATAGTCAAAATATAGTAAAAGAGATAGCCTACATTCTGACTAGTTTCCAGGCCCCTTTTAAAAGCGCAATATTTTTTTGTCTTTCTCATGTTAAATAAAGCCAGACTCATTTGTTGATTACAACTGTTTCGTTATTTCAAGTTTATTAAAAGTACAAGAAAACATATACAAGTTGTGATATCAATTGACTACATTTTCTAAGTACAAACAAGTGTATAAGACTACAAAAATTAACAGCAATAAAACGAAACGATTTTGCTAAATATGCTACTTGAACAAGTCACTTGACAGAAACTAAGTATGAAACTAGAACACGATTCTGCGAGAAATTTTGTACAAAATTAAAGTGTCCATAAGACAAACCGCTTAAAAAAAAACTATAAATACAAATTCAGGTAAAAGTTGCCGTGTTATAACACTGAATCAAGTTTCATAAACAAGACTATCTTCTAAGTATACAGAAAACAATGGTAAAAATTAAGCAAAAATGACATACTGAAATTCTAGAAATAATTCTAAGGTTTAGGATTACACTTGATCAAAAACCCGTGAAGTTAACGAAATGGTATAAATCGCAGTGCCATAAAATTTTAGTTTCTGATTTTTGTAAATAAATTTATCTAATTTTCGTTGCAAAAACGCAAAGGTATAGATTTGTTAAATACACACAAAATGTGCACCCATGTCATCGAAGGAAATCAATCATAAACTACTAAAGTAAGATAACTAGAAACCTCGGTCATAACTAGTGTTGTTTTTACCGTTCAATAATTTAGTTTCCGAAATAGTAATAGGCTAAACTTTGTTTGAGAATATTTCGTGAATGCTCGCAAGGCCTAATTTGGTGTCACTCAAATTAGATTGTAAACAAGAAGCAAAATGTAAATCAGTGATTGAGAAATTTGAATAATCTCAATAAATAGTGTCGTAAAATGATCAAACATCTTTTACAGTTAATTTAACTGACGAAATGTGATAATAGCTTAAAATTTGTATGAGAAGATTTCGTGAATCCTTGCAAGGCATACTTTGGTTTCACTTGAATAACATTGTAAACAAGGAAAAAAATGTAAAAAATTGATGGAGACAGTTAAAATAATCCCAATAAATTGTTTCGTAAAATGATAAAAGAGATCTCCTTCAAAAAAAGATTAACTGACGAAATGTTAATTCATTTTGGCTTCAACAACACGAGTGCGCGTTTATTTAAGTTTTCCTGTTCTTAGATCAAAAGATCAATTCTCCTACTGATTGCCGTATAATTCCTTTAACATAAGTTATGAGAATTTGATGTCATATCAAGACAATGTTCTCGTGTCGTAAATCTACTCATCGCTTGCCTGTTTGAAGATTAAGTAGGAGAAAATGGATTTTGATCATTTTCAGAACTGAAAGGCTATTGTACCTATGCATTTGTCTTGATATAAATTACTGCTCTTTACCTAATTAACGATAAATCACACAAGCATGATCCAGAATCTACTTCATGTAAACAGCTAGCCATCTGTCATCCACGAGAATCCATGAGTAATAATCCATCAGAATCCGAAGGACTGTCTAAGAAAAAATAAAGAAAACCTGTCCATGAGTAACTGATTATCTTTTCATTTGTTCACATCCATGGAACAAGTACACTCTTTTTAATTATAAGAACGCGTAAAATTTGCTGAGCCTGAGGATTTTTTGGGCAAATTTCAGCCTCGATTTTCTTATAACAATGGTTCTTATAAAAAAAAAGTATCATATTGAAAAAATTCCTTCACTTAAAAAAGGGGAAATTGCCAGGCAGATGTGCACTTTTAAGCTTAAAAGCTTTGCATTTTTTTCTAGTTAGTTTGCATTTTAGTTTTGCACGTAAAGGCAAGATCTTTATCCTTAATTTCAAATACACTGTAAACCGCATATTAAAACCTTGAAAAATAAATACAAATTTTTCTCTTATAAATTTTTTTTTAAGGTTTGGGGGGGGATAAAAAAAAAAAAAAAAAAAAAAAAAAAAAAAAAGAAATATAAAAAAAAAACCCGGGAGACACTTTTTATTGTCCTTTTTCAAATTGTTTGTTTCTATAAAAATAACGCAGGTAATTTGCATCATAATAATTTGCATCATAATATGGCGGCTTTTGTTAATCGGGCCTATTAAAGGTCGTTCAAGGTCAGCCAAACTGTTAAGTCCTTATGAAAACACTGGCCCGCGTTAAAAAAAATTATATAGCAATTTTTTATTAGGAAAATTAGATCACTGGCAATAACAGCGTTTCCATGAATGATCATTCCAAGTTAAAGGACCTAAGTCTCAAAGTTATAAGTTTTTGAACAAATTTTAAACCATTTATGAATTTGAAGTTGATAAATGTAAATTAACCACCTAGCGAATTTAGAAAGCTGACGCCTTAAAACTCAGCGTAATGTTAAACAAAAAGGATGGTTAAAATAAAATTAATACAGATTAAGTCGGCTGAAAAGCCGTGTGAGTTATTTTTTTTAAGATGGCCCATAATTATGAACCTTTCTAAATTCGCTACGGTGGTCAATTTACCTTTTAATTTGTCTACCTAAGGTTCATAATTATGGGCCAAAAAATGCAAAAATTAGCCCACACTTTTCATGCACGATTTTTTCATTCTGTATTAACCCTCAAACATAAGGTTTTTTCGAAATTTTGAGAAAAGGGATTTATTTTACATTGCTAAAACTTTCAGTAGCTGTTCATTCATCCCTTGTGGAAATTTTGATTTGTCAAAAATGTGTCCATGATATTTAGCGTTGCCATGGCAACGTCATCACTACAGGCAGGTCTGGCCCAAAATCGTTAATTCTTATATTTTTCTTTAATTTTTCCAGTTTTTTTTTAAACAGAAAAGCATGATTTGTTGTTTTTTATATTCCATAAGCATTCTGGTATGATTTTAGATCAAATTTTGTCATTTTCTGACTTTCTAAGAAAATGGTGAAATCCAACTCGGTCCGACGGCGGCTCTTATTACGTCACGTGACGTCATATGACTTCACAGCCAATTAAAATTGCGTCATCTTGTAGAGTAAACGAAGGGCTTTCTTCTCAGTTCAAAATAATGTTGCTGCGCCATAATAGAACGAAAACTCTGGGGAGGGGTTCCATCCACCCCCCCCCCCTCCCTTGTACGAGGGTTAATATTTTACAATTTTGACCATCCTTTTTGTTTAACATAACTCTTATTTTTCGCACCAATGTTTTTTTCATTTTTTTTCGATCTATACGGTTTTGAATTTTGTGAGCCCATAATTTTCTAAAATTCATCCTTACAAAAAAAACGATTCGACTCAGTATCCAACATTTAAGTATTGCCTATTTCACTTTCGCCTTAGAAAAGCTTCAACGCCTTTATAATTAATTAATCTGAAAAGATTTTACTACGTTACACCGAGCACAGATTAATACGATTATTACAATATTACACTTGCAAACTCACCATAACTGATGTCCTTGTTGCCATGGTAAAGGATCGGCATTCACTTGTACCGTGAAACTGCAAAACGAATGAAAACAATTTAAGAAAATAACCTCGTGAATAGTTCTTTTCTATCAATATGACACCTGGACATCACGAAATTTTTGGAAAGAGTTTTGTCTGGTGTATTCGCGATTTTGAAGCGTGGACTGTGGGATCAAAACTTTCCAATTCAGAACTGATCGATACTTGGAGAAGTGGTTCATAACGTCTATTTGGACAGGACCCACTGTACCGTCATACATTTCTTTTTATTTCACTGTTGCCTAGATACCCAAACACCCCACCCCCGACCTCCCCCCCCCCCAAAAAAAAAAAACAAAAAGACAAAATAACAGCTTTCAACACGTACCATTGAAATACATGTATCTATAACAGTCTTAAACAGGGAGAGTCACTACTAAAACCGTCACGGAACTTCTAGTCGTCACGGATTTCACGAAATTGACTCATTTCTCCTCTCCTTTGATCAGTCTATAACAGTCTTAAACAGGGAGAGTCACTGCTAAAACCACGGAACTTCTAGTTCACGGATTTCACGAAATTGACTCAGTCTATAAGTATCTATAACAGTCTTAAACAGGGAGAGTCACTACTAAAACCGTCACGGAACTTCTATCGTCACGGATTTCACAATGACTCATTTCTCCTCTCCTTTGATCAGTCTATAACAGTCTTAAACAGGGAGATCTATAAGTATCTATAACAGTCTTATAGCCTGTATCTATAAGTATCTATAATATGTAAGAATCCGTATCCGTCACGGATCCATCACGGACATAGCCGTCACGTGTTTTTCCAAATTTGACCGTCACGGGTTTTTGACCGTCACGGGTTTTACCAACAACCACGAGAAGCGCCTTGTGAAATGCTAAATGTAAATGCATCTCCAGTGCTATTACAAAGTGCTGCTTACCTTCAAGGTGCCATTCTAATGCGGACGCCTCAGAAATGAATGATGACATCAGTGAATTCACACCGTCAACATCCTTCGTATTTATTTACAAGCCTAAAGGAAAAAATATATATTTTTAACAACAATTTGCCAAAATTTTACACCCTTAGCGCATTAAAATTGAAAAAAAAACACCGAGTGATTTCAAGGTCAGCGTACCAGCGCTTGTGAAGAGAGTAAGAACATTTCCCTTGAAGTTGGCGAGGTTTAGTCCCGGGGGTTTAGTTCAAGAATTTAACCGTCAAATAAACTAGTGTTTGTTACTTAAAATTGCAGTGAAGACTTAGTGTCATTTTTTCTCGAAATTTCATGGCTACGATGTAAGGGACAATGCGTATTGGGTACTGGAAACGTTTACTACGGACTTTAGGTGGATTTGTCTTTGTAACAATCACTCGTATTCTATTTCATTAAGGATAAACAGTTATTCTAATACTCCAAGAGAAAAAGAAACTTTCCTTACAAATACTTATGAATTTATGCAATTAATACAAAGTTCTCTTCCAGCCGCCATAAATATTTCTCTCGCAAATAATGCGGTGGATATGATGGAGGCAAACGTCTCATGTATAACTTTTAAAAGTACCAATTCAGCCATGATTTTTGTCAATCTGTCAACCTAAAAACCCACGAAGCTGTAATAACTGAGAACAAACGAGCAGGAATAAGCCTCCAGAGTTAAACACGTGTATTGTACTTGAGCTAAAGTGACGCCAGTTTAGGTTGAAAATATCGATGTTTTAGCCCATAATCGATCCCTAGCCACATAGCATATTTCGTTACTTGTACTAACCTTCTGCTTATCAGCTTAGGCTGGAGAACGTTTCTTTTTCTTTGCAGAAACATTTATAACGGAGCAGGAACCAGCGAAGGTGATGTCAAAATGAACGTGTGATGAATAATTATCAGCGTCAGCATGCGTGTTCTTGGAATAATTTGCAATGTAAATTTGTAACAGAGATCAGTTTCGCGCCAAAAACAATATCATTTTCAAGTTACTCGTGTATTTACTACTTCTTAAGTCCACAAACCTCAAATTAAAATGAAAGAAGATCGGCAGTCATAAAGGAAGAGAAAAGAGTGTGCTTAGAAGATAGCAGACTGAGATGATATTAGGGACATTTATCTGACATGTCTGACTGGCAATTCCATACATATAGGCCGGGTCCACCCAGGGTGGGTGTGGCCGGGGATGGGGAGAGGGATGTATTTCCGCGTTGCATGGAATGAGGAGAAAACATTTCTGACATGTAGATGGCAAAAAAGCCTGAATAAAGGAAAACGAAGGCGACTGAAGTACAAAATGGTAACATCTTGAAGTGTTTAGTAAGGTAATTGACTGTTCAAGATGTTATCATATCCCTTTCTTTCCTCCTTTATTACACCGCCCAAATTTCAGCTACATCACGGGGTTTTTGTGGACTTTTGGTCTAAACTGTTCGGAAATTAGTGGTAGGCAACTAAACCCGTGAAAAAAAATCATCTTTGAACATCTAAAGGAAGATATAACCTTAGTTTGCAGAAAAAAATAAATAAAAATAGGCTATAAATATCGTTTTTTTTAATACGCGCGGAAACAACTTAAAAAGGTAAACCTTAATTTTTCAAGTTGCAATCCATTTTCATCCTAGAGGGTCTCAATGGGGTGGTGCCTTTTACGGTTAACGGTTAAAATTTTGGCTTTTTTACGGCTAACGGTTAATTTATCTCCATTACGGTTAACATAAGTTAAGTATTAATTTCCATTGTTTTTAAAAGTTAAAAATTAATTTCCATTAATGAAAAACATATTTTAGGTCTTAGGCCATTCCGGGACGATGAAGTGATCAATTCTGTCTTATTTATAATTACTGATCGATTTTTTACGGTTAACATAATTTACGGCTAACGGTTAAAATTTTCCAACTTTTACGCCTAACGGTTAAATTTTTGGCCGTTTTACGGCTAACGGTTAACCCCATTGAGACCCTCATCCTAGCCATCCGCAGCCAAAGACGCTTGTTAACAGTTTCAATACTCTAATATGGCAATTTTTAATAAAAATGGACCATTATTTTTGGGTTTCCTTAGACACAAATATATATTTGGCTGTTCAAAAATCTGTTAAATTCGTGACAAAGCGCCTTTAAAATGAACATCGCTGGCTTTTTGGTACGTTTTCCTTAATTCATTTAGTCAGTTTCGATTTGCCAGCCATTTTAGTCTGTCTTGAACAGCGCTAGACGTAATCAAATTCACCTTCAAGTCTATGTTTAGTGATGATACACTAATTTTGTTTTCGCTTTCTCGCCTATTGAGGATAGTGGCAGTGTCTGTTTATTTCCTGATCCCACGCACAGAGAAAAAAAGTTTAGGAACCCAATTAAGTGCCGCTGTTGTCAATCGATTGTGATTTTAGTTTCGTGGAACCAATCACAGCCTTGCATGTGATACAACATCGTCTTGTTATAAAGTCGTATCGAATGTGAGCCAGACTGGTATCAGCTCGCTATACGCAAAAATTATAACCGTAACATCATTCATATAAGGCGAAGTTAAATAAATTAGTGTAATTTATTTTCAAATTTGGAACATAAAAACAGTTTTGACAGCGAAAAGTCCACGATGCGAGACCCACTTAGCTATCAATTTAAAAGATTCGCAAATAAATGGGGGAATAATAAGCTTTTCTTTGGCTTTTCTTTTCAAGAAAAGGAGTTGCACGGAATAACAAAGATAAACTGTAGAAAAATCAGTCGTTTCCAAGCAGCCGAAAACAAACCAAGCACACCCAACGGAAATTAATCAAAAGCACTTGTTTTAAAGAGAGAAAATACTTAGCGGACAGCTGATGTTTGGATCATTCGTCTTCTGCATCCTTCACGTTCGCGTCTTTTCGCGTTTAAAGGAGAGATCAAAGGCAAGGCAAGAAAATACATTTCAGGTAGGCAAAAGATTTGTTTGGCGTTTACTTTCGTCCTAAGAATTGTCTCCCTCTCCCTGTTTTTAAATAGCAGCTAAAATGCAAGCAAATCTTCGCATCTTCGCCTACATTTCCGAAACTGACGGTTCACTTAGTTGGCATTGATTTCAGAAAGTTTTTAAAAACGTTTCAGTGGAAAATGTACTAAGAAGCGCTTGCATTGTTTTGGTTTTTCTCACTGTTCTTCAATCATATACATTATGGACTCTATAAAATTAGGCAAAAGGATAAACGTGCTCATTTTGTCTCTTGTTGCGTACATAAGTGAACAACAGATTATAAAAAATATTTTAAAAAAAATATTTTTCCTCAATTAAATGAAAAGAAAACTTCTTAACAGAAGTTCAAATTTTAATCGAAATGTACAATACGGGCTTCTTAGCCGTTTTACTAATTGCAACCTTGCATACATGTTTGTTATTCCACTTCAATGCTCGAGTCTATTAAATCACACATCAGCACTTCATATCATTCGCTTCGTATTTGGACCATTAACAAATATTAAAACCTTTTTCTCAAAAAGCAACCGAAAATAAATTTATATATTTACTTTTACTTGAAATAAGTGCTTGAAACAGTCAGAAAAAGGAGCGAATAATTCTTCATTTTTTGTTTTAAATTGCTGCTGTGACGACCAAATCAAGTGATTATGGATAGCAATAGTTTTCGCGATCGACGTTTTAATAGTTTTAAATCCAAACAACGAGTTATTAAACCGTATTTATATCATATTAGTAATGGCATCAAGACACAAAAATATTTTAATTAAGACTGTTTTACTCAATCGACCCGCCGGGAGAACTTCTTCTCAGACCTTAAAAATGATCAACATCCAAATTATATTTACCGATACCAACAGATGCTTGCTTATTGTTAACAGTGTTCATGGTCAAAAGCATAAGTGAGACGATTATGCAAATTTCTGTCAAAACCTTTGATACAAAAATGGGAATTTATATCAAAGCACATTAGAGCTAACAGCTGCTGACAAATTTAAGCTGATGAATAATTGTGTTTTTCATTGTCCTTGCACACGGATCGAATTGGAAAATCGTTGCTGGTCTAAACGAAATGATAGTATTTCTACGTATCACCCTAAAAGCCTACAAATCTTTAAAACTTGTCTTGGTACAACTGTATTTCCAACCAAACGCGCAGGGAAAGATAAAGAATTGACCGATCGGAAATGAGTTCTGAATTTCGTTCTTGACTGAAAAAAAAACGTACTGGCAAAAAATGCCACCTTCGGTCTCTTAAAAACAAACTGAATTTGATAATTTTACTTTCAAAATTAATTTTGCCGTTTAAAATTTACGGCATATTGAAATTTCTAGTCAGGTTTTTCTTTTACTCGGTTCTATAAATTAGTACCTCAAAGTTTACATTCGCAGCCGTCTTTTGCATTGTTTTAACGTGAATAAGCTCATTAAAATGTTTTCTGGCTGCAGTCAGAAGCAATGGTAAACCATTCTTTTTCCCAAAGATTCCCAAAACAATACACCCACATGCATCCTAGCTTTGTAAAGTTGGATCTGGGGGATTGGGGACAGGGAGATCTAAACTCCCTTAAATATATTAACCCTTCAAGCCCCGAGGCGACTGAACTTTTTTCCGAAATCAATAAATATTAACCTGATGTCTATGTATGATACCTTATATGCAAGGTATTGATCAGAACAGTTCATAAAACATGTCAACAAATAACAAGAAAGTTATGGCCTTGAAAGAAATGCTTTTTAAAAACGTCGTCTCGCTTTAGGGTGTTCAGGACAAACCGCCAATATTTTAGCCGTCGAGGTCTCGTTTAATTAGGCTACGTTTACACGGGACCGGTCCGGAACCGTTCCGAACCGGACCGGACCTGTCTACATGGAACCATTTGGAACCGATCCAGGTGTTTACACGGGACCGTTCTGGAACCGGTCCGGAACGGATCCATAACTGGACCTGCAAAATAGCAGGTCCAGTTTTGGATCCGTTCCGGACCGGTTCCAGAACGGTCCCGTGTAAACAGAAGGCCTATCCGGTCCGAAAATCGGACCGGATCCGTTCCGGACCGGTCCCGTGTAAACATAGCCTAAGGTTGCACATGAAGAAATAAAAAACGCCATGGCCATCATACTGTGTTACTAGTCTAGACCGACCAGACATGAAAATGGTATCTCTTTGGGGTAAAAAGAAGCCAGAACCACGCCCGGATTGGTCCCCTTTATAGGTTAATTCAAATGTTCCGACAAGCGCGCCCATCCCTTTCATTTAAGGGTCCCTCCCCCCCCCCCCCCCCCCCCCCCCCCCCCCAAACCAGGGAAAAAAGGTAAGAGACAAGTCGAATATTTATATATTTCTTACCAAGTGAGAACTATTTTCTGTTGTTGTCACTTTAGTTTTCATTAACAGAATCGATCATGTCCTGGCGAAACAAACGAGTGACTGGAATTGTCTTGGTTGTGGTTGGCGTGGTTTTCGCGGGTCTTGCATACCTCATCAACAATGTTGCTCCTGGTTCTGTACAAGGAAAAGTAATTGAAGAATTGTGTGTTAGTGGCGTGGAACATACAAACTACGAGAAATGGGTAAGACTGTACTCAATTACTTTTTAAATACCTCTAACGAATCAGCCGTTAGGTCTGTTTGTTCAAGACGTTTTCAAGGTTCCTTTTAAATTGCTAAATGGCATTTTCCGTACCCTTTTTCATACTTCAACTCGTAAAATCCCTTATCCCTTTCGGGCGGAGCCTCCCCATATACTCCACTATAGGGAAAAAGGTTTAGCTTGATGGTTTCCGCCGAACATTCGAGCAATACGGGCAAAAATAAAGTTACCACAAAGATCTCATAACATGGTAACAGCTTGAGTACAGCTAACAAAAACCTACCAAAACTTTAGCACTCAAGCTGACCCCGCCAGAGAAAAATGGATTTGAAACTATCTAAATTTCAGTAAAAATGGGCGTTTCACGCCAGTTAAAAATAAAATGACGCGCGTTTTAGACATTTTTACGAAGATTGACTTTAATTTTCTCGAAAATGCTTTAGAATTTAATTACGGGGTCACTAAGACAAATGCATTTCGGTAAGATCTTTTAAATAGTATACAAAATGTTGCCTTGCTATTAGCAGATTTTTGGTAAATCGTAAATTCAGTTTTTTTTTTAATGTCATAATCACAAAAATGAAATAACAAAATACGATTACTGTACATTCTATTAATTCCACCTGCAGACCAACGTTTCTGAGAGTACCACAAAAATCTACTACTGGCACATCAAGAACAAAGAAGGATTTTTGTACAAACGAGAACTGCCCCAGGTTCAGTATTAAATTGATGTTATGTTTAAGTCGTTTAAGTAAGGCACGGACTATTTAATTTTTGACGGAGAGGGGTGTTGGGCAATTAAA
This sequence comes from Oculina patagonica, assembly GCF_052425735.1. Classification (NCBI taxonomy): domain Eukaryota; kingdom Metazoa; phylum Cnidaria; class Anthozoa; order Scleractinia; family Oculinidae; genus Oculina; species Oculina patagonica. Next base: position 8,993,150 of record NC_135771.1, on the reverse strand, counting down.
ATAATTCTTACACAAGAAAAGTAAAGGAAAAATAATCATGCAAAAGCAAGCACGGGAAAAATTAAGTTAGGCGGGGGGATTATTTTTGGAATTTCACGCTAAAGGTTAAGGTGGGCGGGTGTATGGGTAGGTAGGTAGGTAGGTAAGTAGGTAGGTAGGTAGGTAGGTAGGTAGGTAGGTAGGTAGGTAGGTAGGTAAGTAGGTAGGTAGGTAGGTAAGTAGGTAGGTAGGTAGGTAGGTAGGTAGGTAGGTAAGTAGGTAGGTAGGTAGGTAAGTAGGTAGGTAGGTAGGTAAGTAGGTAGGTAGGTAGGAAGGTAGGTAAGTAGGTAGGTAGGTAGGTAAGTAGGTAGGTAGGTAGGTAGGTAGGTAGGTAGGTAGGTAGGTAGGTAGGTAGGTAGGTTGGTAGGTTTGTAGGTTGGTAGGTAGGTAGGTAGGTAGGTAGGTAGGTAGGTAGGTAGGTAGGTCGGTAGGTAGGTCGGTAGGTAGGTAGGTAGGTAGGTAAGTAGGTAGGTAGGTAAGTAGGTAGGTAGGTAAGTAGGTAGGTAGGTAGGTAGGTAGGTAGGTAAGTAGGTAGGTAGGTAGATAGGTAGGTAGGTTGGTTGGTAGGTTGGTAGGTTGGTAGGTAGGTAGGTAGGTAGGTAGGTAGGTAGGTAAGTAGGCAGGTAGGTAGGTAAGTACGTAGGTAGGTAGGTAGGTAGGTAGGTAGGTAGGTAGGTAGGTAGGTAGGTAGGTAGGTAGGTAGGTAGGTAGGTAGTTAGGTTGGTAGGTAGTTAGGTAGGTCGGCAGGTAGGTAGGTCGGTCGGTCGGTCGGTCGGTCGGTCGGTCGGTCGGTCAAGGTCGGTCAGGAGGTAGGTAGGTTCAGTGGCCTATCAGGCTGGCGCTTATCTTATCTTAAACGACCTGCAGTGATTCTTCTTCACCCTAAAATGGTACCCATTTATACAGCTGGATGAAGAGAGGCAATGTAAAAATAAAGTGTCCTGCCCAAGAACACAACATTATGACCCAGCCAGGGCTCAACTCGCACTGCTCAAACCAGAGTCTAGCGCACTAATCGTTGACCACCACGCCCCTCTGATCTCCTGCACCTAGTATCGTCGAAATGTTTTCGACTTTTTTCATGCTTATCCTTTCAGCTTGAAGAAAGAGGCCCTTACGTTTATACAACAATGTCACGCAAGATTGAAGTCAAGTTTGATGCATCTGGGAAGGTGACCTTCAAGACCTTCAAACAACAGAAATTCAACGAGGAGATGACATCAAAGTTGTGCCCTGAATGTCAAGAGGACGACAAGGTAAGGAATGATATATGAGCCATATCACATCCGTTATTAAAGAAAGTGACGCAATGGTTATTTCCGATCGATGACTGACTGACTGACTGACTGACTGACTGACTGACTGACTGACTGACTGGCTGACTGACAAACAGACAGAGAGACAGACAGAGAGACAGACAGACAGACAGACTGACTGACTGACTGACTGACTGACTGACAGACAGACTGACTGACTGACTGACTGACTGACTGACTGACTGACTGACTGACTAGCGGCTGGCTGGCTGACGGACGGACGGACGGACGAACTCGCTGGCTGCCTGCTTGTTTGACCTGCCTGACTGAATGGCTGGCTGGCTGACTGACTGAATTTAGGGGTGGTTTAGCGAAGGGGCTTGTGAAGCGCGATTCCCTCTTTTCGATGTCTTTAACCTCTTGTTCTTCGGGCTAGTATGAATAGGCGATATTTAATGAAAATGTTTCATATTTTTACCTCAGCTGAATATCATAAGCCTTGCGCACCTGGGTTTGATGAACAGAGTGAAGACAGCGGACGCATTTAGTTCCGTTTTCATCCCAGTAGCGCTGAACCACCTCTTACGTGACATGGATTCAAAGCTGGGTGACCGTAACGCAACGCTGTCACAGCTGGGAAACGTAAAGAGCACTGTATCGCCGGTCAACTGCTCGTGTAATCCAGCATTTGGACCCTGGCTTAAGAGCAAACCACAGCACAGGGGAATTCTGCGCGGACGAAGAATGGCCGACTTCACAAATTCGGAGATGAGGGGTCTTTATGGTGCCCTTCTAAACCCGGCTGTTCTGGGACCACCTCAAAATAATACCATTTACGCAAAATGTACCTTAAAGCCGCACCTGGAGGACTGTGGTCTATTTCTGTGGCTTGCTAATGTCGTACTATCGATAACAAACCCAAATCTCACCAGCCCAAATTTTAACCAGACTGAAGCTACAGGGTTGATTATGCATAGTCTTTGTCCCAGCCCTTCGGCTTGCCTTAAAAACCTCGACCATGACCAGCTAATTGAAGCTTTGTTTGACTTTGTCAACACTGACCTGCGAGGTTACGTGTTGTGGTCTACGGACCAGAACTATGGGCTCTTACCTACGAGACGTCAGAGCGAGCTGGCGCTTGGATACGTCATGAACAAGTTCCCTTATCCGCCAGCTTATCCAAACGGCTTGCCTGTACCGGGGATATTAACAAGCCACTCGTCTCACCAGGACGCCATTGAAAGGAGTGACTCCACCACACTGCATTCATGCAATTCTTCCTCGTCTGAAGAGTACAAGTTCAGTTGGGCAGGTAAGAACCCCTTTGATACAAAAGTTTCCATGAATTCGTTGTTTGGTTCGCTTGTTTACTAAATCATTCGCTCAGTCGCTCACATGTTAACCCTCCCTCCCTCCCCCCTCCCCCCTCATCGAGGGTGCCCCCTATAGCGAACTATACGGGGAGGTTCTGCCCGAACGGGGTCTCTTTTCCGGGCTGTCGGTATATAAAAGGGTAGGTATATCACGATATGAAGGCAGCGTGGCCTAGTGATTAGGGCGCTAGACTTGCAATCCGGAGGTCCCGGGTTCAAATCACTAACTAGATGGGTTTGTCTTCGGTGGTTCCAAATTCAACTCCACGCTTTGTAAATAGCCAACAGGTCAGCCTCCTGCCAGTTAGGAGTTTTAATAATTTTTGTTCGAATTAAAATATTTGTTTATTCATTTACAGTGTCCTCAAAATGCAACTAGCACAGCGGTGTTAAATACATTGACAATTAAATAAAGTAAAAAAGGGTACGGAGAACTAAAATTTAGGTATTTAAAAAGGCCTTTCAAAATACCTCAAACAGACCCATCGAACGATCGATTTATCTAAGTATTTTAAGGGGTTATCCAAGTAAAAAATGAATTTTGAAAAGAGATGCAGTATCTAATTCCATTTCCTGTTAGTAAAACTATCATCTTTTACAGAGTACAACGGCAAAACTGAAGTTAACCAGGCCTTTTTCCCAAAGGCCTCTTCGTCCGACCTCAAGGTGAGCGGTCACCAAGGCCTTTTCTTTCCCGCCAAAAATGTCAAGTCGTGTGGTAGCTCATCCCAGAAACCAGCAGTCAAAGAATACGAGATGTTTATCCCGGCAATCAAGCAAAGAACCAAGATTTTGTACGAAAAACCTGTAGTTGTCAAAGACCTTGCGCTCCAGAGGTACAAAGTCGACACGAAATTCATGGCAGTTAACAACAGGACTGTGTTCACACCAGGCCTCCTCGACATGTCTGGTGTTCACGGCTTCCCCGTTCTTCTTGGTTTCCCGCGTTTTCTGCATGGAGAGCGAGGTCTGGGACAGAGGTTAGGCCTTCCGGCAGCGGACCCCGAGAAACATGGATCATTTGTAAGCTTATTAACTGAAGAATTTAATTTCTTTCAAAATATCTTTGAGGTCAACTTGTATGAATAACTACAACCCGGGACGAAACCGTTAATATACTCACTTTAACTGCTTTAAGTTGTGAGAACTGAGTCAGTCAGTCAGTCTCTGAGTCAGTCAGTCAGTCGGTCAGTCAGTCAGTCAATCATTCAACCAATGAACTTATATTTAGCTACTGATCATTAAAAGGCCACTTTTGGAATTTCTTCTACAAAAAAGACACCTTCCCCGTCTCAAAGGCAAGGATTCCTTCTTGGGCACAAGTTTTTTAGTTAACCAGAAATTCAAAATGGTGGCAATACTGTTGAAAGATAAATCCAAAACATTATTCCTTCCAAAAGCTGAAAAAGTACTCTGAATATACCTTTTGAAATCTGCTTTTATCTGAAAACTAAAGTTTTTATATTCGTGAAGTTTGCTTTTAATTTTCTTGTTAGGTGGACATAGAGCCATTCAGCGGAAGTGCACTTCATGCCGTCATTCGTTACCAGGTCAGCACGGTTGTGAGTAGTAACCTAGTATCGAGTCCAGTCCATCCCAAACCTCTGAACGTCAGCTATGTAGAGGACAACGCGCCCCACTACAGAAATGTTATACCAGTGTTTTGGACAGAAACCACACAGGAAATCAGCGAACAACAGGCCAAACAACTCGATGAAAACGTATGTAATAGCTATGTCATCACTTCATTGAATGTTTCGCAGAAAAGCGCGAACTGGCGAAAGCCTTGGGGGACACCAATTTAGGTCTCGTAAAATGGCTGATAATGTTCCAGTAAATTTGCGACACGGCATAAAAATTTATCAACTTACTCTGATTATGAATCTCTCAAACTTGAAGCATCAAAGATCTCACACACAAAAAAAAATCCAAAGTAATCGACTCCTTATTTCTCTTTCAACACGAAAAATTAATAACAACAAACAAAATGTGCCAAGCAGGCTAGTGAACAGGATAAAGAAACTCGTTAGCAATGAGATGCTTTGATTACCTCTTAAATTCTCAAATCTATCCTCAGACGAAATGTATGGCATTAAGTATACAGCAAATGAAACCCAGTAAAACACAATTTAAAAACTGTGCCTGTTAGAAATTTTTATGAAATGTTGTGCTGATTCCAATGCAATCGAAGACAAAACGAAACTGCAGTCAAGTATCCCGTCACTCCCTACTCGCTCACCAACCTTGTTCCCAGGTCTCTAGCCCGATCTCGCCTTTTCCTCCGTTTCGTTGAGGCGGGAGAGAGAGACCCTGGGAACAAGGTTCCTCGGTCAATTGATTTGGCGCTAAATTTCATGACGTCACCGAATGCCATTGACACTCCATTCGTTCCAAGGTTCTTTCGTTCATTAACTTGGCGCTCGCTTGCGGGAGGAAAAGAGAGCCTGGGTATTTGGCTGAGATAGGATATGGCACCATTCTCTTCCCCAGAGCCGCTTGCCCCTCTTAGCCGGTAGAGCCTGGGGCACAAGGAACAAGTGGCACTGGGGACACACGATTTGATTGGCTAGACTTGCAACAAAGGAAACTTAAATTTAGCAAATCAAAACAACCGTTTTAAAATCCCTTTGTTGTAAGGGATTTTACTACGGTTGATTTAATTGGCTAGATTTAAATTCTCTTTGTTAAAAATCTAGTCAATAAAATCTTGTCTTCAGAGCCACCTAAGGTGGGGCTTTACCTGAAGGCCGTCTTTCCAATGCTTAATATGAATTTAACGGAAATATCCTGCTCGCGTTTAAAGCATTCCGAAAATTCACTCATTTCATATATCTATGCTTTGCGGTGTTTTATGAATATTTGGGTGATTTTTGGGACTATTTGTGAGGAGAAAATTTTTCTCAAAGGATTAGTAAAATTTAGAGAAATAGGAAATATTGGAGATTAAAAGTGATTTTAAAATAAGAATTTGAAGTTTAAAATTGGTAGACGGACACCAGTTAGTCCCCCTGACAACCTGGAGTGCTCTGGCGTGGGGTCAACTGTCTGGTGGTGTTTCAAAAACTTTTTTTTTCCTTTCTTTCTTTAATCCCTTCTTTAAACCTCTCAAAATTTCATTCAAATTTAGGTAAAACCCCACCTTAATCCTCGTGCCCCAGGCTCAGCCGGCTAAGAGGGACAAGCGGCTCTGGAGACGAGGAATGGATATTGCACTTTTAACCATAATCTGAGATCCACTGCAGCTTATCTTTGTTATAATAACAATAATTTTTTTTTTTTTTTTCAGGTCTTTGCTACACTGCGCAAGTCTTGTATACTGACGGTTGTCCTGTCAATTGTGGCTGGCTTTTGTTTATTTTTTGGCGTGGTTTTCATTGCACTATCTGTCAGAGCTGGAAACACGGTTTCTGTGGAGATTTCTGAATCAAGCTGAACGCCTGATCAATCCCTTACTTGTCGTTACCTTTTTTTTATTTGTTTTGTATTCTTTATCAGAGTGGATAATCTAAGAGAAGGATTCTCTGTACCACAGGATGTTTTTGAAATTTGTTAATGGTTTAGCAAGTTTTGATACGCTATCTTCTGATCGAGGCTCGACTTTTTTCTTGTTTGTAATGTAAAGAAGTTTTCAACTTGTGAAAACTGAGTTCCTCGTTTGATACAATCAATAAATGTTGAAATGCTTACACTTAATGGGTCGTTTTGTAGTTTTTACTTACTGAAAGTAAGTTAGGAAAATCAGTAAGGAATGGTGTGGTGATGGTGTTATTTTGAGCTTAGCAATGAAAAGCTTATGGAAGGCAAGGCCCTATGTTTCACATTCAATTGAAAAAAAAAAATGCCCTGACTTTCCCCTCGTCAGAAAACATGATGTTCACTAACCGAAACAAGACTAACCAACCAGAATATAGCCAATTTATACTTTCAATTTTTTTTTATTTTCTTTTATTTCAAGAAAACAAAACCCATTGACCATAAATTGACCGTCTATCGAAAACACTCATTGTCAAAACATGCTTGTGCTTATGCAAGGTGAAAACTAGTCTTTGTTTTTCTTCCTGACCTTGAAGTTTTTTGCCGTCGTTCTTTTTCCTGACCTGGGGCAAACCCCCGCATTTCATGCAACTTCATCGTACTGAATAAGGATTTCTAAAACTTCTAGCCTTTCCAAAAGTATGTCATCTTCTTAATCTTAGAAAAAATGCGTGCCTACACTGTGGGCTGTCTTGAGGCAAATATCTATTATAAAAGTCCAGTATGAATTCTTCAGGTTTAAATCCAAACTTCTGATACATGAGCATGGCTGGATTCGTGACGGAAACATGAAGTGTAACGTCCTTTCCCATGCAAGTTTGTATCAAGTGGTAAATCATGTAGGTTCCAATCCCTCCGCGGCGCCACTCGGGGTGGACTAGCACGAATGAGACGTAAGCTTCGTTATAGTTAACATCCGGGACCATAAACGCGAAACCGATGACGAATTTTCTAAAAGAAAGCGGAGTAACCAATTAGATGATTGAAACGGAAACTGTCCTAGTTTTCAACTAACTAGATCGACTGTAAATTGAATGGAATTCGGAGATTTGATTGGCTGTTCAGGAACGATTTTTCTGTCTTGCCACTCAGGATAACCCATTATTTGCCCAAAGAAAAAGTAAGTTATCCAGAGAAAGAAGTCATACCTTACTCTTCTCTTAGCCAGTTTATGGAACTCGAGTTCCCTCGGCCAATATTATGGCCACAAACAATAGACGTGGCCAATATCCCGCCATCTTGACACAGTTCGATTTGTTTGAGAGCCTTTGCAGCCCACCTACATGTAGGGGAGTGCGACCGAAGCCTTTTGCCCTCTGCAGTCAGAAATTTTCTTTAGCCTTGTCACGCAATCTTTCTTTCCCTTAATACCGTGACGAGTCAAAAAAGACAGCTTTTAGAGCACTTATAACACCATAGAGGAATCCATCGTGAAAACACGGTTACTTTTCTTCTCAAACAAAAAATCCTTGTTGTTGGAACTTGGAATTCTTACTCACTCCATTTCTTTCAACGTAAGTCTATTTGTGAAGTGTGTGAAAATGGCTTCAAAAGTCTACTTCAATATATTATAACTATAAGTACCGGTAATTTTTTTAAATAAAATATACAGTGTGACAGCAGTAGTGGTAGATCACTTGAAACTAGGTACTTACTTGTATAGGACTACACAGCTGAAGTCAGGGTACTGCAGGCACTCGGACACTAAGAAACAAAGGGAAACGAGACTTAGCAATCAGACTAGAGCCTCAAATGCGACAAATTTACCCTGATAAAACGCGGATTTCACCCATATTTCGAAAAAAAATTTGCCTAAAATTAAGCCTGATTTTACGCCGATTTTTACCCTCATTTCGACTGAATTTTGCCTCAAGTACTAAGTTTAGTTGATTTAAGACTGACATTATTTTGATGTCAGCTGGAATTTGCCTCAACTTTAGCAAGAATTTAGGCGGATTTTTTCTCGCGTTCTTTCATGTTGAAAAATAGAGAGGTTGTTTGCTAAGGTAGAAAAGCACCAATTGAAAGAGGTAATACTAAACCATAAAGAAATAATGATGGTTAAGACTGTGGAAAGACTCAGATGAATTAACCCCAAAGAACAAATTGAGCGAACTGTCTCAAAATGCGACATCTGTGGCAATGTGCGTATAACATAACAGCCTCAAATTCATTAGTTGTGTAAACTTACAGTCGATTCCTGGCCAGAAAAATTCCCGACACATGGCGTTCACGGATGGAATATGATGTGGCTGTACATAGCAATAATCAATTGAAGAAACTGGCGGCGGCTTCCACTCAGGATCGTTCCTAAAACGAAGAGAAATGCAGTCAAAGCCTCAACCAGTGCAATCTAGATTGTAATAAGTGTTACAGTAAAAACCCGCGTATAAGAACCTAACATTTAAGAACCTGTTAGGCTAAAATTTCATTTTTAAGCACCCTTCACATAAGAACCATTTTAGGCTAAAATTCTAAAACAGGTTCTTATTTTTCAAAAAAGAAAAAAATAATCTGCTGAAAAATATAGAATTAAAAAACTTTTCAAAAATATATTTATAACACAGTCTTTACACATTATAGTTACAGCATAGTTACATAAAACTTGTCCTCCTTGAATGTAATTATTAACTGAGATGAACAGATGAACCTTATGAAATCACAGAATACTGTTATTGGACATCAAAGACCAGATCATTTAAAAATTCTACTTTATTTCTTGAACAAAAGTTAAGAACCTAGTTAGCCTAATTTTACACTAAATACCATTTGTATAAGAACCTGTTTAGGCTAACTTGAAAAAACCTAGGTTCTTATGTGCGGGTTTTTACTGTACATGGGCAAAACAGGACAAGAATAAGTCATTGCTTCCAAACAGTAAAAATACCGTAAACGTTTGGAACAAAAAATACTTTTCAAGCTGACACTGTGGCTCCTCGCGGAATCCACCGTAAGCAAAAATATAGCGTCGTTTATTTTACCAGAATACCTTATGACCCAACACAGCCAATAGGCAGAAAAAAAGAGCCACAGTTTTGCGAAATTGTAGCACAACACCTCGTGTGACGTCACATAATCCAAAATGGTTGCGCTCGGCAACTTAAAACTCCAGAATCAAGGACATATGTAAATCATTTCTCCAATTTATTTCAACAAAAATTTAACTTCTAGTAGTTTAACAACAATTAGTTTTAAGAGTGGAGATTCCTTCAAAAGACAAGTCGAGCACCTACTGTTCACAAACTGTACGAATACTCTTACAAAACAAAAATATAAGAAAGATAAGCAAAAAAATACCTGTGCCGACGAGCGATTATCTCTTGCAGCAGTTGTAGCTTCAAAGGTCTGCTCTCGTAGTCTCTTCTGATGAAAGGCTTTAGTATTCTGGACGTGTAGGGACTGGTGATGGGTCTGTAAAGAGTCTGGGAATCACCACCGATCAGTCGAGTTAAGAACGAGCACGTCCTGGGTCGAGAACTTGGAAGCATTCGAGGAGAAGCCTGCAGATGTTATGTACAAACGTCATTGTGCTGAAACGCATGCTGTAAACAATTTCTTAATACTTAAAGTAACAACATCAAAACTGTTGTTAACGTTTTTGTTACATTTCCTAGCAAGTAATATCAAACTAACTGCAACAAGTTCCGACTACGTCTAAAGCAGGAACTAGTGTGGGATTCTCCCAGGCTATAAGGTTTGGACACTACCTGTCTATCTACCTATCTAAGCGCCCCCCCCCCCCTCCCCCTCCCCCACACTAACATGGCCGGGTATTTCCACGCGTATCCTCATAACATTTCCTCCCTCCTCAAAAACCAACATTTCCTCTCTGTACAGCAAATTATTTCATTTACTCAGTTTTTTATCTTAAATCTAGAATATAACTCACCAAAAATCTGTCGAGGACATTCTCCGTGGTGCAGAGGGGTTTACTACTAGAACTGTTGGGAATTTTCTGCTAAAAACAAAACAAAAACAAACATCAATGTATTAGCAGCTAGTCCAAAAAAAACATGTTACACTATCACGTAAACGCCTCCAAACACGGTAACTAACTCGCTTAGGAACCAACTGCTAGAAATTTCGAATGGCACGTGATCAGGTTATGCATCCAAAGCCCTAGGAAAATTTGCGCGCGCCTTGCGTTAACCAGAATATGCTGAAGGAAATTCGAAGACCAAAAACCTTTTTCTTTCAGTTGAGGGATATTGTCAACAACAAAACCCGAAATGGCTGCCCCGCGGGAAACATCCACACAGGTGTTAAAATAATGTTCAGGTTTTTCGCCGTTTTTCTTCGTTTCTACTGTGACATAACACTGTATAATTTATAACAATTTTATTTTCACTGTTAAGGGTGATGGGAATTCACTACCTGAGGGAATATAACGTTATATAAAAATAAAATTGATGCCGTTGTAGTTGTACAGTATGGGGCCCAGTTCTCGACCGGGTCCAGTTCTCGGCCACTTTGTGTTCAACGCGTTTTTTCATGCCACAGTTGAATTAAAAGAAAAAAATATTTCCTTCAAATGATAGACTGATTCTCGTGCTCTTAGTATCTTGAGTTTGATCTTTTAACTCGCTATAGAAAGCTCACACGTCGAGTTTATGCGAAGGTAGGTGAATTTTTTTTTCGAAAACTTGTTTGTTTACGGCTTCTTAAAATTCATGGATGTAGTTAAATTCGTATTTTGTCCGTGAGCCCCAACCAAACGAGCTAATTTTTGGCATGTAAAACTTAGAATAATTCAGCTTTCTGCTTAAGTTAACTTTTTGTTGAACCGTTGTATATTATGGCCTTTATTTACGTCGAAATTTTTTCGTGCGACTTTTGCGTATTTGCCTGTTGTCGGCCACCCTGCTCGCTATCACAGTTTAGTGCTTTCGTTTATAATATAATTTCATCTGCTGCAGCAATAATGAAAGAAAGAAATGTTTAAAAATAAAGTTTAATTAAATATCTAAGTTTTGAGCTGACTTTTGTCTTTTCTATTATTTCTACAACACCTAACTCTTTCAAGACCTATTCACTGCAAAATAAACCATCTAAATGCCTTGGTCACACAACGTAGTTCTGCGGGTTTGCCAGACCCTGCACATAGGCAAGCAACTAGGCGCGTTAAAAACCTTCTTTTCCAAAGTAAAACAAAGTCTCATTAAAGGAGAAGTTCACTCCAGAATGGCCATTTATTTTCTTTACGCCAATAAAAAGTTTATACAAAAATATGTTATTCACCAAAATTTCAGCTTCCAACGAGCGCTAAAACCCTACGAAATGTTTCTCTAAAGTAGCCCAAAATTCGACAACTGAACGCCGCCATCTTGGAGCTTGTAATGTATGCGTGACGTCAAAGAGCTCAGCCTGAAGTTTGAATACTCAAAACTCCTTGTTTTGTTTTGTTTGTCAAAATGCCTGTTTGTGCAGCTCCATGTTTCTTAAACAGAGCTCCAAGAGATACAAAAAACCTTTCACCGTCTTTCAATATCTAAAAGAAAAAATGCTCACGAATGGATTATAAGAATGGGCAGAAACGAAAAATTCCTGGCAAAGCGGCCATAAATATTTGTGTGTTCCGAAAACTATACGGAAGACTGCTTCGAAGGAGATCACAGATACAGTCTCCTGAGTGAAAATACCCACAAAAAAAGAAAAAGGCAGACGCAATACCAACCAATGTTACGATTATGCTATTTCACTTTTTTACTTTATTTCAGGGAGGATTTTTAATCAACCAGAGAAACTCTCTGTTGTTTTTGTTGACTTCGTCGTATTATCTCGATTAAACGCTGGTCCCCGATTAAACGCCGGCTTCGTATAAACGCCGGCTTCGTATAAACACCGGGTCAAAACTGCTAACTTTTAAATAAACCCTGGGGGCGTTTGATCGAGGTCCCGGCGATTATTTGTGGTCAAGCAAACAAGTAAATATATCCATTTCAGTAGCACTGCTACGACAAACTGGTACGGTCTGCTACTTTGGTAATTTTTTATAATGTTCAAGGAAACGTCCGGCGTAAAATAACTAGGATGGATACTGTAAACAAAACGAAACAGCAATGTTCGCGTTCATGTCGTCATGACTGACGCGAACAGTGGAGGAGGACGTTTATTACCGCGAAGGACATTGGCGACATTGCCGTTTATGGACTTATTGGTTGTTTATGTTATGTTTGTCACAAATCTTGATTGCAACATGCACGTACCGTATGCAATACTTCAACACTGGTAACATGATCATCCTCGAAGACCCAGAGACAGATTGTCGAGCGGGACGACGAGAAAAATCGAGGGTCTTGAAGGAAAAAGTCGCAGAAAATTGCACTTCGATAATGAACGTACTCGATCGGACCCCGATTTAACGCCGGAACACACAAATATTTGTGTTCGCTTTTGAGCAATTGTTCTTTAAATATTAAAAGACGGTGAAAACGGAAATACCTCTTTTTGTATTTCTTGGAGCTCTGTTTAAGCAAAATGGAGCTGCACAAACAGGCATTTTGACAAACAAAAGCCACTACAAAGAAACAAGGAGTTTGAAGTAATTAAAATTTTCCCGCTCAAGTTTAGGCTGAGCTCTTTGACGTCAAGCATACATTAACAGCTCCAAGATGGCGGCGTTCAGTTGTCAAGTTTTGGGCTACTTCAGAAAAGGATTTCGTATGGTTTAAGCGCTCGCTAGAAGCTGAAATTTTGGTGAATAACTTATCTTTGCATAAACTTTTTATTGGCGTGAAAAAAAATAATGGCCATTCTGGAGTGAACTTCTCCTTTAAATAATTTGGGATCGACATAACATAAATAAGTTTACAGAGTGATTTTATGACTGTGGAAATTAATTGAGCCTTTTTATACAGAAAATTACGCACAAGCTTTTTGGTGGCCGAAAACTGGGTCCGGGTGGCCGAGAACTGGGCCCACAAACGGAGCTTTTATTTTTATTATTGCTCGGGCAAATAAATTATTGACCGGTCGATAGCCTTACAACAAAAAGCTGAATAATGTAGTTAGCTCTGGGCGAAATTTCAAGTTCCTGCGGTTCTTCTGAGGTAAGAAATATAAGTTTACGTCAAAAGTGGCCGAGAACTGGGCCCCATACTGTAGTTGTTATTGTTATAACAACCTTTTTTAGGAGCATTCCTTGGGAATCATCTTCAATAGCTGCCGGTGGACTGTTAAGATTCTGTGCGTCATAAAGAAAGAAAAAAATAGAAAACGTCATTGACAGGTGTTCCACATATATAACACAAGCTAACACCAAATGCAGCCATCTCACACACATCGAAAAAACTCTCCAGTAGGATCTCCACAGACTAGACCGTGTTTTACTGGTCGACAACTATTTGTTATCGACAACTTAAAGGAGCAATGTCGCGATATTTTAACTCATTTTTTTGATTACTCTCAAATTTTACATGATTTCCTGGCATAAATTAAGCTTCAAATAGACCCCCAAGACTGCCTTTTGTACACATCAAACTTGGGAAAACAAAGCGTCCCTTAGCTCGTCGCACACTGATTTCAGTCTTGCAGGCCTATTTGAAGCTCCATTTATGGGTTAGACTACAGTAAACACCCGCGTATAAGAACCTAGAATTGTTGGGTTCAGGCTGAATGGGTTCTCATATTTTGGGGTAGTTTTTCCGAACTCAGGCTGATTAGGTTCTTAGTAGGTTCTTATTTGTAGGAGTTGTCATAGTAATACCATTCAGAGAGCTACTGTAGTACTAGTATGTCATAATGGTTGAACATTTGTATTTTAAACCGCAAAAATGCCAAGCCTTATTTTTTAAACAAGCACTCTACAGATTCAAGTCCCAAGGCTACACCGGTATAATTTTATACAGTATTCTATACTCTGTATTTAAAAGATTTTCAATTAAACAAATCATTTTTATGGTGTTTCCCAGAAATTTCACAATTTCTATCAATTAAAATCCAGTATTTTGGCTACAAAATAAGAGTGTTCTTTTGTATAAGAACCTATTGTTCTTTGCCAGCCTAAATAGGTTCTTATATATTTGGGTATTAAAATGCCCAATTTCAGCTTGTAGGTTTTTAAATCACTAGGTTCTTATACGCGGGTGTTTACTGCAATGGGTTATGCCATGCAAATTATTAAAAATACAATTCAATTTTTCTATTTGATTTGTTTTTTCACGAGATTCCCTCACGAGTCTTTCTCGCATGGGGTATAAATGAGTGCATATAATGGCTTTTCTGCTCTCTTAGGCCAAAAAACAGTACAAGCTTTTAAATAAACTAATAAACTATTCCTACCTCAACACGGACAGCACCGTCACGAGTTAACTGATATCTTATTGTTGCATTTACTGCCTCTGATACTGACTTGTCTAGATCGAATAATTTTAAACCCTTGGATCGTTTAACCTGTGCGAGATAAAAACAAAAGCAAAAACACATAAGTGACTATGTAGTTCGTGTACCAAATGCTGTACTACTTGGCCTGTTTGTTTAAAAACAAGTACAACGTTATCCAGTGGACATCCTCGGAGACCTAGGGGCAGTTAGCGGGGGCGGGGGAAAGTCTATACGGGCGAAAATAAAAATCGGCGAAGAGAAGTCAAGAGCGAAAAGAAGAGCCCCTGGGGACAACGTCTAAACTTTTCTGCGCCGACTTTTTTTTCACCCGTATAGACTTTCCCCCGCCCCCACTAACTGTCCCTGGGTCTCCGAGGATGTCTACTGGATAGACCGCTATTGATATTGTAGTTTCTTTCGTTAACATCTATAGAATGGATAGCGATTCGGTTTGCCAGTAGAAAGCGTAATATCCACAATTTAAACAGCTGGGACCAGTAGTATGCCAACATTATATAACGTATATTGACGAGACGACTTAGAGGAGAGGTGTCAAATAAGCATGATCCTGAGTAGGTCAAAACATGCCTAGCTCATTGTTATTTTCACGCACACGTTTTAACGAGCCTCGTCGCTCCTGTGTGGCGTGGGTAAATAAAGCATTGTACTAGTAGACGTGCGTAGTGGTGGTGCAAACATACAGTACAGTGTAGATGACCTAGAAATTTTGCAAGAAACTTATTATAAATATGGTGAGTGGTGAGCTCACAAACTTTTCATACCAAACTCGAGTTATCAGAATGAAGGACTCTTCATCCAGTGTTTCAAGGAAGATTTGCGAAAAACAGCACTTGTGTACCTGTCTTAATATCAGCTTTCTCCTAAATCTCCTCGCCACTGGATCATGATACACTGCTTTGGGACAAGCATTGATCCTGAGCAACAAGTCTTTTTCCTTGTCTTCTGACACGGGAAACAAGCTGAAGACAAAAAGGTAAATTGAACCACTTGCTAACTGTGCTTCTTACAGTTATTACTAGAATGATACATGTTAATGACTGCGTCCACATTGTAAGCTATATCGCTTCGTGTTAGCTCATCGCATGCTAGGAAAAAAGAAAAAGACTGCTAGCAGTTTATTCTGAGCACAAGTCAGACCACCCACTAGAGCAGTTTTCAATTGAGTGTCATAAAACCAAAAGCAAAGTTATTAGCTGTAGCAACCCTCCAAGTTAAGGCCATTTTAGTCGCCATGGCAATTAAAATTTTTAGAGTTGGCGACCACATTGGAACCGAAGTCGCCAGCCTGGCGACTAAATTTGAGAAGGATTGAAAGCGTGAGTTTAATTAAGTGTCATGGTCAGAAAAAATCAAAGAAATCAAAGAAATTTTGGCCACAGCCAAAAACTCATACTTTGTCAATTTGAAGGCCTAGGTATGTAACTGAAAGATATGAAGTTAGTTTTTCGAAATATTCAATTTTACGGCAGAAAACCACAAATAACGGTAATCGTACCGGAAGCTCAAATTTCACTTCTCGACAATCCGAAATTTCACGCTCTTCAGCTTCTTGCTACCCAGACGTTTCAGCCGCTGTAAATCTTTCCTTACCTTAGTTGCATAGATTGACTCTTCCTTTATTGAAATATAGTTAGTATTTTTATCTCTGATTATTTCTGAGCCAGCTGAGCCTCGATTAAGTAGACACATTTTTCTCATTTAGGAAAAAGGCTAAAATAATCCAAATTCAGTGAGGAAAAAAGCTGACCGGTAGTGCTTCAAATCTTCTGATATTTTAGCCAAAGAGAGTCCAGTCGTTGAATTTTAGGTTTATGATTTCAAAAGTGTAGGATCTAGTAGCAGTTTTGAACAAAGGTCGATCAAAGGTCGACAAAATTACAATTCCGCGGCTTTGAAAAGAACAACTGAAACACGTGACACGAAACACGCAATAGAGTAATTTGTATATTTTTTGGGCAAAGACAACACGGTAAAATTAGCTTTGAAGTTTTACACGTTTGAGACTTTAGAAAAATAGTATTTATCCTAAAGATTGCCTACAATAGACGAAATACCAAAAATAACAGCACTTGAACTGTCCCTGATGTTCGTCACGCACGAGCGACTTGGAGCGGCAAATGACAAAAATATTTTCCATTGATTCAAAGTAAGTCATATTCTGAAATAAGAAAAATCTATTTTCTTTAAACTTTGCCCACAAATCTGTCTTAACTAAAAAACGAAACAGCTTTTATTTTCGCAAGTATCGTAAGATATATGTTTTAATATTTTATTCATTTAGACCACAACCGGCCTATTTTTAGCAATGGCGACAAGTGAAAATCGAGTCACCGCTTCAAAAATTTATGCTCTAACTTTAGAAATTGTCTTAACTCTCCTGGAATAAATTGGACCTTTATCTGTATAAAGCACACAGTTTTGATTCGTTTAAAAGAAACTATTAATACGAAATATTTTTGATTTGAAGTCTACTTGGCCATTGACGCGAACGGCTCAAAAAAATGGCACATTTTCAATGGATCACTGCGCAAAAGTCCAACTACTTCCGCATTACATTTGTTTCCATACCAACTAAGAAGAAGTCAAAGAGTATGGAAATGGAAAAATATGTTGTGGTTTAAGCGAGCTTTTAGTGCAACCAGGCGGCAACTTGGCTTATGTTGCGAACATGTTTTGTTTACATTGCAACAGCGGGCAGAACCAATTTAGCATAAACAACACAATATTTCGTAAACATTGTAACTTTACAAAACTTTATATCAGCTCACACAATAAAACATCATTTAAAACTCGAAAACCTTAGCAGCTAGCGAGTCAGCAAAAAAAAAAAATACTGTCGCCTACCTGCAAGCCGGTGAGACAACAAAATTAATTGTCAGGTCCGCCATGGCCATGTTATTGGATTCCACATTTCTTTCTGGTTTTCGTCAACCATAGTATCCGCAGAAAGTTTCAAACGGTAAACATAACACACATAACATAACATTGAACCTACCACATGATTGTGATAACTTAAACAAATGAAAGAAAGTTGCGGGCAACACATCCCAAGAAATCAAGCGATCACAACAGATCGGCTTGAACAGTTGATTGAAAGTTGCGTCACGCAATCTAACCTGAATCCAACTGCCTTATGGGCGAACTGAATAATTATTGTCCAAGAATCGGACTGTCCAAAATATGGGCTGTAAATATTTTTGACTGACGTATTTGTTTGATTTCTTGTTTTCGACCACTTCCTGTACATCTACATCTGGATGCTTCCAAATTTGAAATTTTAGGCTCGCTTTTCAAATACAAAAAAACCCGCTTTTTCAAAATAATAAATTGTTCTAGTAAACGATAAAGGTAAGTAAGAAAGAAATAAAAAGTGGAACAAAAATAAGTCTTTACAAACCACGCCGCCACGCACTTGTCATTCATACTTTGTTGTTGTTCTCGCGAAGCATTATCAACTTACAAAACAAATGGAGGAGTTGCGCTTTTTGTTTCACACTTCAAAGTATAGAGGAAGTTGCGGCAATCGAAGGGGATAACCGAGCTCGTTCGTCTTGGAGACTGCAATGATCTTATAGCAAACCATTTAATTTCGTGGCATTTCTGTTAGAGCACGAACTAGTTTTTGTAAGAGAAGGTGTATTTGGATTGTCTTCATCAAAGAAAGGCGAAATTATATAAGTCCCAAGCATCGCCATTCTAGTTTTTCATAGGAAATATTCAAAACAGCACGGGCCTTTCTAATATCCCACTCACCGTGGTGATAAAAAAGCCATTAGAAGCAGAGATGTGCTAAATGTGCACATGGCCGACAAGATCAGGTTTGTAAACGTATCTCACATTACGGTAATATAAGCTTATAGATTTCCTTTAATGGCTGAGTGGGAAATTTTTCTAGGCAAAAATGTCTTGTTCACTTTTTCGTTGGCTATATTTTTAGTGTGGCCAGAAAATGTGCAGGGTTTTTCTATCCTTCTGATAATTTCCACCCTACTTCTTTCTCCGTAAGAAGGAATAGATGATGAGGTCAATTGAGCTCTATTACACCCCGCCCCCCCCCCCCCCTTAACGAACCCGCCCAACCGGGGAATGAAAAAACCCGTCCGCGAATAGGACTGTTTATGTTTTCTTTCAGCTAAATACGTTTTCAGCTTAATACGTAAGCTTCGTTTCTAATAAACATACCAAAATGGTGCACACGAAGACATATACATCTGTTAAAAATATTTAGAGCCGATATTTTGGACAGTCCGATTCTTGGACAATAATTATTCAGTTCGCCCATAAGGCAGTTGGATTCAGGTTAGATTGCGTGACGCAACTTTCAATCAACTGTTCAAGCCGATCTGTTGTGATCGATTGGTTGCCCGCAACTTTCTTTCATTTGTTTCAGTTATCACAATCATGTGGTATGTTCAATGTTATGTTATGTGTGTTATGTTTACCGTTTGAAACTTTCTGCGGATACTATGGTTGACGAAAACCAGAAAGAAATGTGGAATCCAATAACATGGCCATGGCGGACCTGACAATGAATTTTGTTGTCTCACCGGCTTGCAGGTAGGCGACAGTATTTTTTTTTTTTGCTGACTCGCTAGCTGCTAAGGTTTTCGAGTTTTAAATGATGTTTAATTGTGTGAGCTGATATAAAGTTTTGTAAGGTTACAATGTTTACGAAATATTGTGTTGTTTATGCTAAATTGGTTTCGCGTGAGCAACTGCCCGCTGTGGCAATGTAAACAAAACATGTTCGCAACATAAGCCAAGTTGCCGCCTGGTTGCACTAAAAGCTCGCTTAAACCACAACATATTTTTCCATTTCCATACTCTTTGACTTCTTCTTAGTTGGTATGGAAACAAATGTAATGCGGAAGTAGTTGGACTTTTGCGCAATGACCCGTTGAAAATGTGCAATTTTTTTGAGCCGTTGGCGTCAGATGGCCAAGTACACTTCAAATCAAAAATATTCCGTATTGTTTGTTTCTTTTTAACGAACCAAAATTGCGTGCTTAAAAGGTACAATTTATTCCAGGAGAGTTAAGACAATTCCTAAAATTGGAGCATAAATTTTCGAAGCGGTGACTCGACGTTTTTTCCTATTTTCAGTTGTCGCCATTGCTAAAAATAGGCCGGTTGTGGTCCAATTGAATGTAATTCTTAAAAAAATATTTCTTGCGATATTTGCAAATATGAAAGCTGTTTCGTTTTTTAGTTAAGACAGATTTGTGGGCAAAGTTTAAAGAAAATAGATTTTTCTTATTTCAGAATATGACTTACTTTGAATCAATGGAAAATATTTTTGTCATTCGCCACTCCAAGTCGCTCGTGCGTGACGAACATCAGGGACAGTTCAAGTGCTGTTATTTTTGGTATTTCTTCTATTGTAGGCAATCTTTAGGATAGATTCTATTTTTCTAAAGTCTCAAACGTATAAAACTTCAAAGCTAATTTTACCGTGTTGTCTTTGCCCAAAAAATATACAAATTACTCTATTGCGTGTTTCGTGTCACGTGTTTCAGTTGTTCTTTTCAAAGCCGCGGAATTATAATTTTGTCGACCTTTGATCGACCTTTGTTCAAAACTGCTACTAGATCCTACACTTTTGAAACCATAAACCTAAAATTCAATGACTGGACTCTCTTTGGCTAAAATATCAGAAGATTTGAAGCACTACCGGTCAGCTTTTTTCCTCACTGAATTTGGA
>NC_135771.1:8935404-8970404 GCF_052425735.1 Oculina patagonica | reverse complement strand
CCGGGGCACCCTGAACAAAATTAACCAATCACAGTGTTTATTGAAAACAAAGGATAAGGACATTTTTTGCAACCGACCAATAACGTTCTAGAATGTAAACACAAGATTACATACAAAATTTGAACTGTCAACAACGTTACAAATATATGCGGACCTCTCAGGCAACTTGTCTTGTTTCTGGCGTGAAGCCAGAAGTAATGAAATCAATAATTTGGTTTTGTATCGAAAGCAGGTGTTTTTTTTAGAGCGGACCATAATTTGTTTGAGGCGGGTTAGGATGAAGGGGGTGCGGATGCCGGGAATCAACTTTAATGGTGCAGACTTTTTTCCACCGCCAGGTTGTGGAACATTTTTTATTTGTTAGTATTTTTTTTCCCCATTTCACCTTCAAGCTGTGCAATATTTTTTACTTATCTTTTTTTATTCCCCCGGCATGGCTACCCTAGAGCGGTCACGTGACCAGCGCAGTTTTAAGCTCTAAGAGCTTCTTGTTACTTTTAATAAAATCGTTGTTAAACTAACCTTGTTTCAGCAATACTTGCAGGGTTTTTAATAGGTTTGCTTTTGGCCTTGCTCTGAAGTGAGTCAGATCGCGGGTTCCTATTTGACGTATCTGACGTAGCAGTGGAAGACAAGGATTCGGTATCTTCTGGCCTTGCTTCAGTCTCCATAGGGAGTTCTGATTCTATGGGAAGGGAGGGAAATAATAGACATTTTGCTGTGTAGTATCGCTGTATATTAATTACTACGAGACTGACTAGTTTTTGGTGTAATTATAAAGATTTTAGAGGAATTTGAACCAATGCGAAAGCTGATTCCTTCAGAATAATTTTAATTTTATCGTTGGCAAAAGAGCAGGAGATCTTATTCTTAAATCCAGTATTCAACAGTCAGTGACGTGCAAGCGTTATGATGATTTGTGTTTGAAATTCTACAGCTCTACAGCACACTGGTTCCTTGTGGAAACGCATTATTATTTTATTTTTATAGACCTCCACCATTTCTTGCGCCCGTTGAATTGGCAGTGGAGCAGGAAGGGGGAGGGAAAGGGGGCTGTAGCCCCCCCCCCCACACACACACACACACACACACACAGACACATTTCAGTGTCAAAGGGAATGCTTGCGCAGCATAAATTGGTTTTGTTAAGACACATCGTTTTATCAGGATCGTGCTCGGCGGGAAAATTTGGTGTACAGCTTCCAACGAAACACCTTTCCCCAAAACGCTTTGAGGATAGGTCCGCAATCTTTTAATATTGTATTTCACATTACCCGTGGCATCGGTGTCTTGAGAGAGTACATTTCTTGCCCTCTGATGTCTAAAGAATAACCCAAAAAGCACCATAAAGCAGGGATCATCTGAACTGCCTGATTATGCATTGTCACAAATCGATTATGAACACACCGGACACTGTTGGAGACTTTTGGGTAATTTTAGAAGGCGGAAGCCCCCTGGGGACGGGAGCTATGCGCTTAGCTTGGAGTACCATGGGCCCCCACGTTTCAAATGCTCCGACACCTCTGCATTGTGGTTGCTAAATTACTTATGTGTACGAACCCACAGTTACAAACCTAGTTTTTCTTCGCCAGCAAAGAGGGAAGATGTATCATCCAACTCATCATAACTTGTTGAGAACAGGCTAGAGAAAGTGTCCACATCTGCAAAGCAACACACAGAAAGGATTAAAAAACAATCTAATGTTGTACCAAAAACAAGATCACCACCTTAAAATTGGTAGTTTTCCAAGGTTCGACCATGTTTTTCTATTAACATCACCAAATTACGACTTCTAAATTCTCCAAATTACAACAAAGCGCAAAGGTATGGGAAACATGTGTTTGTTAAACAAGAATTTGTTTTGAATCAAATCACGTTACAATGAACTTATGGAAAAACAACCAACAAATTGAGGTTTGGCTAGTTACTATTTTTTCCTATTTTTCCCAGAGCCCTAAAAGTTTTTGGTGTGGAGGCTGAAGCCCCATTGTGTTGCTGTTCAGAGCCCTAGTATTATCTTGCTGTAGCGCGTGGAGCCATGAAAATGTCAGTGCCTGGAGCTCTGCTGTTTTTGAAGGAGGGGGCTCTGGACCCTGGAGTCCAGCTTTTTTCGGAACAAAGCTCGATCAAGAGCATTCTCGTCCCCAGAACCGCTTATTAACTGGCTGAGCCTGGCGCACAAGAAACATGTACAAGTGGCTCTGGAGACAAATGAATTGATTGGCCAGATATTTTGATCAAAGGCAATTTTCAAATCTAGCATGATAAATTTTGCATTTCAAATCTAGCCCATCAAATCAACCATTTTAAATCTTATACAACGAAGGGATTTTATAACTTCTCATTTGATTGGTGTCTTTTGCTCAAATCCAGCCAATCAAATCATTTGCCGCAGAGCCACTTGTTTCTTCATGCCCCGGGCTCAGCCGGCTAAGAGAAACAAGCGGCTCTGGGGACGAGAATGGATCAAGAGCCCTAAACCGCTTTGGGACCATGTAATGTAAATAGGATTAAAATATTAGCCGGATTAAAGATTTTCTACTTCTGCTGATCTGTTTTGCATTTAGCCATGTAATGACATTTAGTCTTATACCAGGGTAGATTTGGGTGTTTGGAGTAGGACAACAGAGCTTGTTGTACAGACCTGAATGAGATTCAGCAAGTTCACGCATATCCTCCTCTGACAGCAACTGGGATATCAGATCATCAGATTGACTTCTATGTTTAGGAGATGATGACTAGGAGAATTGAAAAACAACGTGCAATTTTAGTCACTGTGTTAGGTATGAATTTAGCCCGTGTAGCGGTCACTTGCTTTCCAAAAGTGCAGGAGGTAGATGAAGGCTCCAAACACAAAAGGAGCGAAAACAAAGTTGAGTTCATTTCTTGTACTTAGAAAGGAAGCGACTGCTAAGTAGGCTAGTATGAATTCTTACACAGATGTTACATAAGACCGCATCAAGAGTAATGAATGCACAAATAATTATGTAAAGGTATTGAGAATATGGGAAAAGATTTAATTAATAGTATGAACTATTAGAGGTAACAGGAGTAAGAGGAAGTCTATTTTTTATCATTTGAAGTCTATATTCTTAATTATAATACCTTTGCAACATTTCCATCAATGCATGAAGACAGTGCTGCAATATTCATTTGCTCCTCCTTTGAGTCAAAGTTGTTGGTCTTTGCATTGGATCCCGTGACAGTTGGTCCCCCTTTTCTTTTACGTGTACTTCCACTTCCTGTAATTAATAAATTATAAATAAGTTGCACTTCTAAGAATGATTCATAACACACCCTGGACTAGTTATTATAATTACTTAACACTGGGATTAGCTAGCAACACAGACAGTTATGCATGGTAAGGGTTAACATGCAGCTGCACAGCTCTCTTCATGCATTTTGTGACCACCGCCTGGTTAGCTCAGTTGGTAGAGCGCCGGACTGCTGTGCTGGAGGTCGTGGGTTCGAACCCCAGACCGGACCAACACTCAGGGTCTTAAAATAACTGAGGAGAATGTGCTGCCTTTGTAATTACATCTGCAAATGGTTAGACATTCTAGTCTTCTCGGAAAAGGATGATAAACCGTAGGTCCCATCTCCTGTATCTTCAGTCTTATAACAGGGGACGTTAAAGAACCCACACACTATTCACAAAGAGTAGGGCAGCAAGTTCCCGGTGTTGTGGTGTGGCCTTTGTGTAGTAAATTACAGTATGTGTACCGCGCATTTGAACATTACATATGAAAAATGCACTTTATAAATTGATTATCATTATCATTCATTGTGACTATCTCAGAATATAAAACTGACAGAGGGCAGAATTGTGTGAGGGCAGAATTTTCTTTTGAGGCTACTATATAAAAACATGGAAAGACCAAAATTGTTCCACTTTGGCTTAGATCCCTGAAACCTTCACAAATTCATCAAATAAAATTATGATTTTTCTCGCAGCCAATTTTATTACCTTTAATTTGATATAGGGCTTTAAAAGGTATCTACAATGTTCTCCTGGCTGACTCGCTTGACAAGTTTTACTGGAAACACCAGCCCTGAATGTAGACAGTAACTTTAAATATAAGGTCATATCTTGTCCTTCTGAGGGCAAATTTAGTAAAAGTAGATATTATTTGGCTAACTTGCACTTGCAATAAAGTCACCAAAAAGAATAATACATCAAATCCTCCAAACCTGCTTCACTAAGTTTAATTGACGGTGCAATGTTCTGTTGCAATGCCCACCATCCTGTTTCCTTATTAAACTCCTTTGTTCCAGACTTGAAAAACTGAGGACATCCTGAAGACAAAATACCAGCAACTGTACTACACCAAGTTGCTGTCTTTTTCCTAAAAGAATAAAATGAGGTAATAAGTTTTACAACTATAATCTATCTCTGCATGCATTACAGACCTATGATGATAACTATAATTTATCACTCTGCATCCATTGCAGACCTACGATAATAACTATAATCTATCTCTTCACACACATTGCAGACCTATGATGATAACTATAACCTATCTCTCTGCACACATTGCAGACCTATGATGATAACTATAATCTATCTCCCTGCACACATTGCAGACCTATGATGATAACTATAATCTATCTCTCTGCACACATTGCAGACCTATGATGATAACTATAACCTATCTCTCTTTGCACACATTGCAGACCTATGATGATAACTATAACCTATCTCTTCACACACATTGCAGACCTATAATAATATCTATAATCTATCTCTCTGCGCACATTGCAGACCTATGATGATAACTATAATCTATCTCTCTGCACACATTGCAGACCTATGATGATAACTATAATCTATCTCTTCACACACATTGCAGACCTATGATAATATCTATAATCTATCTCTCTGCGCACATTGCAGACCTATGATGATAACTATAATCTATCACTTTGCATCTATTGCAGACCTACGATAATAACTATAATTTATCTCTTTGCACACATTGCAGACATATGATGATAACTTTAACCTATCTCTTTGCACACATTGCAGACCAATGATGATAACTATAATCTATCTCTCTGCACACATTGCAGACCTATTATGATAACTATAATCTATCTCTTCACACACATTGCAGACCTATGATAATATCTATAATCTATCTCTCTGCGCACATTGCAGACCTATGATGATAACTATAATCTATCACTTTGCATCCATTGCAGACCTACGATAATAACTATAATTTATCTCTTTGCACACATTGCAGACATATGATGATAACTTTAACCTATCTCTTTGCACACATTGCAGACCAATGATGATAACTATAATCTATCTCTCTGCACACATTGCAGACCTATTATGATAACTATAATCTATCTCTTCACACACATTGCAGACCTATGATAATATCTATAATCTATCTCTCTGCGCACATTGCAGACCTATGATGATAACTATAATCTATCACTTTGCATCCATTGCAGACCTACGATAATAACTATAATTTATCTCTTTGCACACATTGCAGACCTATGATGATAACTATAACCTATCTCTTTGCACACATTGCAGACCAATGATGATAACTATAATCTATCTCTCTGCACACATTGCAGACCTATGATGATAACTATAATCTATCTCTCTGCACACATTGCAGACCTATGATGACAACTATAATCTATCTCTCTGCACACATTGCAGACCTATGATGATAACTATAATCTATCTCCCTGCACACATTGCAGACCTATGATGATAACTATAATCTATCTCCCTGCACACATTGCAGACATATGATGATAACTATAACCTATCTCTCTGCACACATTGCAGACCTATGATGATAACTATAATCTATCTCCCTGTACACATTGCAGACCTATGATGATAACTATAATCTATCTCTCTGCACACATTGCAGACCTATAATGATAACTATAATCTATCTCTCTGCACACATTGCAGACCTATGATGATAATATAACCTATCTCTCTGCACACATTGCAGACCTATGATGATCACTTTTACCTTATTGTTACTTATTTTCGCAGGACTTAATTTTCGTGATTTTCACGGTTTTCAAAAAAATCGCGAAATTAAAGACCCCGGAAAATTTATTTCAAGCGTTTTCTATTGTATTTTTTATGTTAATTACATATTTCTAGCCAAATCGCGAAAATTAAGTCCCGCGAAATATTCCCGTTTCATTTTCGCGAAATTAAGTTCCTGCGAAAATAAGTAACAATAAGGTATCTATCTCTCTATATGCATTGCAGACCAATGGATGTTCTAAAAAACTACCTATCTCTCTGCACAAATTGTAGAAGTATGATGAAAGATACTCTTATGCATGTACATTGCAAGTTATCATTTAACAACTATTCACCAAAGTGGAGGTGGCTAGTGGTGGATAATTATCAAGCCGCGAAGCGGAGAGGTAAATATCCACAACTAGCCACTGAAACTGAGGTGAATAGTTGTTTTAGTATATACACAAACAGTAAGATAATATAACCCGAAAGGATAACTTTTGATCAGTTTATTCTGTTAACAAGTGTAGTTTTCACATGCAAGTTGCTCGGAGGTGAATAGCAAAGGATATTCAGAGTTTGAGTAGCCAATCAGCACGCACCAAAAACGCTATCCACTGTTTGAGTATATGTATACATGTACGCATTGCTGATCACCAATAGCTGCAAGGTAATACTTACTTCTTGGGAAATAAAACTAGCCAGTTTCTTTCAATAAAGTGACAAATGTCTTCCCTCCATCTAAAGTAACCTTTTCGTCCTCTGCTGGTGTTGTACAAATTGTATAAAGACAAGTACACAGCTTGCAGCCTTAAAGGACAAAAAAATGTATCGATTTAGCTCACTTCATAGTGGCTGCCAGCATGGTTGCTTCAATGGAGTAGTCATTATTCCAGACTTGTAACCAGAGAGGCTTGAATTCGATTCTTACTCGGGACAGCCTGGGAGTAGGGGTGGTGCAGTGGCGAGGGCGCTCTCCTCCCACCAATGTGGCCCGGGTTCAATTTTGGGCGGGTACTATATAAATTGACTCTAAATTATGTGGGTTGAGTTTGTTGTTGGTTCTTGTCCTTGCTCCAAGGGTTTTCTCCAGGCTTCCTGGTTTTCCTCCCTCCACCAAATCTGATCTTAGATGCAGTTACACATCTAAAAGAGCTCCTGAGCTCTAGAGTGTAAAGTGGGAAACCAAAAGCTATGTTTACACTTTGGTAAGCATAGTGTTACGAGCTTCCTAAAGCTTCAAAATATTTCTTACAAACAAACATCATCTTAAACACTTTTAACCTCTGCAATAGCATCTCATTAATTAGATTTGAACATGTAGCTTACCAGCTTAAGGCTTGTCTGGTACAAGACTCTAAACCATCAGAAGAACAAGCAGCACATGTCAGATCAAAGAACACATCACCCACAAGTGTGCTGGGTTTGCCATTCTTTAGACAATCTGAAAAGCAAGGAATATTTAATAAATTTATAACTACATCAATTTATCATTTATAAATTTGTAAATATAAAGTAACATGAAATCTCAAGAAGGTTTAGTTGGGTCTTCAAGCTCACATCAGGTGCACAAATTTTTAATACCATGATAATAACTCATTAGCTTTAGAGCAATTTCCATACATGTGCCTCCAATCCATTAAGTAAACCTACTAGTCTACGAACTGCAAAGTCAGGTAAAATCTTTATGCAATACACGTACATTCAGCTCTTATGTACATATTGATCAGTGAAGACCTTTTTTCTGTAAATTAACATTTAACATTCTTGGCATGCAAACAGTTGCCCTTGGCTGTATTTATTTTGAAAATAATTAATTACTTTTTAGTTACATAATACAGACTGAAGCTATTCTTACCCAAATGAAACATCCGCCGGCATAAAACACACTGCAGCATATTGCTGTGAATAGCATTAAAAAGAGAATTACATGTACATGTAACATAGAACTACACAACTGTACATTAGATGTGTCCGCACCCACCCAGGGGCCACAAAGGTCTGCCTTAAAACAGGGAGTGAGGGTCAAAATGACTCTCAGAATGAAGGAAATGTAGAACTTCCCGGGGGAAGAATATCCACAGATCCCCACGAGAGGCTCATGCCTCTGGCACTCACACCCACCCATGCATGCAAGATCCTTCCTATGGCCCCGGTATTAGGTCTCTACTCCTCACTTCAAGTTTACCATCCCCCCACCCACCCCACCAAAAAAATAGGCCAATTCCGATATATTAATATTCTAACTTGGCTCCGAGGCTTGGGGGAATAAAACAAAAGAAATGATTTATTCATTCCTTAACCTCAACTTGATATCTTTTGTTTTATTCCCCCAAGCCTCGGAGCCAAGTTAGAATTTTAATAAATCGGAAATGGCCTATTAGGACTCAATGTTGATAGAAAGGAAAAATTTCTTACTCCTTAAAAATATCAGCAGGGTGACTTATTTTTACTTGTCTATTATAAGTTTTAAAATTTAAAATAATTTATTCTTTTACCAACCTGTCCTTTGATCCATTACAATAGCAAATCTCTTCCACAACTTCATATTCTGTTTCTATTCCAGGGTCTATAACCTGGTGTACAAACAAAAACATTTTTATGTTACCGGTAATACATTCTTATCACAGGCATGTTTGTCTTGTTAGTTTTAATTCAGATCTCTGAAATCTTTTCAATGACACAGCAAGAAAAATACATTTCACACTAAAACTATAAAAATATTCAGAAAATTATAGATAAATCGGTGACTTAATCGATTTCAACAGTTCAAAGGAAACATAAACACAAAGATCGGAAAGTTGCAACCTCGTCATCAAATTGCATGAGGGGAACATAATTGTGTTTACTTAATATATATTCCAGCCTGTTGAAACATATTTTTTGTTCATAGCATGAAAATTTAGTATTTTAATTAAAAACCAAACAATTCACACTAAGCATGCTAAGTAAAGACCAACTTCGCTTACATGTATGTACCAATATGTGGGTTAGGTCTGATCAAATAGTGTTCCGAAAATCACATAATTATTTTTTCAGAAATTAATTAACTTAATAGTACCCAGAGTTTCAGAATTTTTCAGGGAGTACCCCCAGAAAGCCTCCCCTCCCCCCTCAGGTTGTCTAGCAGACATGTGATAAGAATGTAAAAAAATCACCAACTTAGACATGTTTCTGTGGATTTACCAGTAAACCCTTAAAACAAAGTTATGTTTACAGTAAGATAAATTGTTTAAAGTTTGTTAGGTTAGAATAAGCATTTATTTAGCTTACTTTAGAAAAGTTAAAAAGTCATTTTCAGCTTTTATAATCTTAGGTAAGCCACATTGACTAGCAGTCAGCGGTTCTTAAAATTTCATGGCGGAACATTATTAAGATAAAACATTACTATGCAAGCAATATGCGTGTCAGTAGAAGTATATCCAGATTGTAATAAAATGTCAAAACGAACTATACTAAAGACACGAGAACATACCTCTTCGCTCATGTTGACACTCTTTCCAACCAAGGGCTTCCACCTCAATAATACGACAATTTTCATTGGTTAAAAATGAATCGCCTTTGAGATGACCAATGAAACG
Source organism: Oculina patagonica (assembly GCF_052425735.1). Classification (NCBI taxonomy): domain Eukaryota; kingdom Metazoa; phylum Cnidaria; class Anthozoa; order Scleractinia; family Oculinidae; genus Oculina; species Oculina patagonica. The sequence goes on along the minus strand of NC_135771.1, from coordinate 8,960,807 downwards.
ATCTTTTATATCGATGATCTGTCAGCTTGGGATCCAGGCCTCGGAAGGAAGTGCGAGTCAAGTTACTTCCCAGAATATAAAATCGAATTGTGGTCGTGTTGACTTTCAGATGCTTTCAAAGCGAATAAACCGCCTTCTTTGGTCGTATAGAAAGCTATAAGTCATTATAGTTGGCTAATCTGGTCGTGGATTTGCGTAAATATGTGAGTTAACAAGGTAGGTGTAGTGTTTAATCGATCCTGTAGCCTTCAAATATTCGAATAATTTCTGCATTGCTTCAGCCCTTGCATTGGAGCTTGCTTCAGATCAAATATTCGATGTGTTTGTAAACAGTTACAATAGATTTACTGCAGACAGATGTGTCCTTAGAAAACGTTACGTAAAGTCATATATTATCACAATTTTAGATGTCTTACCCAGCTGTATAAAGCGCAATTTGCGTCATCGATCTTGAATTATGTGCTAGTTTATGACGAGGAAGTAGCATACAAGCCGAATTATTTGACGGATTTGGAAAAAGAAAGCAAAGTACAAGTAGCTACTTATAGATATGCTGTGTGCAATGTATAAGTGATTGTTTGTCTGTTTATTTGTTCGTTTGTTTGTTTACAAAAAGTCAATTAATACGTGATCAATATTCGCTTATAAATGAGTAATAATTATTATCAGATTAAAGCCCCGGTTAAATGATCAAATATTTTTGACCAACATCGTATCCATAGATCATGTTTGGCCGTTTAGCCACCTCTCTCAACAGTGCATTTGAATGGTTTCCCATGTTTGATCTAGATCAAACATTTTCATCCAAGGTTTTGCTTCACAAGCAAATGTTTCTGTTTGATCATTTAGCCACCTCTGCAAACAAAGCAAGCCCAAGCGGAAAAAGCAAATTAATCAGAAACCAATCAAACACTGTTTGCTCGTTTAGCCACTTCATGTTGTGTGCAATAAACAGGGTGTTGGGCAATAATGTTTAATCGTTTAGCTGGGGCTGAATACAACAGTTTTTAGGGTTGCACCCCACATGGGTAACATTATTTTCCCGTTCACGCAATTACTTTTTGGTCCTTTTTTTATTATTGTAAATTTTGAGACCAATAAAGCTGATAGACAACAGCTTAAAGAAACTTAAGAATAAACAAAAAGGAAAATTTTAGAAAACCCCATTCTTAATTATGCAGACGATTTTGCGAGTATTGTTTTATTCATGACTGCCATTTCCGGGTTCTCCGGTTTTCCTCCCTCCACAAAAACCAACACTCCAAATTCCAGTTCGATTGTGGATGCACATGTGTACACGTCTTATCATATATATTGTGGGAGGCGCGGTGGCCTAATGGTTAGCGCACTCGGCTCCAAGTCGAAATGCCCGGGTTCGAGACCTGGCCGGGGCGCTGCGTTGTGTTCTTGGGCAAGACACTTTACTCTCACAGTGCCTCTCTCCACCCAGGTGTATAAATGGGTACCGGCGAACTTACTGCTGGGGGGTAACCCTGCAATGGACTAGCATCCCATCCAGGGGGGAGTAGCTTTACTCCTAGTCGCTTAATGCTACAGAAACCGGGATAAGCTCCGGCTGTATGAGCCTCATGGCTCGGACACAGACTTTACCTTTTACACGTGTTATCAAGCTCCTGAGCTCTTCCTTGTTACATGGGTAAATAAATTACACTGTCTTACATTTTTAAAAATAATTACATTTACATTTTTTTTTTACCTTCAAAACCTGTGTACATACACAAGTAATATTCCTGACTTTTGCAGATTCTTAAAAACAAATAGATGCAAACACCCGAATCAAGAAATGGCTGACCCTCTTTTTCAGCACTGGTTTCACGGGCGCATTAGCCGCTTAGAGGCTGAAGAGTTTCTGGCGCGTTCTGGCAAAAGGGATGGGTTGTTTCTGTTGCGAGAAAGCACTGCTTCAGCCGGAAGCTATGCTCTTTCTATGTGCCATAACAACAAGATTATTCACTATCACATTCAGCGACATGCTGATGGCATGGTGGCCATTGAAGACGGCAAGAAATTTCCTGGTCCAGTTGAGCTAGTACATCATCATTATCATGCCTTGGATGGATTGCTTACAAAACTTACTGAACCTTGTCATCGTCTCCCTGGGGTACCACCCAGAACGTTTTCTGGTACTAATCAAGAGCATATAAAGGATGCCGCTGTCGCAGCAATGGCTTCTATGGGCTTGCAGGTAAGTTTTTAACCAGTCATTTGGTATGCCAATGTGGACCTAACTCACCATGCAGTAAAATAATATTATTGTGAAAAACAGACTTATTTGTTATCTAGACCATATCATTATTCAGAAGGGTACCACTCAGGGGGGGGGGGGGGAGTACTCAGGTATGTTTTGGGTGGGTATGTGCCACCCGGGTCTCCAAAGAAGCACCCCATTTTAGAAACAGTTCTCAATTTTTTAACACCCCGTTTTGCCTGCTGATAAATTGAAACTTTCATGCATTCAAAATATCATCATAATACCCTGTTCTAGAAATTGTCTCTAAAATGGATACCCCACTCTAGATTGGGAGCACAAAATCAAGACCCTAACAGAAAGTTAACATAAATTAACCTAAAATGGGCAAATAAAAATATATGCTGTGTACATTTGTTCATGGATTTTTTAGGATGGAGATGAAAGCACAGCAACTCTAATGAGAGCTAAACTGGAGAGTGCTATAGGCTCAGTGTTGCACAAGAACCAAGTCTGGTTTCACACCGGGATTTCACGTGAAGAAGCTGAAAGGAGACTCAATGTATTAGGATGTCAGAACGGGATGTTCCTTATCCGCGAAAAAGATCCTGGCTTTGTCCTTGGTCTTTGTAATGAAGGCTCTGTGGTTCATTACTTGTTTGACGTAGACCAGCTGGGAAGGCTGTCAATCAAATCTGGTCCTAAGTTTGACAACTTAATGTTGGCTGTCGACCATTATTCCCAGAGGGAGGACGGCCTGCTCTGTAAACTGCGAGAGGCATGTAATGTTGAGCTGTTTGAAGGAAAACTGAGAAGGACATCAGTTGGAACTCGCCCTCGCAGTGTCGCAGATCACGATCTAGCAACTGCTGCGAATAGACCACCCAGTCGGTCATTTAGTGATACCAACCCGTTTGCCAACAATCCATTTCTCCAAGGGGCCACTGCAAATGTCCCAGACATACTAGCTGGAGGTAAGTGAAAATGCAGTTGTCATAAACTAGGATCATGCGGTCATTGTACTTTGAATGTACATGTACAGTCCAAGCCCTTTCCCTTCCATAATATTTCACTATTTCAATCAACTTTGATTTTATCATTCATTATATATTACCCAGAAAGCTCATGTTCTTGTCAGCATCTTTGCTGTTTAGTCTTTTGCTGTCATTAAGTTTTATTATCTTTTTATCGGCCCATATTTCAGCTAAACATTAGGTCTCTTACTTTGGATCTTTTGAGCACTCCCTCCTCTCCACATACATCCCCCATTTTAACGTGTTTCATCTGATCTAGATCGAAACTGCCTCGTGAGGTTGTTTCAGCCATGCTCAGGTCAAACATGTTTTGATTGTGATTCGCGGAATGCACAGCCTGATGAGAAAACTTCACAGCGAAATCTGTTTCATTTGTGATTAGACTAATCATGGCCTAGTGTAGCCTGCGAGCAGGCTCACCTTGGGGCACGTGCGAAAGGGACACAAGAACCGCGACACTTGAGCTGTGAAAGCGAGCGGCATCAGTCGCGAGTGACTGACTTTATTGGCATGTCTCCACCAGTCTCCTCTCCGCCCTATCACTTCGCTCGCGGGTCGCGTGGTGCCCCAAGGTGAGCTTGCTCGCAGGCTAGGTCTAGTGTGAACACAGCATTAGTCAGAGTAGCAAAACTAAGTACCTACTGGTAATGCCAACATAAATAATAATTTGAATAATTATAATTCATTATTGACTCGTTACCAGTTCCCAGCTCTCCTCCAAGGAATCCACCTCCACCACTTCCCAATTTTCCTCCTTCAGCGTCAAACAGAATTTCAGGTCCACCACGCCTACCACCCAGACCTGCTGCAGCCTTGCCTGTCAGTCCAGGAAGAGGTCCACACCCACCGCCAATCCCATCTGCTGTGACTGCTGGTGCGGTAGGTGGACGTGCAGCACCAGGTAATAAAAGTTGATATCGTTACTTACAACCTCGAATTCAAGTGTATTATTTATATTCGCTATAGACACATACATGTAAATACAGTGTACCGGTAATCCTGATTAATTTAATTAAAACTTAAAGGGAAACAAAAATTGGTTCAAAAAAATTAATGTGAGCTTGAAAAACCAGGGCCGGTAATATTGCTCAGGTTCTCTTGACTAAATGAAGCAAATTGAAAGGAAACTGCTTTTTGTTCATGTTATTGGGAGGTTGATAAAAGCAAGGGTTCAAGAAATCTAGATTCCACTGTAGCATAGTGCCTGGGCATCTTTTATTGCGGTTTTCAGTGAAATGGGAACTCTGAAATTCAAAATCCAACTAACGACTGCGTTTTTCGCCGATCATAATATAGGATGACAGTCGACGACCCATGAAAAACAGAAACAAACAAAATGGATCGAAATCCACCAATCGCAACTGACAGACGTAACCTTTTGACCCGGTCGAAGTAAACTTCTGTTTCCCGGGAGGTGCTAAGATGATTGACGGCAGCAAAAAAGTAAACCGTTGGTCGAGGATTGAATTTCAGAGTTCGCATATCACTGAAAACCGCAGTAAACTTGCCCACACAGTGAAGTGATTTAATTATTGTGTTCTGCACAACAGTACACTAGTCATTATTTTATTTACAATCGAACCTAAAGTAATATATAGCAAACAATTATTTGCTAGATCAGGATTTGTGTAATAACACTTAGTTTATACCTCATTCTCGATAATTCCAGATGACACATAGACCTCATCCATTTGAACAGCAGCTAAGAATTATTTTCATGAACATATATTGCACTGCTACAATTCAGTTTGATCCTTTTAAATACAAAATCATGACTGTGTGTTTTTTCAATCTATTTTTTGTCATGTGCAGGTCCTTCTAGGGGTGCAGCATTTGAGTCCATTTATGATAGCGTGAAGATGAAGAAGAGTTCTTTTTACTTCAATCAGTTCAAAGATGTACAAACCCGAAAGCTGAAAAGTGAAAATTTGAAACTTGAAAAAGAACTGGGTAAGTTATCAAGAGTATTATACACATGTAACTGCACCACTTTTTGATCAGTTTTGAACCTTAGTTTTAAAATTTAAATTTATTGAATGAATATAATGAAGATGAATTTTTCAACAATGACACAAGCATGGGGCAAAGAAAAGTTCTGAGTCCCCAACGGGAATTGAACCCATGGCCTCCCAGATACCGGTTTGGGTGCTCTATCCAACTGAGCTACGAGAGACTCGATGTGAGCTGGGCCATTTACTACATGTGTCCTGCATACTGCTAGGATCAGCAATGTCAACATCATCAAGTGTGTAGTAAATAGTAAAGATGGTAAATTATAAGCTCAGTGATAAATAATGAAGATGAATTTTTCAACAATGACACGAGCATGGGACAAAGAAAAATTCTGAGTCTCTGACAGGAATCGAACCCATGGCCTCCCAGATATACCATATTTTTTAAATAATTATTTTAAATGCAGTTACAATTTTGTCATACAGGTCATGGGAACTTTGGTTCAGTTCTCAAAGGAGAATACACCAAGGGAAATGGAGAGACGATACCAGTGGCTGTCAAGAAACTTAAATCTGAAGAAATGAATAATCCAAAGGTACAAATTATACCAAAATTAATATTTTGCAGGTTGTCCTTTCGGCTTATGGGAACCATTGTGTGCTAGCCCAGCTGACTTTCTTGATGGCCTTACCTTTCTCTGTCAATTAAAATGTCAAAAACCATTTCTTGCCCATTGCATACAGTAAGTGATGGATAAAAATTATCTGCTAGCCCAACAGAATTAACCCCAGCCATCAGAGGGTTCACAGTTTATTTGCACACAGTACAGTAAAATCCTGATTTCTTGAAGCTCCAGTGGAAACAAAAATTGGTTTGAGAAATCAGGAAGTTTAAGAAATCGGGGGTGATATTACAGAGAAGTACTACATGTACATGTATATCCAAGGGAAACGAAATTGGTTCCAGAATTTGGGAGTTTAAAGAAACAGAGGGTTTGAGAAATTGGGATTCTACAGTACTTAAAGGGGCAATGTCACAAGGATTTAGCAGATTTTTGGTCTAAACTGCTCTGAAATTAGTGGTAGGCAACTTAACACATGGGAATCTTTATCTTTGAACATCTAAAGGAAGATACAAACATAATATTTGCGGAGAAAAATCAAACCACGGCTAAAAACATAGATTTTTTAGAGACGCGCAGAAACCATTTTGAAAAATTAAGCCTTATTTTTTCAAATCACAATCCATTTCCATCCGAGCCATTCATAGCCAGTGACTCTTGTTTACAGTTTTAATGCTCTAATAAAGCAATTTTTAATAATCAAAGTCTCTTCGAGATATCGACGTTTTTGCATGAAGTATGAGTCGAAGGTTTATCCTATGTGCATTGTTCTTCGAACTTATCATTACAGTTTCTTTGTAGTTTAGTTTAACAATTTCCTATCTTCGCGGAGGAAATGCAGCCATAATAATTTTGTCAAAAATGGCTCGTCCGCGCCGGGTATTTATACACATATTCCTTAACATTACACAAATAAACAGTGCAAATTTCACCGAGATCTGACAATTCTATACTTTAAAATTGCAAGGACCTTTCGAGGCAGTCGATTACGGCAGCGAAATTAGCAAATAAAACAGCAAAATATGCGTTCCACACTTTGTTTTTGCGACGCCATATTTGAATTGTTATAGGTAGACCGCTGTTCAATGTGTTCAAGGCCGTATCGTTACGATTGCTCCACGAAAAAGCACGAAAAAAAATACGGATATTTCCGACTACTGTCGGAGAAAACATTGCGCATATAATTGCGGCGTAAACAAATCGTTACACTCAAGCTGCGTTTTGTCTAGGCTCTGCGAGGGTCGGATATCAAGACCCAGGATTAAACAAAAGCCATATATACAGTTAATGTTTCAGTGAATGCTTTTGAATTATATTTGAAGATGAAATACGAAAGAATTTTGCTGTCTTTGACTGAAATTCTACTCGAACTGCGTAGATACGATCGCATGTTGTAAAGCCGATTCATGCAACATTGCTGTCATGCAACGCGAAATCTCGTCCCTAACAACCTAGGCTGATGACGAATTTTTAACCGCTCCTAAGCTAAAAGAAGCCCCCATCTCTTGCATTTGTTTTAACTTCAATAATATCTTTGAAAAGAGCGAGTTTTTTGGTATGGTTTATTTTTGACGTTAGTAATTTTTAAACGATGTAAGTGCTAGTGATTATTTATTCGTGTTTTAGTTACGCAATCCATTGTTTGTGCGACGCTTTTTATAGATCGCCTTTCAGACACACGTGCGTTGAGATAAGAAAGCTGACATGTCACTTTTAATATTGTTACATATAACGTTTGTACATGTGAGAGGTCACGTTTTTTTCCACGAGATGGCAAGTGATCACCCACAGCGGAGAGTAATCCCTTGAGAAATTAAAACAGTCCCTTGAGAAATTAAAAAAGTCCCTTGAGAGTTTACAAATATATGGTTCCAAATTTTGTTCACATAACCCCTATTCTACGTTTTTAGCTTGTAACCAAGCAAAAACGTCGAAAAAATGGACTATTATTATTAGGTTTCTTACGACACAAATATACATTTTGGCTGTTCAGAACTTTGGTAAAATCCGTGACAAAGCCCTTTTAAGTGTACAACAAGAGTTCATAAACACAGCTTCCTTATATAACATATTTTAATTTTTTTTTTAATTTGGGTTTCTGTAGCATATGCAATAACCTCATAGTAGATGTGTTTAAGAGATGTTCTTGTAACTTACGGTAGTTGATATTTGAAAGGCAACATTTGTTTTCTTTGTTGTTGTTTCTTTTTTCAGTCTGAAATTTTGCATGAAGCTGAAGTTATGATGAAGTTAGACCATCCCAATATTGTTAGGATAATAGGTACTGTACTATTCTTATAACGTTCTTGTTTCTAAATAAAAAAAAATTAATTATGTATTCTAATTAATAATATTATCCATTACAGATATGGCAATAACCCAAGGTTTGCCCTTTGTTTTCTGTCATGTTTTTACATACATTTGCCTTTTTTTGCAAGGATGTACACTGTATATTGTGTTTAATATACCTCCTATTCATCAGTAGTAAGCTTCATACGTAATTGATGATATTGCAATTAAATTTTTGTGATAGGACTTTGCCAAGATCCTGTAATGATGCTGGTAATGGAACTAGCTCCTGAAGGGCCTCTCCACAAATACCTCAAAAAACACAAGTAAGCTTTAACAATGCTTAAGTATCATGTAACCCTAGTTTCCTTCACAGCCATTGTTTGGACTAGTCACGCAACGCTCCAGTGGAGAGAAGCGTTGCGTGACGAGGTGTTGCATGACGACCCAAATAACGGCGGGAAAACTAGTGTAACTCTAACTAGCTTCAGCCTAGCGACCAAGTACCAATGCAAATTAGTGACAGGAAGAAGCAGTGCACCAGAATGTTGCTGAATTAACCAAAAATTGAGAGGTACTGTACAGGAAGCGCAGTCTGTGGTTAGTGAATGGTTGGGTTCGAGCTCTGACAAGGGTCACTGTGTTGACTTCAGCTTGCAATGACTTGCGCTCACTTTAGGTGGGATCAAAGTCAGTGCACGTTTTTCACTGTTTGCCCACCCAACGAAAGTCAACGAAAGCTGATCACACATCCTTTGTTTGCATTTTGGTTACATTTTGACTGCCTTGAAATGGCTTTTTTTCTTGCAACTTGTGTGCACTTGCGAATCTATTTGGCCACCAAGTACAACTCTGTATACAAATTTGACTTGCGACTTCGTTGTACTTGTGCCTCCGTTTGACCACGACCTGACCTGTCTAACCTCATAAACACAGCCGGGAGTTGATGAGAGCGCTTGTGAGTTAGAAGTCAAACCAAACATCAAGGGTTTGAACTCTATTCTGGTTGGTTTGCTTGCAGGTCTCTGCCGATGTTTAAGATTTTTGTTATCATGTTACAAGTTGCTGAGGTAAAACACTTTATTGACTGAATATTGTTCCAATGTTGTAAGTTTAAATGGAAACTTTACTACTCATAGTTTATTTGTTTCTAAGGTTTGTTTTTTTAATTGAGTGTCGTAAAAAGGTAATCACTCTGGCCAATCACAAACTCGAAGCAAATACCTTATTGTTACTTATTTTCGCGGGCACTTAATTTCGCGAAAATGGTACGGCCATATTTCGCGGGACTTAAATTTCGCGAGTTGGCCAAAAAAATACGATTACAGGAACTAAATTTCGCGAAAATTGTCTAAATACTGGTGTACATTAACAAACAGTAAGTCTCAAAATTGGTCCAACTGATTTTAATTTCCCACTGCAACGGTTTCCAATGACACTAAACAAAACCATATAACAAAACAAAACTTTAAAAAAAAGTTTGGCATGTTCCTTCGCAACAAAGTAGAGCTAGTTTGACGACTGTAACAAGGTAATTAAGTAGTAAACTGACGGCAACGTTGAATATTCATAACGAATTATATAGAAGGGTATTAAATTTCGCGTCGTTATTTTTCGCGAGAACCTTTTTTCGCGGGTCTTAAATTTCGCGATTTTTTGAAAATCGCGAAAATTAAGTCCCGCGAAAATAAGTAACAATAAGGTACATGTAGACAGAGGTCGTTTAATTTTATCATTTTGCAAAATAGGACCAAAAAATGTTCCAAGATCTGTCTATAACGCACGTGAAGAGCTATAGTACCGGTCATAAAACCTTCTGTTAGTGACGCTGTAGTTGCCCTCGCCATTGTGGTTTGCATTCCAAATACAGATTCAAGACTGTATCTGTGTAAAATTTGGTTTAACAGTTTAAAATTAACGATACAGTGCAATCTCTTGAGCTGAGTGACCATCCTTTTTAAGTGAACACAATGTGATCATCTACCCATGTGGCATGTCCTAAATTTCTTCTATTTAAGCAAATAGCTTTATTTGACACGACTACCTTATAGTTTAACAGTGCCTGACTCGTCCCCAGTCGTCTCTTATGCGAAAATTGCAAGACGCGAAGGATGATGGGAAGGAGGAAAGTCTCCTTCGCTTCTTCTCTTCCTTCCCATGATTCCCTCCGTGTTCAGCAGTCGACTCAAGACGGACTCAAAAGACGACTGGGGACGAGTCAGTAACAGTGCTAGTGGTCGCCAACTGTGGGTTCGACTTTAACCGAAATTTGTACCGTTCATGATCAATTTCTCTTTTGTTGCACACGCGTAGGGTATGCAGTATCTTGAAAACATGCAGTTTGTGCACAGGGACCTTGCTGCCAGAAATATCTTAGTTGTTAATGAGGACTTTGTCAAAATCAGTGACTTTGGAATGTCCCGCGCAATGGGCGCTGGAAGTGACTATTATAAGGTGCGTACAAATTCTCCATATTTATATTTCTTATGGTAGTAGTTGGGAGAATTTGTCAACGTATCAAATTGAAATTCCCTTAGTGATCAGCCAGTTGATTCTTATTACAAGCATGCTTGATTTTGCTTGGATATATTTATGAGAAACTAGTTGCTGATCAGTGCGGAGATTGTTTGACTGCATTCAGTTAACGTTAGGTGCACGCTCGAACTACATGAAATACATGTACAATGAAATCCCGATTTCTAAAATCTCCAAAGGAAACGAAAATTGGTTCGAGAAAGCCAGGAGTTCGAGAAATCGGTAGTTAGTGAAGACGTGAAACCGGTGGTAAAATTGCAGTGCAGTGTTTGGTTGAGTGATGAAAATCCAAGGGAAACGACTTTTGGTTTATATCGTAAAAAATGTTGTGGTTAATCATCGTGGTAGAGTACAATAATAATAAAGTATTTTTCGTTTGTCTCACGACGTAGTGTCACTTGTGATGTAGATCGCGACGTTTCGACTGCACACTGCTAGTCTTCATCAGGCGATAAGGTCGACTGGTTGTGCGTGAACTTATAAAGCACGCTGCTGCGCTGTGATTGATTGGTTTTCAACAGCTGTGATTGGTGCATTTCGATCCTCGCTGTTTCTGTGTCCTGTTGTTCCCTCAGCGGTCCGCTGTCGTACAGTTCTCCTGTTGTTGTGTTTTTTGATCGTGGGCATCCATGCTTCAGGAATTTCAATTCCATTATCCTTGTTAATATTATTAGGGTGAAGTCTTATGTGAATTGCCTCTTTTACCCTGCGTGTGTACCAGTGGTTCACGATCAATAAACTTTACCTCATTCCAAAGCGGGTAGTGTCCGGTGTTGTGGGTGTGCTCTGAAACAGCGGAGGTCTGGATACGAGCGAGTCGGATGTCCCGGTCGTGACTTTTGGTTTGTCGGAAGGTTTGAGAATTCGAGAGTTTGAGAAGTCGGGGTCCACGGCATTAATAATTTCTCGCTCACAAATGGTCGCGAAATGTAAGTTCGTGTATGTGAATGTGCTTACTAGTAAAACCGGTTATGTTACCTCGAATTATTAGACTTTCTAAAAGTCGTTCGCTTCTCGTTTCCGGTTTGGTGATAGTAGAACTGAAGCTCTCGCGCTCCGCACTTTGTGAGCTCGACTTGTAATGCACGTATCAATGTTAAGCTGCTGGGGGGGGAGGGGGGGGGGCATAGGCCGGGCATTTGAACTCAGCTGAGACTTTCTAATCAAATGCCCAACCCCAGGGCATGTGTGGATGTTCAAAAGAGTCACTTAACTTCAATAAAATGTTGTTAGAAAGTCCATTAAAACGGTCAAAAGTCCCCACCACGGGCAAACAAGTGCTGTCAAATCCCCCACTTATGCCCGGCCTCCCCCCCCCCCACCCCCCAGCGGCTTAACATTGATAGGTGCATAAGCAAGTCTATCGAATTATGAGCTAAAACGGTTCAGCGGCACTAATTCCATCTTGCACCATGGATCAAAGGAACTGGACCCAAGACTGAAAGAATGTAACGTTTACGTTACCAAGTTTGTCAACATCGCTATTCCATTTCCATCCTCGCCATTGTTAGTCATCCTCACTTCTTATAGGGTTCTAGTCATGTTCCTTGTACTGTTCTACAAATCAAGCCATTATTGTGGGGTTTCCTGTGATAAGCTTCTCAAAATGTTGCTAAAACTACATGTAAGGTGACTGTGCCTTTTTAAAATTGCACATAATGAGGCATACAGTAAAACCAATTGTTGGAATTTTTCGTCACAGGCCGGCAAGGCAGGAAAGTGGCCCCTGAAGTGGTACGCTCCCGAGTGTATCTACTACCGGAAGTTCAGTAGCAAAAGTGATGTGTGGAGTTACGGTGTCACGCTTTGGGAGGCTACGTCTTATGGCAAGAAACCTTATGAGGTATAGTCACGCAATTCTACTTGTCACGCGCGTCACAATAACAATTACATCGACAGTTTTGTTTGGTGGATTTTGACGTTAAATTGCCCTTTTCGCAGGGACTCAACGGACAATTAATTCTTGAGCAAATAGAGAACGGCTACAGATTAGAATGCCCTGAAGATGTGCCGCCGAACGTCTACCAAGTGATGAGAAGTTGCTGGCGTTACAGGTAAACTAGCGATAAATCACAAATGTGTGCAAGAACGCTCGCCTTCTGATCAGATCTTGAATGTTGAAGGTGCCCCCGCCATGAAAACTAAAAAACTAAGAAAACTAAAGAAAAAGAAAAGAAAAACTAAACATAAAAAAAAAACAGTTGCCCCGCAGACAAAAAATCCTAGGTACGACCCTGCTTTTGGGAAAGAAAGCATCAAGTCTGTACCTTTTAGTTACTGCCTGTGAGGGTAGAGTCAAGTAAAATCCCGCAGTACACGTTGCCCTTTCAGGATGTAGGGGCTGTTTTCTAATGTAACTTATAGGCAAAATATAACAAAAATTTTTCCTGACAGAGAGGAAGACAGGCCAACGTTTCAACTCTTGGCTCAGGAACTTGCTGACGCTTTGTACGATTTGAAGAAGGAAGAACAAAACAAGGCAGGAGTGTACCTGGTGTAATGAACGGCATTGAATCCAAACTTATGCATAGGCTATGTGCAAAAATTTTTTGGGATCACTTTCTTGGGGAGTTTGGAAACCAGGCTTGATTTGGTAGCCGAGCCTTCTCCTCACAATAAGCTCGCTTATAGACAACAGCGAATTTTCACACAATATCTACTGAAACTTCTTGAGGGTATCAGATGTTTGTTTAGAAATGTCAAGCGATTTCAAAAATTATTTTGGTTTTCTAGTTGACGAAATATCCAAACTTCGGTATACCATAAAATCGCTATGTTCTCGACACTTAAAAATTTTTGGCTCAACCCGGAAGTAAGAAATTTTGAAACAGAAAACCTCACGCAAACGAATGAATGGATGAATATCTCTCCAAATCAAGCCTGGTTTCCAAGCTCCCCAAGAAAGTTATCCCAAAAAAATTTTTGCAGGCTAAGTAGATAAAGCAATTTTCACTTGAGTGTTGAAAGTAATTCGCGATTGCTTTGCTTTTTCGTTACTACGCTTAGTGATTGGTTTAAAAAAAATTGCGCCAAGAAAAACTTCAGGCTGCGCATGTAAAGATATGACATTTTTCCTATAAAATACGTACAATTATAGTTTGTTATTTAATGCAGCCTTGTTAGTAAAGTCCAGTATATAACGACTTTTTGGCTGTAAAGTATTTCTTATTTTCGGGCTTGCTTGCAATACATTTGTTGGTCTGTTTTCATAGAAGTGTTGTTAGCCTTGCGCTTGCAGTTGATAAATTTAAATTAATGTCTCAATGATACAGTATGATTTATACGTTTTCGTACAATGGCTTGCTTTACAGCAGTTTTCATAATTTCTTGATCAAAAAAGTTTAAGCCTTTTTAGCTGCCGTCAATTATGTTATGAACCACTGCAACGGAATGCTATCCGAGTTCCATTATCGGTCGCCGTCGTCTTACGTCGACTATCGTCGTAAACATAATCGGCCTAAATCAATTTTCTGTCGAGTGGCCTCGTAGCCATTATCGTGTCAATCAATTTTTCGTCGACTGTAGTCGTAACCATGATTGGCTCAATCAATTTTCCGTCGATTGCTGTCGTAACCCCGATCCCCTGACGGCAGTTAAATAAAGCCAATCTTTAACGACTTGAACTTTTCAGCTCAAGTATGTTTGAAAATCGCTGTAAAAGGCAACTTTTATTTGGTTAAAAAGCTGTAGGCCCGTAAGTTTTGGTTGTCAACTTTTATTGTAATAATTGTAGATAAATGAGTAACAGTTGAAGTTGATAGCTCAGGCGTTTTGCGCCTGGGAAGAAAAATTATTATAAACGTATCCCAGTAGTGGAAACCTTATATTTAGAAATTTGTATATTTTTATAAATCTAGGCAATTTTGTAGACAATGTTCTTTTACAGTATGATTACCTGTCATATCCGCTGCTATTCTTTACATGAATAATTTTGACAAAATTGATTGTTGACTTTCCAAACTTCGCAGCAAGAAGAACTAAGACCTGCACGTGCGGGTTATGAGCACGTGCCAAATTCGACTTGTCCTCCTCACCGAAAAAGGCCCCGTCCACACTAATCCGGATAAATTTGATAATGCATCTTTTTTTTCATCCGGTTTGGCCAACCGTCCTCACTAATTCGGATAAATTGCCCACCGAAAACGGAACTTTTGGAAAACGCTCTTCAAAGTGGGTATTTGAAAACGCATTCCGTTTTTGACCAAAATAGATGCGTTTGCAAATTTATCCGGACTAGTGTGGGCGGAAAATATTTTACTTTATGCGGATTAATGTGGACGGGGCCTTACTCAAACGGTAAGGAAACCAATGAAATGATGTCAAAAATAATTCCAAACTTTATCGAGTAACAATGCTACGACAGAAATGACTTTGAAGTAGTCAGATGAATATCTAACATTTTAGGAGTGCAATTCAACCATTGATAGCGATAAATTGAAATTTATAATGAGATTTAGGTAAAAGAAAATTCAATAAAAAATAAACTAGCTTTTGTAACGATTTCTTTGCCCCTTTTTCTTTCTTAGTATCTTGAATTCACGGCGTTTATACCCGTATTTATTGCTGTTATAAGAGGGTTTCGATGGGTTTAACTGCTAGCTGAGAATTGGCCAAAAATTTAACCGTCAGCTGAGCTGAGATCTGCAAAATTTACTGATAGCTAAAAAATGGGCTGAAATTTTAAGTGAAAGCTGAGAAGATTGAAATGATAACTGAAATTTTAGCACCCCATCCAGACCCTCTTATGAGGTACAAATGACACAAATAATCTTCATTTTACTGACAAAACGTCCCAAACCATACCATCAAATTACTGGTAACTGAACAGGCAATTCCTAAATAGCCAACATTTTAACTAACAATGGTCAAATTCGGTTCAATCATAAGTAAGTGACAACCTTTCCCTACAAATAGACATCTTCCTCAATTTTGACTGATCACTGACAATGCTGGGCCCAAATTTTCACTTGGGCCTCGCTTACTTTTTTATTTTTTAAAGGTACTGGCTAATTTTTTCGCCAAATACCCCTAAAGCTGAAGGTCCTCTACGTAATTACGAAATATTTTTTCACAATAACGTCATGCACGAACAACACAAGTACTTTGCCCTCAAACGTTTGTCAAGTAGCTTTATTTGATTTGACCTATTGAAGAATCCGTATTTCTGTTTGGCTTTACTCTTTGAGGTAACTGACAATATTGTAATGGAGACATGAACAGCTACTCGGTATGTTGTTCGTGTACCAGTTGTGGTGTCGAGGGTATTTAAAAGTTTTGCTTTCGATGAATTAAAATCTTATGTCCTTCAAAATGCTACAATAGTTTTTTAAAGGTTTTAATTTTAAGGCATTTTACTTTGTCCAAGTATTTTAAACTACGGTAATTTTAAACGAGGAGGAAGTAATCTCTGCGTTGTGGCTATTGACTCATCAGTTACGTTGTCTATCGGCATCTTCTGTTTCTGTAATGATACTACTGAGACCCCGGGCTATATAGGTATGTGCCGCTGTGAAGGGTATGGTTTTCAAGCAGTTTAGTCTGGGATAGGGTATAGAAATCAGAGAGTTTTGGTCTAGAAAAGGGTAGCATTTGCCGGGAAACCGATCGACGGTATGACGAATATAGTCCAGAAACTCGGAAGAGAAAGAGGCTTTCCTAAACGTAAATAAAATCATCGCGGCATCGTTGTTCACAGATGGTTTTCCATTAAAACACTGATAATGATACAGTTCTAACAAAATGCAAGTCTGGGATAGGGTAGGGTAGGGATTTTCAGTGTCTAGTCTTGTATAGGGTTGCAAAAATCAGCTGAACATGGTCTGGTATAGGGTAAGGGCTTCAAATTCCCCGCGTCACACCCCCACCCAAAAATATACCGGGTGCCCCCCCCCCTCCCCCCGGGACAGAGACATGCTCTTTCTTCCTTGTCAGCCACTTGGTAAAAAAGGATCCCAGACCTCGATCCAGAATCCAACCTTACTAACCATACTGGTAGCTGTTTGACGGAGCTACATCAAGGACGGCGTACCTTGAAAACATCTGTGGCCAATTGTTTCAAATCCATCTTAATCTTCCTCAGTTTTAACCATCCTTACGTATTTAAGGTATATTATTTTTTTTCTTTGGTGTTTTTTATACCTTGGAAAACTATTTCTCGTAAGCGCCGCGACCAAGTATGTTCTCTCGTGATTAGGGGGACTTTAAATGTGCTGTAACAGTTGTTTTTATTTTGTTTGTTTGTTTGTTTCAGGTGTTTTATTTGATTGTTTGCTGATTGTTAAGCTCAATGTTTCCATAGTCATTTCATATTAATAGTTTCCCTTTTATATTGACTAAAATCAAAGAACGCGAAGATACATACATGAACATAACAGTTCAAACGTCGTCGATCTTTCGCGCAACCGAAAACTACTCATTAACGGCAGGCTTCCCGACTTGGAACCGCCAAAATTTTCGGAAAGAACAACAGATTTGTCTTTCCTTTCAATTTGTGTCTGTTGAATATTGTCATGAATATCCAATAAAATCATTTTTCATTCTCCAGAACTATCTCCTTTCCAGTGTACTGACGGGGCCTTGGCACCACTCCCCCCGCTTTTGCCTCCACTGCTTGATCTGCTGCTGCTGTTGCTGCCTCGCTCGTCACGGTCCTCCCCCCTTTTTACCCGTAATTTACTGGCTTCTCCGGTTTTATTTGAAGAGCTTCCGGGGGGAGAACTGTTCTCAGAACTCTCTTCGCTTTTGTTTTTCTTTTCTTGCATTGCTGTTGACAAGAGCATGTCAAAAATATTAATGGAAAATTGAGTGGATCATTAAAAGATGTGTCGTTACAAAGTAAGTTTTTCGGGCTTGTCTTTTAAAAATACCTTAGGCTGTCCTCATTTTTTTCCCCGTTAACCGTCGTCCGACCGACCCAAACTTTGGAGTTTTTTTTTTAAAAAAAGTTTGTGTTATTAGAAATATCAAAGACTTGCTATCCCATCGGTTGGTGGAAAACCGTGGAGGCTCGAAGATCGCAAAAGAGTGTTGGTGGTTCATCTGTTTTCGTTTTTCCCGGCTCCGTTTAACCACTACATCGATCTTTTCTTTCTCCATTGCCGCCATGTTGATTTTGTGACCAAGTTTCGTTGTTTCCAGGCTCTTAGTTCCAGCTTGCTCCTGTTTTTTTTTCAGTTTAAGTTTTTTTTTATCCGACCGACCGACCCAAAATTAGGAAACGCATTCGACGGTAAACGGAGAGAAAAAGGGGACGGCCTTAAGTCCACCAAAAAAGCTAACGAATAAAGGATAAAAACACAATAATGCGATCAACAATATTGCTAGCAACAATTGCAATATGCAATGTTAACTTTAAAAATGATATCTTTCACTTGTATCTCAGTCCACTGGTTTCATGCTTGTCGCGTTTGTTGTTTTAATTTGACATAGAAGGACATAGAAAACACGGTTCTAAAAAATGCAAGGTTTTTACTAAGAAAGTCTGAAAATGAGCCATTTAATGTGCGTTGTTGTGTTTCGTACAACGTAGTACTAGTTTTGAAAAAAAATATTGTTTTATTACACTATATAGCAGTTTTGTGCGTACAGTGCATGTAGCCAATTGACATTTAGACGTTTGAGCTAGCTTATTCCCATTTTAACGTTTTGCCAAAAGTCCATTATCATAGCTATGTTGGAATATCGTTTCTATAATTTTTTTTTAAAAGATTTCGCTCTTGCAATGAGGCTGAAAAATTCTAATTTTTACGCGATTTGAGCCCAAAAATGTTCTTCAAAATTTTCTTAATTTTCCAATTATACTGAAAATGCGGTGTTGCAATGAGTCACTCGATCTGAAATACATTTAATTTGTCGAATGATTGACGACAATGTTGGTTCCAAGTTTGATGCGAACAAAAGTTGATTTGTATTAATAAAACTCTGTCAACAAGCAATAACAAAAATAAAGTTCTTAGCATGTATATATGGGTACATTTTGGAAGTTCGTAAAATTTTGGCCCCTTTCGACATCGACGTTCTTATATGAAAAATGTTCTTTTAGAACAGAGTTTATTATAGACGTATGTGCAAGATTTATACACTGTCATCGTAGTTGAAAATGCACAATCATCGATTTACGTAAAAAACATAATTCAAAACATCAAAATATAAACGTCAAATACACGTCTGAATGCAAATTCGGCAATGACAAATTAAAAAGCTGAATTCTCAAAATAGTTTATTTCTTCAAAATGCTTGTATATGGTATTGCTTTCTCTAAAAAAATATCGCAGCCCGTTTTTGCATAGTTACTCCCTAAAGTATTCTGAAGCCGGGCAATTTTAGTTTATCTGGAGTTTAATACGCTGTTGATATCTCTGCTTCATAAAAGATATAAAATATTAATTGCCCCCGACTACCTGTCAGCGACATGCGATTCAACTAAATACAAAACTATATTATTTGCATAAATGGTGGGTTAAATCCTTTTAGATAAACTTCACATATTCTCACTCACCGAGTTTATACTTCAAACACGCGACCAATTTTTCGTAGTAGTTGATGCTTTCTCGAATATTTCCCAGCAAATGATAAATATTTCCCAAGCTAGCACAAGCCTTGCTTTCGCCGTCCAAATCTTTCAACTCTTTGGCAACGTGAAGTCGCCTTTGATGGCAGTAAACTGCTTGGTCATAGTCACTTCTTTGCTCGAGAATATTTCCGAGATTATTTAACAGTTTTGCTTCGCCAACCTTGTCTTCTAGTTCCTTTACAACTCTCAGTCCTTCTTCGTAGCATTCGACTGCTCTGTCTAAATCTCCAATGCGTCGATAAGTGCAACCTAAGTTGCAATATGCCCTCTTTTCGGCGCGTTTGTTTTGGATTGCCTTAGCCAAGTTAAGATGTCTCTCATGGCAGCTTCTCGCCTCGGCAAACTTTGAAGCTTTGTAATACAGTATTCCTAAATTGCTCAGAGCTTCTCCTTCGTTAGCTTTGTCCTTTGCTTTGTTATATGCGCGAATCCTTTTCTCGAAATGTTTTACTTGTTCGCTAAAAGACCTGCTATGCTCACCATTTAAGGCGCCATTGTGTCGTTTTTCGTCTGCTGCTTTTTCTCCCACTATTAGCGGAATGTCGCCATCTTTCGCTGGCTTAACCGGCTCGATAACTTCTTCGGCTTTTTTCTCGCTCATTTGAGAAGAAATCCCAGCCTTTACCGGGTCACGTTAGCTAGGAATAAACGCGAACGACACCATTACAAGCGTAATGTATTTAGATTACCCAAGCACTTTTGTGGTTTGTGGCGCTTTGCCAAATTTATTTATTAACATTAAGCCACACTATAATATATTCTTTCCGTTGTCGAGTCAGATACCCTATTGATGAAATTATTGATGTGATTATTAAACACAATCTGATTCTTTGTCGTTAGTGTGATTAGAGTTTTGCTTACGCAGACACTCAGCTTGCAAAAACAAAACATGCTTTCCCGTCTTTTAAGGCAAAAAAGCAGCTGCTTTTTATACTTAAATTCCACCATTACTGAACACTGAATTTTGGGTTTTATTATCTAACTCTGCCTCGTGGAGTACAAATAAACGCACGAAACGAGTACAGATATCTCACGTTCAGTTATTTGTACTCCAAAAGACTGATTTAAACTGGTTTTAACGATATTTGTCAGGCGCGTAGCTGAAGTTTTTGTAAGGGTGTTCGTATTGACAGGAATATTTATTAAGGGGAGTTATTTAATACGAGCGCCGAAGGCGCGAGCCTCTAGGGGGATCTGGGGGCATGTCCCCCCAGAATATTTTGAATCTAGAGGCCCGGAAATGCTATTTTCAGCGTAGTGTACGTCAATATTTCAAACTCGATGGAGTGTAAAATAACAGGTATTTTTAGTCATAACAACAATATTTCCGGCGTTTTGTTAACTTGATACATTCATACATACATACCGGCTTAGTACACTAAACGTTTTACAAAAGCTTGATGTGTGCTGCAAAGGTTAAGCCCCCACCCCGGCTCCACCTTCAATGTACTAAAAGCGGCGTCAAATCGTCAATATGCACTAAATACACCATAGTTAGTACTAACTATGAATGCACGTATCACCTGGGTCCCCCGAAATTGTAATCCCCGCATTTTGTTTATTGATACTCCATTTATCAAATCCCGGACGCCTGTTAAGGAAATACTTTTTCAGCAATGGGATTATTTTGACTACATATAATACTAGGGCACTAAGATCATTCTCCTAACAATTTAATACTTTCCCGATACTTTTAGCGTTTTCGTGCATGGTAATTTAAAAGCTGCAACTCTCAAAGTTTGTTTTCCATTCCCCCCACTATTTGCTAAAAGCTGAAAATCAACAGTTTGTGTTTTCGGTCCTCCATTATTGACCTCCAAAGGGGGTTCGTTCGAATCCCTCGAACCCCCCCTCCTACGCGCCTGTTTGTTTTCACAAGACCGGTTTAACAGGTTCTGTATTCTTCTAATCTCAGTGTCCGCGCGAACGTAGTATCGCTGAAAATTTTCTACTTGCTATTTATATTTTGACTCGCCCTACCGGCTCGCCAAAATACTGCAAGACTCGTAAAAATATACAGGGACGTACTACGCACTTAAACGTCTAATATGATATATATGCCAATCTTACGTGGTTGAAAACATCGGCGAGCCAGGGTTTGAATTTTCTAGAGAATCTGCTCATCTCACATATAAAAATGTTCAAAATCGAATCTCTGTGTTACAATTTTTGTCCTTTACACATTTTCTTCATCAGAAACATTAAAGAAGGTTCGTCTCAGGCGGCCCATCTTAAAAACTGTAACTTCGTAGTTCATAATCCCTATTAATCTTCTACAATCTTAAACGCCTTGTTCCTGTTGTTTTATTATCGCCTCTATTGTTTTCTGCCTTAGTGAACTATTTACTGATTCATTGTTTTGAGGTCGAGGTTTCTTCTAGTTGAAAGCAATCTTGAACATCGCAAAAAT
Organism: Oculina patagonica; assembly: GCF_052425735.1. Taxonomy (NCBI): domain Eukaryota; kingdom Metazoa; phylum Cnidaria; class Anthozoa; order Scleractinia; family Oculinidae; genus Oculina; species Oculina patagonica. The sequence goes on along the minus strand of NC_135771.1, from coordinate 8,939,183 downwards.
GATTTTATCTATCGTAAAATAGCTCATTTTTTCTTTTGTCAGATTTCCTTTTCTATTCTTGGTTTTCACGTGACGTCATCAAAATTCTAAAATCCAGAATCGCAAGACCCCTGAGTTTTTATCCTTCACTGGCTATTAGACGTCCTTATTATAAATATATATCGTTTTGAAGGTTTTTAGCTCGATAGCAATCGCCGTCTTTAAGATAGAGCATTTTGAATTTCGGAGTTTCTCGCCACACGAGATCCAAGATGGCCGCCAGAAGGCTGTCACGTTCTCTTTAAAAAATGCCTTATTTTGCGATTTTTAACAATCTGAACAGTTGAGGTGTTGCTAGAAGTGTTTATGCGAATGTTAACTTGTTTACGAGGGTGATCGGACCGCTTTTTGTAGCAAAATTTAATGCCAGATGTTTTCATTGATTTCCGGCGGCCATGTTGGAGCCCAACCAGTTGGACTCCATCATGGAGTTTCCATACTGTGCTCTCTAAATTTGCGTGAAACGTTTTGACGGATAACTCGAGTACGGAACAAAATACGGACCTGAGAATTGGACAAAAAGTTTATTTAGTAGTTTTCTACAACCTGTAATGTTCTTGATTTTTTGGACTCAATAGTTTTGGATTTATTTTTTCGCGGCGTGACAGTGGCGTGACAGTGAAAACCACCTATATGCGACCATATGCTTGGTTGTGGAGATAAAACTATTTTAATGTAAAATACGGTATTCTTCTGAACCCAGTCACCTCCTCTCTTAGGGCCTGTTTATATGGAGGAGAGTTGACCCTTGTAATAGGGTTACTCTCTTCCCGAGCCATCTTTTGCCGAGAAGGTTGTCCCTGTTGACCGAGCCAAAACTTGGCCCTCTCGGTTTAAAAGACTGGCGAGAGTTGTTTCAAAACATCTAATATGGCGGCCGTTTCTAAAATCAGGAACGCTCAAACATCGACCAAGAACATTTTTTGGAAGAATTTAGCTTTAACTTCGATTTCAAATCATCCGCCTTCTTATTTTGGCTGATTGTAGCGTTTGCGCATGCTCCGTATGTGTCAACTTGTCCCTGGTACGAGAGGCAAAAAAAAAAAAAACTGTTTATATGGAAAAAAGTTGGCTCGCTCCCCAGGGCCACCCTGACTTCAAAGCGAGTGCCCCTTCACCCAGGGTCACCCTGTCCCCCGAGCCAACTTAGCAATTTCTCATATAAACGGTTCGCAGCAATTTATAAAGAAACGTATGAATAGCGCTTTTGCCCAGGGTGGCTCGGTATGGAGGGTGGCCCTTAATAAGATTGGATGAGTGCTTGGCTCCGCCAGCGCGAGCACCGCGCGAAAAAATTAGCCAATCGGAAGCCAATTAATAGATTGCGTCACTTAATTGACCAATCGGGTAGCGCTCTTAACTGATAGCCTAGTTGTGGACTGGAGATTGAGCCGGAACACCAAGTGTACAAAAAATCGTTGCGCGCACGTGACAAGTGCCAGTTCCAAACTCGTGTCTTTGTCACATGACTTGTCAAGGTCGTGGATTTGAAAATCTCGAAGGACTCTTTGATAAAAAAAAAAGGTGTGTAAAGCGCTATCTGTGTAAGCACTAGTTTCCAAAATATTATAGGTTAGAAGCCTTCGTTAGTAACAAATTAATAGTTAAGGAAGGACCCCCTTTGAAAATAGCGTCAGCAGCCCGTTACAAGAAATGAACAAATTATCACCGTCTGAGGCCTGTATATGGGGGAAATCCTTCTTTAAGATCATCCTCTGTCTACAACAGTACAAAGCCCACAAAAAAAGCAAAGCAGAAAACGTTGCTTGTATGTTGTACTGCAACATGACTTTGACCCGACTAAAATGCAAAGTAGGTCTCACAAATTCAGAGTTGCCACTCATTAGAACCCGAAAAATTCCCTGACTTTTCACTAACCTCAAAACAATTTTCACTGATTTTGAGTTAGATGAATTAACAATACAACAAAGCCCAACCCTTTTTTCCATTTGCTTCAACTTCTTTTGCAGACCCGAAAAATTCCCTGACTTTTCACTGACCTTGAATTGGATGAATTAACAAATAAGCTCAACCCTTTTTAGGCGATGACAAATCGCCTTATGCTGGGTAGCGAAGGATTCATGTGAAAATGTGAGAATTACTTCTTTATCAAACCGAAGAGAACTGGGAACTACAAATACTCTTGTTGTTTATTTTTTCGTTCCACCATCTTTGATTGTCATGTGTGAGTTGTCTTTCGCAGTCGAGGGCATCGCGGTTGATTTCATGCATGCACTACAGGAATAAATGTTACGCGAAGGAGATCAAGTTAACAAGAAATCGCCAAAACACAAAGGAAATACTCCTGGAAAGTTAGAAAGGCCTGATGCAAAGTAAAAACGAAAGAGACAAATTTTATATGAGGGATTTCACTGAATTCAGTCAACAGACATGCTCACATCTCTACTTTTATTAATACAATGGGCCTGTGTTGTTGATCTGCTATGAAACAGCCCCTGACCTATGTCGCTCGTGAGAACTGTATCGTATATCGTTATTTCGATGTCATACTATAAGGTGACGCAGCTTTATTGAATAATCGTTCAACACAGAAGTCGACAGCTATTTTTATTAACGTTAATTTTTTGACAAATTTCCTGAAAAAATTTTTAAGACTCCCTTGGGAAACGTCGTTGCCTCTGCATGCGTTAGGTGCCGTTTTTTATAGAAGTTCGTCTTTGCACGGGGCTCATCGGATCTGCGCGATTCACACCAGTTACACACGCGTTAAACACGCGCGCGGCTGCGAGCATCTCCAGCACGAAGGCCTGAGCAAAGAACGAGATTAGCTTTTGTTTTGTTTTTCTTTTTTGTGGACAGTGAAATTACATTGTGAGAGGCGAAGCGGAATTGACCATCAAATAATTTCTCATCACGTACACGTTGATAAAGTCAGGTGAGTCAATTTTGATTATAATGGAACTGATCAAACTTTCATTCTCTGAACTATTCTGTAAGAGTTGTATGATGAGCCGTTAGGGGAATTTGCATGTTGGCAAAGTTTGAGAATTTATAGGGTAAAGGAGAGAGCAAGAGTAGCAAGCAAGCTAACGTGATTGAAACAACTTAATGCAATCTCAGTGTGTTCGAAAAGTGTCCAAATCGCTTTTAGCTACTTGAGTCCACATTTCCTTATCACTGAGTCCAGTCCAAATCATCATTCCAAAACTGCTTCTGCTTGATCTCAAGCCTTCAGTGACACTTGCTTCTTAGCAGGATCTAAAACAAGAAAAAAAGTGTTATTTAAGATCTTATTATCTCTGCACATCGTAAGATCTTGCATGTGATCTCATATCATCCCAACAACAACAAGACACTTTTTATCACATACCGTAATGATTCGATTAAGCGCCCTCCTTCCAATAAGCGCCCCCTTCCGAATAAGCGTCCCCTTTGAATGTGTTTTTGTAAATAAGCGCCCCTTTTTCAATAAGCGCCCCTATTCTAATAAGCGCCCATTATCTTAAGTGTCCCTATTTTAATAAACGCCTCCTATTGTGGATAACTGCCCCTACTGAAGACATCGACGTTGAACAGATAAACGCATGAACATTTACCGTACCGTGCATGTATATATATACTGCTAAAATGAACAATTCTCTTTAAAGTAGGTGAACTTTCAACAATTTGCTAATATTTATTTAAGTTTTGTTTTGAACATTTGGTTGTTTCTCGAAAAATTAAATAAGCGCCCTGTCTCGAATAAGCGCCCTGTCTCGAATAAGCACCCTCCCTTGAGG
>NC_135771.1:8917904-8930404 GCF_052425735.1 Oculina patagonica | reverse complement strand
ATTTGAAGATGAAATACGAAAGAATATTGCTGTCTTTGACTGAAATTCCACTCGAACTGCGTAGATACGATCGCATGTTGTAAAGCCGATTCATGCAACATTGCTGTCAACGGCTCAACGCGAGGTCTCGTCCCTAACGACCTAGGCTGATGATGCATGTAGCGACCAAATTTGGCCTAATTTTTAACCGCTCCTAAGCTAAAAGAAGCCCCCATCTCTTGCATTTGTTTTAACTTCAATATATCTTTGAAAAGAGCGAGTTTTTTGGTATGGTTTATTTTTGACGTTTGTAATTTTTAAACGATGTAAGTGCTAGTGATTATTTATTCGTGTTTTAGTTACGCAATCCATTGTTTGTGCGACGCTTTTTATAGATCGCCTTTCAGACACACGTGCGTTGAGATAAGAAAGCTGACATGTCACTTTTAAAATTGTTATATAACGTTTGTAAATGTGACAAGTCACGTTTTTTCCACTACATCGCAAGTGATCACCCACAGCGGAAAGTAATCCCTTGAGAAATTAAAACAGTCCCTTGAGAAATTAAAAAAGTCCCTTGAGAGTTTACAAATATGTGGTTCAAAATCTTGTCCACATAACCCCTATTCTACCATTTTAGCTTGTAAACAAGCAAAAACGTCGAAAAAAATGGGGGTCACCGCGCTAGTTTTTGTGTAAAATGGATGGCATTATAGTAAATATACGACCCACGAGGTATATATTAGGAACCTTAGTAATCCAAATGGGGATTGCTATTGTTTCGAGAAAAATCATTTTTGCATTAAAAAATTAGTCTAGTTCAACAAAATAGACTTTGATCTTATATTAAATGTAGAATTTTTTTACAATGTAGAATTTTAAACTTTTCTTTAAATTGCAATATATTGTAGACAACCGTATGACATTTAAATTATTGCATTAAAAAATGGGGGTCACCGTGCTCGTTTAAGAGAAAATGACCATTTATTTCCCTACCGAGCTTAGCCTAAAGGGAATCTCGTAGTGTTCTGTGCGCGCGCGCGCTCGTGCGCGCGCTAAATGACGCGAAAACTTATGCGCAGCTAGAATGCGCAATGCAATACCGTGGAATCACCTTAAAGGATCTTTCAAAATAGTTCGAACAGACCCAAGTAAAAAAAAAAGATGCAGTGTCCCTTTTGCAGGTATGTAAAAGGGTACCACTTTTTATCGAAGGCACATGAAAGGTTACCTTTTCTGTCGAAAATGGAATACGAAAGGGGTAGAAAACGGGACTGTACCTTCCCGTATAAAAATCTTTCAAGTACCACGCCCTTAGTAATAAATAATAAATAAATAAAATGTCTTTATTTCGCTATTAAATACATAACAAACGTTACATTAAGCTTGTAAAAATCGCTTAAATTTTTTTACATATGCTTCAGCTTCTTTTGCAGACCATAGATACAGTATAACTCCGGTAACTCGAACTCGGATAACTCGAATTTTGGTACTTGCAGCTCGCCACGGATGCCCATTGAAATATTCCATTAATAGATTTTCTTCTCATGTAATCGGATTTAAACACTAAACGAGCACTACAGCAATTTGATTTTTATTAGAGCAACGAATAGATCACGTATCTGACAGTCATTTTCCACTCTTATCATAAAAATGTATGATCGTGTGGGAGTTTTTGACGAGATGAGTTAATTTACACTGTACTGTGGACTGAAAAGCTAAAAAATCGATAAACTATCGATTATAAACTTGGCAAATTGAATTTTAAATTGACCCCGATAACTCGAAACCCCGCTAACTCGAACTGTTTTTCGTTTCCCTTCAGACTTCGAGTTACCGGGGTTCTACTGTAGTCTTCCCTTACATTTTTCACGAGATTTTAACGCATGGCATTTGACTTCACCCAGAAATCCATTTTGTTTTCTTGTTTCAGCCAAATTTCCCTGGCTTTTCACAGACTTTGGCATGAGGTAGGATTTTCCCTTACTTTTTGCAAAATTCCCTGACTTTTTCCTAACCTTGAAAAAAAATTGTTTTTCCCTGACTTTTCCCTGACCGTGTCAACCCTGCAATTATCAATAAAGAAGCCCCTACAAAGTTGAACTTCCACGCCTATTTGGTTGGGGGCAACGCATACAGACCACAACTGAGAACACCAGCTCTCATGCTTTCAATCACTATCTTCTTATTGCTTAATATCATCTATATCTCGCAAGAAATCAGTCAGAGACTCCTAGCATAAAGGTCTTTCTTTCCTTACTGGAAAGCAAAGTCAAATGTGAAAGACAAATCGCTATTAAAAACTCTAGCTATTGAAAGTATGAAGCAAAGTGGACCACTCTCTGCATAAGCGATGCGGTAGCTTTCGTACCACTGATTAAGTAAAAGAGCCAGGTTAAGGTGCATTTTCTTTGTCTTATATATTTATCCTTTATCATTTTAGTTACATTAGATCTGTTTGTTATAGTGAGTAGCTGTATTAGTTTAGTGACAATTTCAGTTTTTTTTGTAAGTGCAGTGTAAGTTCTGTCAATTAGCTCCTGTGCCATGTATAGTGTTATAGTATTTTAGTCTCTTTTGTATTTAAAAAATCATCGCATTGTAAGTAGTGTAAGTGTTGTAAATAGTAAGTAGTGAGTAGTGGGCATCCTTTTTTTGTATTTTTGTAAGTGATGTACTTTTGTGTGATTGCAATTAAAAAAAAAAATACAGACCACAACAACAATGCTACGAAAACACGTTTTATTTACAATAATTTGTTGCAACACAAAATAGGATTTTTAATATTAAACTACTTCCCATGCAAACGGGTTTTAAACCCGCCGCCAAATTTTCGCTTAAATACGAAATTTGCTATGCGACGAAGTACATGTACACCACATGTCTGTAACTTCTTACTGATTTTAAATAATAAATACTGTAGTCATTATTTACCGGAATAGCTAACATGTGTTATTGGCAGTGTTCACGATACTTATTGACTACTTTGGACCAAACAATTTGAACAAAATAAGCCCGGAAGCATTCTTTGAAATCAGCCTCGCTTCCATGGTGTTTCTTCAGACCTGGAAATGAGGCTTGGAAGTAAACTTCCGGTTGATTGATGCAGATATTTGCCGGAAGTTATGCTCGTTGTCGCTTACAAACCACTACCAAAAGACTGTGAAGGGAAATCCTTCCAACAGTGATTAATTCAATGATTTTCTTTATTGCCACACTGTCACACAGCAATGTTTTCTGGGTTTGCTAAAGTTGCCAGGCTTTTCTGCGATTTTGTGAGTGTAAGGTTGATCTTCTTTTCCATTAAATCTTGGCGTATTTGCTTCAGCTCCTTTTGGGCGGCGTCGCGATTCTGAAAAAAAGAATATTGGTGTTTTTTTCTATAACTAATTTCATACTTTATTTCATTTTCCAATTATTTTTAAGTTAGCTAAGGAAAGGTCTTTTTCTGTCTCAGATAAACTTCAGCCAGATGTGATCACGTGCAAAATCAAAACCAATCACGTGAATTGGTTCGCGCCACTTTTTCCCATGCTTACCACCTGCTGCATGTAAATCGCATTTGATTAGCTCCCATAGTCTCTTAACCAATCACGTGCAATTATTTTGTTGCACGCGGCACAGTTCCCGCGCTTGCCACCCGTTTCTAGCATCGTGTTCTGATCGGTTTAGCGCGCTCGCCGACTCGCGCCTTCGGCACTCGCGGGATTGCGCCTTCGGCGCTCGAAGAGTTCAATATTCACGTTGCCCCCAAATAGAGAGCCTGCTCGCAGGCTATTTAGCGCACCAATCGACCTCTCTCGTGATTGTCTCTGCAGCTACGTGGGCTTAAAACTTGTAGAGGGAGGGGTGGGGCAGAAAGGCACTCTATATATTGGCGAAAGAGTGAATACTGGCAAACATACTTTCATTTCAGCAGTAAGTTTCATTTTCAGTTCTTCAATTCTTCTCCTTAGTTCTTCTACCTCGTGTTGTAACCGTGCGAGAGACATGCGTTGGTTTGTCTGTGGAAAAAGGACAATAAATTGAGTTACATTTGTTTGCCAGTTAAAACGTAGCCTCGTCCCTGAACTCTCTCTTCCGCTCGCCATTTATAGTGGTTGAACTCAGGCACGCGAAGAGAGAGTCCAGGATAATTGAATTCATATATGAACGAGCAATTTTAGGCGCGCGTCCCAAGCAAGTTACGCCACACACGTCTGTCGTTTCTGATTGGTTCGTTCTAAGCATGCACATGCAAGTTATCCTGGACTAACTCTTCCTGCGCCTAGGTTCAACCCCTATAAAGGGGCGCAAAAGAGAGAGTTCAGGGACTGGACTAGTTAACAAGCAATTGACACGTAACAATGCGCAAAATTTGCGTATTTTGTTGAGTTATTAGTTACATTTATTTAGCTTCCATGAAAACCGTTAAGTGCGTGTGGTTCTCGCATTCAAGTTCTGCGTTGGCAGCTCATAACTGATATTTTTGAAGTGTTCTTTTTATTACCTTTTCTGATGGTGACTTGAAGTCTGCTCCTCCTTGAGGCTTGCCGCCCTCTCGTTCTAAACACACAAAGATAAAATCCATGAAACAATAAGCTTTTCAAGAACACCTTGGTGTTGAAAACTTTTTAAGGGTACTGCCAACAATGCTTAATCTCATTTATAAGGTGGAAGGTGCCCTACTCTGTAATTAGTGTCAACTACCCACAACCCACCAGGTTGCGACTCTGACATGCGACTCTGATCTTCTCAAGCTTTCTCATAATTCTTCTTGAAACCAAGTTACACAACTGGCTACAAATATTTAACAATTATCCTACAAAATCGCACAGAATATCGCCTGATACTTAGCCGACGAGGCCGTAGACCGAGTCGGCTAAATTCAGACGATATTCCGCAAGATTGAGCAGGATAATTGTTTTATTATTAAACAAATTGTCAACGAAACACATTTTGAAGATAGAAAAACTGTATTTATGCAGCGCTTTACAAGATTTTGGACGAATCTTCACAACCTACGTATATCGCAGGATATCTGTTATGTACGGATGACAGATAACGTTAACATTTTGACCATATATGGGCAGCGCACGCATCTGTTGAATAATAAAGGAGTTCAGTCTCCCTACTAGATGCACAGGTGCACAGATTTGGGTGGCAAACCCTGACTGGGAACAGTTGTAATTGCTAATATAGGCAACCTACCTAATAACCAACATAACATACCTTTGTTTTCCAAGTACGACATTAAGGCCTTGTGCTGTGCATCAACCTCGTGCCTTAGTCTGTTCACTTGTTCCTCTAATGCAGCAGTCTTCCTCTTTTCCTCAAAAAACTTCTTTTTCCAAATGTTCTTTGCTACATATACAAGGTTGAAAAAGTGTTGGCCGAAGTAATAATCATCCTTATTTCTAGAACCCTAGTTTTCTTCAACCTCCCCAAAACTCGAATCAAAAGAGAAAAACACTGCAATTTCAGCCCCGATTTTGGAACCAATGGTCGTTTCTCTTGAAGGTTCAAGAAAGTGTCTGTGAGCCCTGAATCAAAACACATCTTCTCACAAGGGATGGAAATTAAAGTGTGATAATCTTTTTGAGCAGGGGATTCATTAATGTTTGGAGCAGGTTGGCATCAGGGTTTTGCACCCCCGGTCAAAAAATCATCAGACGGTCAATTTGCCCGGTGGCTGGCCCTTAATGAAACCCCTGTAAGAGATGACTGTTTGTATACCAATTCTCCTTACTGTCTGCCATACATGTACATTTCCTTTAATGCCATTTATCAGAATCTGATGATACATCAAGACAATATACAAAATGTTCCCTTGTTGCTGATTTTCTATATACTCATCAACTGTCTGCTTGACAATGTATTGACTTTGTAAGAAAAAATAAATAACACCAACATTGTTATGAGTAGCACTTACATTGATTCTTCTTCTGCAGTATCTGATTCTGTAACATCTTTGCCCGACGCACTTTAGACTCCCTCTCTTTTTCAGTGTCCACCCTGGCATTCTTCGCCTTCCTCAACTCAGCCTTCAGCTCCTCAAGCTCGCGACGTTTCCTATCCTTAGCTGACGGCGTGTCCTCACCGAGGTCTTTGTTACCCCTCTGCGGGTATTTCATGGGAGGTGGGGTGGGGACCTTGGGAATTGGAGGTATTTTGTATTTCTCGTCTAAAGTTTCAACAGGCTTTTTCACAGGCTTTTTGGCTGTTTTCTTTCCTTTGGCAGCATTCCCCTTTGCGCCCTCCTTCTTTGCAGCATCCTTTACACCCATTTTATTAGCATTCTTGCCTCCTGCATTCACGTCTCTTTCTCCTTCTACACCCTTTGATGTGTCTCTTAAAGCGTTTTTATCCTCATCTAGACTAAAATCGTTAACCCCAGTACTGTCATTGGCGCTGTCATCTTCCGCAGCCAATCCTTGGTTTTCGAGGACATGATTATTAAGATTGTCTTCTCTTCCAAAAGAATTATCCCTGAAAAAATCAAAGAAAGAAGCAAATTTAGAACACTATTCATACAAACATTGAGTTATAAAAAATTACAAAGAAAAAAAATGAGGCTGCAAAAGTCACTTTATTTTGTACCTAGCATAATTTGCTACCATAAGAATGTACTGTACTTTCTGCCAGAAAATAAACTGTTAATTTTTGTAAAAATTTTCACAGATCAGGTGTATGGAATATTGACATCACTGCTTGGGCATTATTCTCTGACATTAGGAACATTGATTGAAAATTCAAACTTCTACAATGTAACTGCAGGAATAACAAGCTTATATGAGATAGCGTTAAATAAATAAAAAATAATATTGACTATGAACAGCAAAAAATGACAATCAAAATATTTTGACAGCCTCTCACAAGACAAATGCCTCAACTTTCTAGACTAGATGATTATGCTATCTCCTGAGCTACAGGTGTAGATGACATATCACACGAGTAGGCGTCAACTATAAACTTTTGACTGGAACCACATACACTGTATAGACATGGCAGTTAGCTATAGGTGCTACATTAAGATTTAGACACATGAATGTTTATAGACTTAATCTATAAAGATTAAAAGAACTTACATATCATGTGATCCATTTCCAAAAGCATTGCCGTATTGCATTTCATCAGGTACTGGTGGCCTTCTTGCTCCCTTTGCTGGAGAAGGAAACTGAACAAACTTCGATCTCTCTTCAACTTCACTTAAACTTGGAGGAGATTCAACTCGACTCACTGTCACTTCACCGTACACAGCTGAATCATTTTGATCCTCATAAATAATATCTGCACTGTTTTCCTTTTGACTGCTGTGTTCTTTGTGTTGTGCTCGCTCAACAGAAGGAGACCGCGACCTATCTCTTCTTTTCTTTTTACCACCTTTAGGGTCCGCAGCTTTTTTCTTTTTGTCTGATGCCATCACAACTTTTTCATCAGCTTTACCACTTGCATCATTGTTATTCAATTCAGAAGCACCGTCCCTCCCAGTGGGTCCACTAACTGGTTCAGCCCGTTGAGCAGGAAATGGGGAGGAAATGACACGCCCAGAAGGAATGGGTGTGGGAGGGGACACCAGTGCCCCACCTTGACCAGGAACAGGTAAGCTCTGATAAACCTCTGGTTGAATAAACTTTACAGTCTTGGGTTCTGACTGATTGCTTCCTGATGAACTACTGCTTCCCTTCTTTTGCATTCTATGCTTTTTTGTCTTTGATGGAACAACGTTGGAAGCCTCTTCCTGTTCGTCTTGACTTCCCTTTTTCTGTTTCTTCCTATGTTCTGTTGTCTCCATCGCTGTTGGTCTATCACCTCCATCATTCTCAGAAGATCCACCGCTTCTATCCTCTAATGACTGACGTCTGCCAGCGACCTCATCATTTCTCTCACCCTGTGGTCTCTCATAGTCACTGCTACCCTCATCATCAGATAAAGACTTGTTAGATCTGCTGGTCCTCTCAGCGCGATTAACAAAGCGCTCATCCCTAGTTTGGAAACCCATCTGTTCCATGTGGCCAGATTGCTGAGGTAGATAACCCCCAGGTAGCAGGTTTGACAGGGCTTGTGGATTCTGCATATATCCTGCTGGATATCCTGCTGGTGGTAACTGGTGAGGCTGAATAGAAGCCATACCAGCTGTAGAAAAGAAATTAAATAGTAATTAGAAAAAAAGGTACAGTGGAATTCCTATTTCTTTACCCTCAATTTTTCAAACCATTAACTTCAAGAACTGAAAAAATGATTACTCCCAATTCTCATTCAACTCTCTGGTTTCTTTATTTTCTAAACTCCCTGATTACTCCCAATTTTACAAACTCCTCAACAATTTTCTAGAACCAATTTTCATTTCCCTATTTTGGAGGTTAAAAAAAGAATTCCACTGTTTAAAACTGTACAGTTCAGTATTTTTATCGGGTAACAGTTTGTTATGCTGAACAGGGTGGTTCTGACTTTCACTCTGTGAATCAAATGCTCGAGTGTCACCATTGAAACCATAAAATGTAAGCTTTTGTGCAGTCCTTCTATAAATTATGGTGCATTTATCTTTGGTTAAAAAATTTTTCAAACCAGTTCGATTTTTACTTCCCTTTGTTTCAGATTATGGTAATAAATATAAGACAACAAAAAATAAAAATCGAACTGAATTGAAAAATCTTAAACCAAAGATAAATTTTAACCACAACATAATACTTTGTTAATGCAATTCTTATTAACTTTTTTTTACAAAAATGAGTTAGTTTATTATGCACCTGTTGTCAGGCCATGTGTTTGTATGATGGTATTTGCAGCATTCTCCACTGGTTTAGCTACAGAGTCATGTGTTCCAGGAAGGATAAAAATCTCTGGGCTGTAGGCCTGCAAAGGAATAAAGAGGTAGTTATAATTGTTAATGTGCATGTAAATATAAGACAAGTAACTTATCCTACATTTACATGTAGGTACACTGTACATTAAACTTTTTGTAACAGAGTAAACAGTCTTACCACAGGTGGTAAAAAGTCCTTTGCCTTGAGCAAGCGCTCTTGATTTTCTTTTATCTGAAAAAAGAACCATTAAATGATGATTAATAAGAGTGACAATTTTTAAGAAATACTTTTACCTATCCAATCTTTTATTTTCACTAAAATATAAAAGAATCATTTAAAACAAAAATGTGATTGATCAAATGATTATGATGTTTTCTATTTACAACATTTATTAATTTTTATCTGATCACACTCATGGGTCTAGGGGTAAGACCCATGGGGTCAGACCATTTCCTATTGAGGGTTTCACTTCACTCTCAGACCCCCTTTAAAAGCAAGAAAGGGACCAATTCAATTCTCGCTTTGTCTTCAACCCACCCCACCCCCTCTCTCTCACACACACACCCTTCTACAGAGGCCCTGCCAAGGGGGTTCTTGTGTCCCTTGTCTGAATTTGAAAATGTTGCCTGTAGGTCTGCCACAGGATCCAAGAAAAAACCTGATGTTGATAATTTCAAAATGGTAATTCGCTATTGTTTTCCTATTCTCTACAATAAAATTTAATGATGAGTGGTTCCACAAAACATCCATACCCACCCCACAGGTCATAGGAAATTCTGATGGGGTGGGGGCCGCAAAAGCCAAAGTAAGTACAAGTTGTATGAAGCTAAACTGGAATTTCTGGGGAAAAAGGGGCAGGAGTCAAACCAAACATCCTTTATTAGAAAAGTATGGATATTTTCTGGAACAAAAAATTGTGAAATTTTGGTTGCATGGGATAACTTAGTTCAACTTCTCACAATGACTGCACAAAAATTAACACATTATTTCTTATTTACACACTTTCACACATTTGCATAAAACTTAAAAACAAAAAAGTCTTCATCACATAGGTGAATATTGTTTGACAATCTCAAAGGCAATTATAACGAATATTGAACACAAAATTAACTTCAATAGATTACGACAATAAATAATATTGGAAATGAATAAATTAAATTTTATGTCTACCAAGAAAAACCAATATCTTTGATAGCCAAGCACGATAAAATCGGCTAAAACAATCATTGTTTGGAAGAAACAAACTAGAATATCCTGAAAACTGACACAACGCAAAAGAAAGCTAACAGAAAGAAGCTGAACTAAGCTCGAAATGTCATCTTTTATTATTGTCTGGAAAAAATTGACAGAACACCTGCCCCGGCTTTTGAGAGCTCCCGAGTCGGTAAGATTAGGAAATTCGAGAACCCATAACCTTAAATAATTAAAATCTGCGAAAACTAACTAATAGGTAATTTACAGCTCAAGTCATTGTCGTTTTGGTTGGCAGATGTTTTCAAGTTCATTATAGAGCAATATGCGAAAATCCAATAAAATAGAATTAACACGGAAAAACACAAGATCTTAGATGTAAAGAAACAGTTGAATAAACCAGAAGCTTACATGTAAAGCTCGTGTAATTCTTTCGGGGAATGCCGCAAATTTAAATCCTTTGACCTCGTAAAAGGGACACAAAATAATAATAAGCTTACATGTAGCTTGGTTTGATATGGTATTGAGGTTTTATTTTTAATTGCAAACTCACCACGGCCATACATCTTCCAACGGATCGTAGAAACACATAGTCCTCTGGTACAACTTCTGGCCCCAATTGCTCCTCGATGTGATCTCGTAGATAATTCAAAGAAACGTACGGTTGAACCCTAGAACGATCACAAACATGCGTTGAATGAGAAACGTTTCAGGAACTACAATGTATAAAAGGAAGCGGAAAGAATCAAAATTGTACGCGTTTGAGCGCTTGTATTCCGCGTTATTTCTTTTCAATTTTAAGATAAAACGGCACAATTACCTTACAAATCCCGCGGAAACTGACTCCAAAGCAATGTTGTTAAAGGCTGTACGGTATTTTTCGAGCCACAGATCCAAGGGAACGACAAATATGTGTAAATCTGCCAACTGAACAAAAGGACAAAGTATGCTCAATTTCACAATCATACTTGCACCGGTCTATTAGCAGATTTTCAGCTCATTTTTTTACCTCGTCCGGTGGCAAAAGACCACTACTATGCGCCGACATCCTAAAAGACACTCAGTGTAGACAAGAAATGCTCATCCTTCGGTTAAAAGCAGTAATTTTCCCAATACACTCTACTTGTATTTTTTCAAGCCACACTTTCTGTCGTCAAGCGTTTATTTATTGCCCACTTACTTGTTGTTAATCACGTGACGAAAGCTTGGTGACGTCATGTCTCATGCAAATGAGCGGGAAATAAGGGCAATCGAACAATTTGATTGGTTGAAAGTGAAAGCGAAATCAACGAAGTGGCAGTTAATTAGTTAAAATACAAAAGGTATAAAAGAATGCTAAGAAGTATTTACACTAGGGATTAAGTTTGTGTACAGCTTTGAGGATTAAAGGATTTTCTTTTATCTGTCTGATTCGTAAAGGCGATGATTGCTTGCATGTCTCGCGAAGGCTTGATAAATAGCTCGCTTGTTTTGTTTGGATTCGAAAGCCGTCGTTTGCACTGAAAGCTTGCTGCATTTACGCCGTCAAACCTCATAGTAAAGATTTTAAAACATGAAAAAAGTTCTTAAAAAATTAGTCTCGGTACTGTATTTAAAAAAATAGTTATTCAACAAGACGCCAATTTAAATTAATGTCTTGTTCAGAAAGTGTAAATTAATCTCGAGTTCTTTTAATAATCTGGCCAGGCCTACCAGAGAAAAGATACACATGCTGTTTGCAGTGCACACTATCATAACTTTTTTAAATCTTAACTGAGGCTGCTGAGGTACTTATGCACTGCACTGACTACATCGACAAGCAACTAAAGCGAAATATCGTTTTACAGCTTTCAGGTCCTTTCACTTCAGTGTGTTGACCATGTTTTCAAAACACGATTCGCCCATCATAATTAAGACCAATTAAGTATTTTGGCAAACTTGCCGGCATGTGGTTGAACATAGAACTGCGGGGGCAAGTTGTATTGAGAATTGAGATTGTACTCTAATCGCTCTTAGCATAATCTAGCTAAAGACCGACTATTAGGTCAACTCGCAATTAATTTGATTGGCTACTCAAGGGCGGTCAGACTGCCCTGGGAGCGCGCGCAAGTTAATTGCCGAAATCACAAACCAAAATTAAAAAATAAACCACTTTCACTGATCTTTTGTTGAATAGATCGGTCTATGGGTTATGGAAAATAAATTAGATGGCTTGCTCTCGGTTTCTACCGACTTTTGAAAGTTGACTCGGCCGGGGACTTCAACTTCCGTCAATTATCCACTTTGAACTTTTTCTTGTTTTTCTGCTCAAATTAAATTTGCATAGAATTGTAGCCTTTGGACTGCAATCCTTTAGAGTTTACTCGCCCTCGGTTTCAATGAGCAATAGTCAACTCTGAGCACTGCACCTTTTTGTCTATTTGCTCAAAGAAAATTCGGGCTTGTGCGTGCTTTCCTACAAGCCTTAAGAGTGTTCTAGGATATAGTCAACATCTATAAAATATTTCTTTTGGTAACAAATGTTTGTTAAAGCCGGGGACATTCCGATTTCTAGTGGCTCAGTTA
>NC_135771.1:8780098-8917404 GCF_052425735.1 Oculina patagonica | reverse complement strand
GATATGATATCACTTACATTGATTCTTCTTCTGTAGTATCTGATTCTGTAACATCTTTGCCCGACGCACTTTAGACTCCCTCTCTTTTTCCGTGTCCACCCTGGCATTTTTCGCCTTCCTCAACTCCGCCTTCAGCTCCTCAAGCTCGCGACGTTTCCTGTCCTTAGCTGATGGCGTGTCCTCACCGAGGTCTTTGTTACCCCTCTGCGGGTATTTCATGGGAGGTGGGGTGGGGACCTTGGGAATTGGAGGTATTTTGTATTTCTCGTCTAAAGTTTCAACAGGCTTTTTCACAGGCTTTTTGACGGTTTTCTTTCCTTTAGCAGCATTCCCCTTTGCGCCCTCCTTCTTTGCAGCATCCTTTACACCCATTTTATTAGCATTCTTGCCTCCTGCATTAACGTCTCTTTCTCCTTCTACACCCTTTGATGTGTCTCTTAAAGCGTTTTTATCCTCATCTAGACTAAAATCGTTAACCCCAGTACTGTCATTGACGCTGTCATCTTCTGCAGCCAATCCTTGGTTTTCGAGGACATGATTATTAAGGTTGTCTTCTCTTCCAAAAGAATTATCCCTGAAAAAATCAAAGAAAGAAGCAAATTTAGAACACTATTCATACAAACATTGAGTTATAAAAAATTACAAAGAAAAAAATGAGGCTGCAAAAGTCACTTTATTTTGTATCTAGCATAATTTGCTACCATAAGAATGTACTGTACTTTCTGCCAGAAAATAAACTGTTAATTTTTGTAAAAATTTTCACAGATCAGGTGTATGGAATATTGACATCACTGCTTGGGCATTATTCTCTGACATTAGGAACATTGATTGAAAATTCAAACTTCTACGATGTAATTGCAGGAATAACAAGCTTATATGAGATAGCGTTAAATAAATAAAAAATAATATTGACTATGAACAGCAAAAAATGACAATCAAAATATTTTGACAGCCTCTCACAAGACAAATGCCTCAACTTTCTAGACGAGATGATTATGCTATCTCCTGAGCGACAGGTGTAGATGACACATCACACGAGTAGGCGTCAACTATAAACTTTTGACTGGAACCACATATAGACATGGCAGTTAGCTATAGGTGCTACATTAAGATTTAGACACATGAATGTTTATAGACTTAATCTATAAAGATTAAAAGAACTTACATATCATGTGATCCATTTCCAAAAGCATTGCCGTATTGCATTTCATCAGGTACTGGTGGCCTTCTTGCTCCCTTTGCTGGAGAAGGAAACTGAACAAACTTCGATCTCTCTTCAACTTCACTTAAACTTGGAGGGGATTCAACTCGACTCACTGTCACTTCACCGTACACAGCTGAATCATTTTGATCCTCATAAATAATATCTGCACTGTTTTCCTTTTGACTGCTGTGTTCTTTGTGTTGTGCTCGCTCAACAGAAGGAGACCGCGACCTATCTCTTCTTTTCTTTTTACCACCTTTAGAATCCGCAGCTTTTTTCTTTTTGTCTGATGTCATCACAACTTTTTCATCAGCTTTACCACTTGCGTCATCCTTATTCAATTCAGAAGCACCGTCCCTCCCAGTGGGTCCACTAACTGGTTCAGCCCGTTGAGCAGGAAATGGGGAGGAAATGACACGCCCAGAGGGAATTGGTGTAGGAGGGGACACCAGTGCCCCACCTTGACCAGGAACAGGTAAGCTCTGATAAACCTCTGGTTGAATAAACTTTACAGTCTTGGGTTCTGACTGATTGCTTCCTGATGAACTACTGCTTCCCTTCTTTTGCATTCTGTGCTTTTTTGTCTTTGATGGGACAGCATTGGAAGCCTCTTCCTGTTCATCTTGGCTTCCCTTTTTCTGTTTCTTCCTATGTTCTGTTGTCTCCATCGCTGTTGGTCTATCACCTCCATCATTCTCAGAAGATCCACCGCTTCTATCCTCTAATGACTGACGTCTGCCAGCAACCTCATCATTTCTCTCACCCCGTGGCCTCTCATAGTCACTGCTACCTTCATCATCAGATAAAGACTTGTTAGATCTGCTGGTCCTCTCAGCGCGATTAACAAAGCGCTCATCCCTAGTTTGGAAACCCATCTGTTCCATGTGGCCAGATTGCTGAGGTAGATAACCCCCAGGTAGCATGTTTGACAGGGCTTGTGGATTCTGCATATATCCTGCTGGATATCCTGCTGGTGGTAACTGGTGAGGCTGAATAGAAGCCATACCAGCTGTAGAAAAGAAATTAAAATATTATTTAGAAAAAATGGTACAGTGGAATTCCTATTTCTTTACCCTCAATTTTTCAAACCATTAACTTCAAGAACTGAAAAAATGATTACTCCCAATTCTCATTCAACTCTCTGGTTTCCTTATTTTCTAAACTCCCACGATTACTCCCAATTTCACTAACTCCTCGACAATTTTCTAGAACCAATTTTCATTTCCCTATTTTAGAGGTTAAAAAAAAAATTCCACTGTTTAAAACTGTACAGTTCAGTATTTTTATCGGGTAACAGTTTGTTATGCTGAACAGGGTGGTTCTGACTTTCACTCTGTGAATAAAATGCTAGAGTGTCACCATTGAAACCATAAAATGTAAGCTTTTATGCAGTCCTTCTATAAATTATGGTGCATTTATCTTTGGTTAAAAAAATTTTCAAACCAGTTCGATTTTTACTTCCCTTTGTTTCAGATTATGGTAATGAATATAAGACAACAAAAAATAAAAATCGAACTGAATTGAAAAATTTTAAACCAAAGATAAATTTAAACCACAACATTATTAATACTTTGTTAATGCAATTCTTATTAACTTTTTTTTACAAAAATGAGTTAGTTTATTATGCACCTGTTGTCAGGCCATGTGTTTGTATGATGGTATTTGCAGCATTCTCTACTGGTTTAGCTACAGAGTCATGTGTTCCAGGAAGGATAAAAATCTCTGGGCTGTAGGCCTGCAAAGGAATAAAGAGGTAGTTATAATTGTAAATGTGCATGTAAATATAAGACAAGTAACTTATCCTACATTTACATGTAGGTACACTGTACATTAAACTTTTTGTAACAGAGTAAACAGTCTTACTACAGGTGGTAAAAAGTCCTTTGCCTTGAGCAAGCGCTCTTGATTTTCTTTTGTCTGAAAAAAGAACCATTAAATGGTGATTAATAAGAGTGATAATTTTTAAGAAATACTTTTACCTATCCAATCTTTCATATCTGATCACACTCATGGGTCTCGGGGAGAGACCCAGGGAGCCTGACCATCTCCTATTGAGGGTTTTTAAAACTTCACTCTCAAACCCCCTTTAATAGCAACAAAGGGACCAATTCAATTCTCGCTTTGTCTTCAACCCACCCCCACCCCCACCCCGTCCCACACACACACACCCTACTACACCTTTGAGTATCTCTAGGTCTGCCACAGGATCCAAGAAAAAAACTGATGTCGATAACTTCAAAATGGTAATTCACTTTCTCTACAATAAAATTTAATGATGTGTGGTTCCAGAAAACATCCATGCCCACGCGATTGACAGGTCATTGGAAATTCTGATGGGTCTCAAAAGCCAAATTGTAAAGTACATGTTGAATGAAGCTAACTGGAATTTCTGGGGAAGGGGGGGGGGGGGGGGCAGGGGTCAAACCAAACATCCTTCATTGGAAAGGTATGGATATTTTCTGGAACAACTAAATGTGAAATTTTAGTTGTACAGGATAAAGTTCAACTTCTCACTACATCTACCACTGCACAAAAATTAACACATCATTTCTTATTTACACACTTTCACACATTTGCATAAAATTAAAAACAAAAAAGTCTTCATCACAGAGGTGAATATTGTTTGACAATCTCAAAGGCAATTATAACGAATATTAAACACAAAATTAACTTCAATAGATTACAACAATGAATAATTGGAAATGAATAAATTAATTTTTATGTCTACCAAGAAAAACCAATATCTTTGATAGCCAAGCACGATACAATCGGCTAAAACAATCATTGTTTGGAAGAAACAAACTAGAATATCCTGAAAACTGACACAACGCAAAAGAAAGCTAACAGAAAGAAGCTGAACTAAGCTCGAAATGTCATCTTTTATTATTGTCTGGAAAAAATTGACAGAACACCTGCCCCGGCTTTTGAGAGCTCCCGAGTCGGTAAGATTAGAAAATTCGAGAACCCATAACCTTAAATAATTAAAATCTGCGAAAACTAACTAATAGGTAATTTACAGCTCAAGTCATTGTCGTTTTGGTTGGCAGATGTTTTCAAGTTCATTATAGAGCAATATGCGAAAATCCAATAAAATAGAATTAACACGGAAAAACACAAGATCTTACATGTAAAGAAACAGTTGAATAAACCAGAAGCTTACATGTAAAGCTCGTGTAATTCTTTCGGGGAATGCCGCAAATTTAAATCCTTTGACCTCGTAAAAGGGACACAAAATAATAATAAGCCTACATGTAGCTTGGTTTGATATGGTATTGAGGTTTTATTTTTAATTGCAAACTCACCACGGCCATACATCTTCCAACGGATCGTAGAAACACATAGTCCTCTGGTACAACTTCTGGCCCCAATTGCTCCTCGATGTGATCTCGTAGATAATTCAAAGAAACATACGGTTGAACCCTAGAACGATCACAAACACGCGTTGAATGAGAAACGTTTCAGGAACTACAATGTAAAGGAAGCGGAAAGAATCAAAATTGTACGCGTTTGAGCGCTTGTATTCCGCGTTATTTCTTTTCAATTTTAAGATAAAACGGCACAATTACCTTACAAATCCCGCGGAAACTGACTCCAAAGCAATGTTGTTAAAGGCTGTACGGTATTTTTCGAGCCACAGATCCAAGGGAACGACAAATATGTGTAAATCTGCCAACTGAACAAAAGGACAAAGTATGCTCAATTTCACAATCATACTTGCACCGGTCTATTAGCAGATTTTCAGCTCATTTTTTTACCTCGTCCGGTGGCAAAAGACCACTACTATGCGCCGACATCCTAAAAGACACTCAGTGTAGACAAGAAATGCTCATCCTTCGGTTAAAAGCAGTAATTTTCCCAATACACTCTACTTGTATTTTTTCAAGCCACACTTTCTGTCGTCAAGCGTTTATTTATTGCCCACTTACTTGTTGTTAATCACGTGACGAAAGCTTGGTGACGTCATGTCTCATGCAAATGAGCGGGAAATAAGGGCAATCGAACAATTTGATTGGTTGAAAGTAAAAGCCAAATCAACGAAGTGGCAGTTAATTAGTGAAAATACAAAGGGTATAAAAGAATGCTAAGAAGTATTTACACTAGGGATTTAGTTTGTGTACAGCTTTATGGATTAAAGGATTTTTGTTTTATCTGTCTGATGCGTAAAGGCGATGATTGCTTGCATGTCTCGCGAAGGCTTGATAAATAGCTCGCTTGTTTTGTTTGGATTCGAAAGCCGTCGTTTGCACTGAAAGCTTGCTGCATTTACGCCGTCAAACCTCATAGCATGTCATAGTAAAGATTTTAAAACATGAAAAAAGTTCTTAAAAAATTAGTCTCGGTACTGTATTTAAAAAATAGTTATTCAACAAGACGCCAATTTAAATTAATGTCTTGTTCAGAAAGTGTAAATTAATCTCGAGTTCTTTTAATAATCTGGCCAGGCCTACCAGAGAAAAGATACACATGCTGTTTGCAGTGCACACTATCATAACTTTTTTAAATCTTAACTGAGGCTGCTGAGGTACTTATCTGCACTGACTACATCGACAAGCAACTAAAGCGAAATATCGTTTTACAGCTTTCAGGTCCTTTCACTTCAGTGTGTTGACCATGTTTTCAAAACATGATTCGCCCATCATAATTAAGACCAATTAAGTATTTTGGCAAACTTGCCGGCATGTGGTTGAACATAGAGCTGCGGGGGCAAGTTGTATTGAGAATTGAGATTGTACTCTAATCGCTCTTAGCATAATCTAGATAAAGACCGACTATTAGGTCAACTCGCAATTAATTTGATTGGTTACTCAAGGGCAGTCAGACTGCCCTGGGAGCGCGCGCAAGTTAATTGCTGAAATCACAAACCAAAATTAAAAAATAAACCACTTTCACTGATCTTTTGTTGAATAGATCGGTCTATGGGTTATGGAAAATAAATTAGACGGCTTGCTCTCGGTTTCTACCGCCTTTTGAAAGTTGACTCGGCCGGGGACTTCAACTTCCGTCAATTATCCACTTTGAACTTTTTCTTGTTTTTCTGCTCAAATTTGCATAGAATTGTAGCCTTTGGACTGCAATCCTTTAGAGTTTACTCGCCCTCGGTTTCAATGAGCAATAGTCAACTCTGAGCACTGCGCCTTTTTGTCTATTTGCTCAAAGAAAATTCGGGCTTGTGCGTGCTTTCCTACAAGCCTTAGGAGTGTTCTAGGAATTAGTCAACATCTATAAAATATTTCTTTTGGTAACAAATGTTTGTTAAAGCCGGGACATTCTGATTTCTAGTGGCTCAGTTATACCCTGTGTATCTTAAACAAAAAAAAATACAATACCCTTTGGCGCTGCAAATACTTACGATCAGAGTCCATATTAAGGAGTCCACCCCCTCCGTAACCGAAAAATCTTTTTCAATTGCAGTTTTCGAGGTCGGTCATATTGCATAACGGTTTTCTTATGATTGTAAACTTGTTTTTATTACATCCTGGCTTATTTGTAATTCGTTAGTTCTCTTTACGTTTATCATGTTATTTAGTTTGTTCCTTCGTTTCCTTTTATTGTACTGTATGAAAAAAAGCTACGATCTTTTTAAACGAACAATTAAGACATACTTGTTCAAGAAAGCATTTGCGTGTTACAGCTAGAGCCTCTTTTAGCATGACTTCCACGAATTTTAGTTTTAGATTTAGTTTTAATTTTAATCTCGAGTTTTCGATTTTTATACTAGGAAAGTTTTTAATTGTACTTTTAAACAAAGAAAAATGTAAAAGGTTTCACACAATCGTAGAAGTGCTCGATGCAAATACATGCAGAGCGGAATACAATAATTAAAGATAGAAACTTCACGGACAGAATTCTCAAGAATTCGTACTGACCTGAACAACGGCACAAACAGCAATCTACCAGAGGTCTAGAATTCTCAACTGAATTCTCGCCAAGGACGACACTCGCGTCGAGTCCAATAAATCGTGCAACTGCAGAAATAAAGACCTTTGCCCTCTTGATGGTGGATGCCTTGTCAACAATGTCGTTTACAAAGCCACTGTCGCTACAACACCCGGCGAAACGAAGGTTTACATCGGCATGACTGAACATAGTTTCAAAACTAGGTTCAATAACCATAAGCTTTCCTTCAAACATCGCAAGCATTCACACGACACTGTGCTGTCAAAGTACATTTGGGACCTGAAAGACAACAACACCGAATTTTCGATCAAGTGGTCCATTGTCACGAGAGCAAGCGCTTACAGGGGAAACCCGTCACGCTGCAATTTGTGTCTGACGGAGAAGCTCTGCATACTATCAGCTGACAGATCTACCCTCTTGAACAAAAGCTCTGAGCTTGTTACCAAGTGCAGGCACGAAAACAAGTACTACGCGGCCAATCAGAGACAGGATCGTTCCAACCGTCCTCCATGAACGTAGTTTAAATTGTATTTCACCGCATCTAACGGCACAGTCTGATGATCGCTTCGTGCGTGAAACTCTGAGTAACTGTCCGTGAAGTTTCTATCTTTAATTATTGTAATTGTATTTTTATATATCTTCATATTATATTTGTAATTTTTTTTTCTCTTTCTTTTTAAGTTTTAAATTAACTTGATGTAGGCGCATTTGATCATATTCATATGCTAATTTGCGCCGATTAGTCATTGATTGCATTGACGAGTCATTGATTTCATTCATTACTCATCGATATCGTCTCATTCCGGTGCGTAATACAACTGCTTATGCCGGCTGTCTCCCCGAAGAAGTTTTACTTTGCTGACAAGCATCAACCGAGCAAAATCTATAACCACGTAGTCGATTCTTATCAGCGAACTTGTTAGTTTCATTTTCAGACGAGTTTATATAGTTCGTGTTAAGTTGTTTTGTTAGTGAATAAAGAGTTGGGTAAAGTGAAATATCAGAAATATTGCATCATTAAGAATCATCTGTTTTTGTGATAATCACTTCACGTCTCGACATGCTAGAAGGTTATTTGACTTTTTATGAAGGCGTAATTTCGTAAACGCCTGTTACGAAGAAAAATACGTCTTACACAGATAAAAAATCACAAACGAAAAAAATGGCACAAGAAAGCAAGAAATGTGTCTTTTGTGCGCAGTGTAATAGTCGATGAGTAATCGATGGGTCATCGATATATACGCGATGAGTTATCAATAACATCAATAGGCAATCAATTACATCAATGAGTAAACGATGTCATCGATGAGTAATCGATAGGCCACAAAATTTTTCGGCTTCGATTAGTCATCGATTACTCATTGATCATCGCCAATAATCAATGACTAATCAATTGATTATAGGGCTTTCCACAAGTTGCTCGAGATTTCCCAAAAAGTTGCTCGTAATTTCTCAAAAAGTTGCTCAAAAGTTGCTCCAAAAATCCAAAAAAGTTGCTTCTGATAATAAAAGTTGCTCGAAAGTTGCTCCAAAAAATCCAAAACGCTGCTTCTAATCAAGATAATTTCTCCAAATATATGCTAATTTCCCTTTGAGGGTAAGATTTCTAAGCAGTTTTATGCAATTTTACAGTAAAAGGAGTAACATATTAAGGGGAAAATTTGTTAAATAACAAGGATTTCTTAATTAAACTGAGAAAAATCGTGAAGATATTGATGACGTCATGTTTGCAGAGGGGTTTTTGTAAAGCCGAAAGTTGAAACGTCTTCAGATGTTTCTCGAAAATCTTCGGCAAACTTCGTAAATCTTCGGAAACGTTCGTATGGCCTCTAAACAATACTCGGATAATCTTCGGAGATCTTCGGTCTGGAAATTGCTCAAAATGCAACAAGTTGCTCGAGAGGAAAAAAGTTGCTCGAAGGGGAAAAAGTTGCTCGAAATATGAAAAGTTGCCAAAAAGTTGCCGAGCAACTTGTGGAAAGCCCTAATTGATTACCCATCGATTACTCATTGATTACCAATTGATGTCATTGATCATCGATTAGTTATGCCTGGCCATTTACAATTCACGTTGTGCCTCCGCTCTAGGCCTCTACCTTTAGCGACGTTTACCGCTCGCGTCGCCCGGCTTACACATGAAAGCGATTTATTTAAAAAGCTAACTGTACAGATCGGAAAATGAGTCTGAACATGCAACATAATTAATTCGACGTGCTGTTTGTTTACATTTCACATGATTTCAAATCGTAACATTTATAAATGTGGGACTCTGTAAAGTGCGGATGCGGACGGCGAAAAAAAAAAATTAAATTAAATAAATAAATTAAATTAAATAAAAATAATATTAATCAAAGGCCCATTGGCCTGTCTCGTGTTACGCATATTTCAACAGTTAATGCGTGTTTATATAGAGGATAACACATGGTTGCGCGAAGATATGAAATTTATCATCGAGTGTTCAAATCGATAGCTCACGAGTGAGCGTAGCGAGCGAGTGAGATATCGGTTTTGAACACGCGGAGAAGATAAATTTCATATATCCTAGCCGGCAACCATGTATGAGGGTCTGAATGGGGTGTAGTGTTTAGTGTTATTTGCCCATAATTTTTAGTGTTTTGTTGAAGCATATTTTTATTAATGTTGAAATATACGTTTATTAATTATTAACTTAAAGTGTGACATTTTAAAAATAAGGCTTCGCTTTTGGCATGCGCTATTCAAAATACTTGCTGAAAACAAACTATCGCGTAGGCAAACCTTCCTCCACATAGGAAGTGTTCAAAACAAGAACAATTTGCCACTCTAATCCTTTCACTCAGTCAATTAACTTTTACCAAACTTTCCCACGGTCGATTTCTATACTACCAGGAATAATTTGATACCATGCATTGGTCAAGAATTCAATAACTTCCGCTCACAAACCGCCAACGGAGTTTGGCCAAAGTAATTAACTTACGTTTGTCCTAAACACCTTTTGTTAATGTTTCGGGCTACTTTAATAGTCCAAAATGTTCTCAAGTGTTTTTATGTTTATCACGGTTACTTTAGATTGGCAAGTACGAGTGTTTGTGCTTTTAGCTATGCTTAGAGTGAATTTACTTTTAACAAACATATTTTGAGATAAATTATGTGATCTTAGTTAATTGCGTTGGACGTAAACCTTCTTATGAGTAATTGCGTTGGTCGTGTACTTCAAAAGAACTGCGGAAACGTTCGTTTCCGATGTAAACGAACAATGGAACACTTTAATTAAGGTTTACTCATACACGCGGGAAATATTTAGTAAGTTTCATAATATAGCTTTTAATTCTTTTGTGCTGCAAAAGTGGATCACGTACATTCTGGTTTCGAAGCATTCTGTCCAGCAACTGCAGTGTTTGGTATCAAATATTCCGATTTCGGGATAGCTTTTAAAGATACTTTCAGTTGAGCGAAAGTTAAACATTCAATTTGGGTGATATCTCACTTAAATCTTACTCTGAACTCAAAGCACGTTTTCGTCTATCAAAGAAACCGCAATTCCTGAGTTCTCGCGAACTTCAAAAGAATGTAGCTTTTAGCCAATCACAGTGCAGTATGGACATAGTGCGAGCGTACTTAATCGCCAGTTTTTGATGT
Source organism: Oculina patagonica (assembly GCF_052425735.1). Classification (NCBI taxonomy): domain Eukaryota; kingdom Metazoa; phylum Cnidaria; class Anthozoa; order Scleractinia; family Oculinidae; genus Oculina; species Oculina patagonica. The sequence goes on along the minus strand of NC_135771.1, from coordinate 8,906,684 downwards.
AAGTTCATGAGTTACTGCCGGCAACGGCTGAGAGTAAGAGCTGAAGAATAAAGAAGACCTCTGATCCTAGAAGTTGAAGTCTGACTGAGCTAGTCCCCTAGTTGCAGTGCATTTTGTCCTGTAACAGTTTGAAAATATAATAAAAAGTAACGCAGATTTAATTGCATCTTCTATATACATATAACTAGTAATAATCAGAGATTAGCGGAGTGCGTTCTACCCAAGATAGCTGAGGGTATATATTGTTGGGTACCCAGGAGAAATGAGTCAAAGAAATTAATGTTAAACAAGGCTGTATAATTAAATAAAACGCTTTGACATTTGCTGAAGAAGAAAATGTAACCACTTTGTAAGGCATTAATATTTATGCCTTCTTTTTGTCGACACATAGTAAACTTATAGCTGAAGCCAATTGCAGTTTGTTATGTATTCTCGGCTGTTTCATCCTAGTAAGACCCGATAACCCTCGGGATCAATGCCGTTTGATTTCTCCATGTCCCGCAACGCTGTGTTAAGCTCGGCTTGCTCGGGGATCGCATTCTTCTCTTCTCGTATTTTGAAAAGTAGATCTGGAAAAAAAAAAAGAAAACACATCAAGTCATTATTTGAGCATATCGTTTAGGTTTTGTTGGGTGGATGAGGGGTAACTTTCCGACCAATGAAATGCATTTGCCGACTTTCCCGCGCTTGGGTTGCAAGGTTCCTCCAAGAATTGAGTCCAATCCCAGCCTAGTCCCTAGGCGTTCTCCTCCTCTCTTGGGCGAGCGCGAGATCCACGTAAGGGCCTGGGAACGGGTTGGCGTGCCAGAAGGCTGGTCCAATCCCTGAACTCAGCCTACCCCCGCCCTACATAGAGGCTAAACTCGCGCCTGGTTTCATCCCCTATATAGCGCGCGAAAGGGAGAGTTCAGAGACTGGAGTACTACTAAATTGCTGCTGCAGGCCGTTGCAGCAAGCTAGTTGAGTAATCTGTGGCGGCTGTACACAAGCTAGAGGTAAAGTGAGGCGAAGGCACAGTGTTTAAAGAATAATCTTGTGAAATAAGTCTCAAGGACCTGGTCATGAGATAATTATTTATACAGCTTCGTAATCGTTCAAGACGTTGCGCGAGTGACGCGCGAAGGAACAAATACGGCACGTGCACGACCTCTAATGGCTCCCGGACGCGTGTGATCACGAGGTTTCAAGCTCATGCGCTTGTATTGACCAGGCTCTAATGTAAAGTCATGCCGGATATATTTTTAAAGCGTTCTGACAGCAAAGAAAGGTGCTGAAATGTCGATCTTATAGTTTTAAAACTTTGGACACCAATTAAACCTTGTAAAAAAAGTTTTGCCTGGGATATATGTACGAAAAATTGAACTAAGATATTCACCGGATAAGTTTGAGGTTTTAACACACATCAGTGGTGTCGAAGTGGTCGGTAAAAGTAATGTCCCATCCTCTAAACTGCTCACCCATGGACAGCATGTATTCATCTTGACTACAAAAGAAAAACAACCATTAACAAAAGCATAGGCGTACGGGCACCTTCGGACCCGGGGGGGCGGAGACCTAATTGCCCGAAAAAAAAATGCATTGAAAGCCGAATAAAGAGGCATATAAAATGGACAGCAAACGTGCATTGAAATAGTTGTGTTTAAACCTCTGTTAACTTGCCTGCTTGTTTCAACTGAAGGAAACGAAAGTTCTTTCGTGGTGTTACTCGAAGATGTTAATGTACTGTTAGTATCCTTTTTCTTGGGAAACACTTTATTTATCCATTCCTGAGTTCAGCAAAAATTAACATATTTTTGGGGAACCAATTTACATTGTTTTCTCTTGAAAGATGTGTACAAGCATGTCAGGGGTAAATGGGTTAAAACATTTCGTTGAAATTTTTGAGCTAGTTCTTAAGACTTAGCATTTAGGTCAAAAGCACTAGCTTCATCATCGCATATGTAACAGCTTCGTTTCAAGTTCTTAAACGGGATCCACCGCGCGCAAACGACCAAGCTACTGACTGAGACAAGCTAAGGAGAAGTACTTCTGCTCGCCCTCGCCAATTCCTTCAAAATGATTGCAACTGAATCAAACTGAGGGGTCACACATAATTTGCCGGAAACATCGAACGTGATTATAGCAGTTTACGGGAGGAAACGAACACAAAAGAATGAGAAATCAGTTAGACTTCTGAATCACACAGTTATATTTCCAATACCTTTTTTTTATGTAACTCGTTTTGAATATAATGTTAAGATTTTTCGGCTTATTTTCTATTTTTTCTCAAGGCTTGTTGCCCGAATTCCAAGCGTTTTGCCCGAAAAATTTCGGCGCTGGGGGGGCTGCAGCCCCCCTCGCCCCCCCGCCTCGTACGCCTATGAACAAAAGCAGTTGAAAGAGTCTCGCTATTAACTAAAACAATTTGCATTTGCTATCACGTACGTTTCAATTCACGCTTAGATATAAATGTTTGAAAACTTGCGTAAAAACAAGAATAAACTTGTAGCGGGAGGGAATATAATTATTATCCCAGGCAAAACTTTTGTTCGTCGAACAAGCTTCTGCGTACAGAAACAAATGAAGATTATATATTCAAACTTCTCTGAATGCAAATCACTCTCGTGGATGTTTCTGGTTGGAGAGTTTTGCTGACGCATCAAGCCACTTCTCCCTGAAATCAATCTGTAAACTTTGCAGCTATAAACCAATAACTGACACAGCATTCTTTAGCAGATCATCCACACCTTCGAGAGTCGTTGGAGGGACGAGATCCAGGCTATCTCAGAAGGCCAATAAACTTCGGGAGATTATCAAGATTGAATCAATGTTAGTGCATGATGAAACTTGTCCATGCCAGAAACAAGTTGAGTGTTTTGGCTTTCTGTTTTCTGCCACTTTCAAAGTTGATAAATTAGGAAACATAGGTTTTGCTTAGCAAGGGTGTGATCGGGGAGAGTGCGAAGGGTGATTTACTATTCTACGAGACTGAATGAATACTTAGTCATTGAAATGACAGGAAAATTTCAATACCATTTGGAACTTTGTGTTACTTACGAAGCAGTATTACATTTTAATATTTTAGTTAGACTTGGTGCGTTGTAATTTGCTTGTACAGCCAAATGTTTAGTTGTGTGATGATGCTAAACAAAGGGAGGCAAAACCTTTTGAATCTACATAAATGACCAGTGTGCGATGAAAGTCATGGTTCATGGCCTGGAGGGTTTATGAGAGTATGTGCGACGAAAAGTATTTTGTGAATCGGTGAGAATTTATTGGTGAAAACTCGTCCGTTGTATACTGTGCTTTATTAAAAACTAGCAATGGTATATTGCGATTCCTGCGTTTTGATTGGTTAACAGGCAGTGGTAGCCGAAACGCGTCAAGAAAACAGCTGGGGAGCTTCAATATCCAGTTCTTTGGGCGTTTTTAATAAAACAATTATTCCACTCGCGTTTGTTGGATATGAGATCGTCGAACTGAAATTGAAAATAGTCATGAGCAAAATATGAATTTATCACGCTTTCCGAAATGTACTCTTCTCTACATCACACACAAGAATGAATTAAATGCAATTTAATAGAAGATAAATCAAGGCTAGAGATGAGAGGTACTTCAAACTTAAAAGTTCACCATCACTGCAGCAAGCTAGCGGAACGTAAACAAGGCTCTTATGAGGTCGCGATATACAGTGGAACCCCGATATAACGATATGCCAAGGGAGCAGTAAAATAATAACGTTATATCGAAGTATCGATATATCGAAACTCCCGATATAACGATATGGCCATAAAATAACCGAAAATGTCGTTATATCGGGGTAAACCTAACAAGTACTTTTTGCCGCATGTTAGAGAACAATTTTGATAAGAAAGCTTAGAACACACTATCATTTCCGTATAGCATCGTACAAAGCTTTTTTTAGAAACGTCAGAGATGACTCGATTACCGTAATGTTATTGCATTAAATTCGATGTTTTGCAAATAAAATGTGACGGTGTACTGATAATATCTTTATATCGGGAGGATTTTACGTTCGGTCCGCTAAATTCTCATCGTTACATCGAAGATCGTTATATCGGGGTTCCGTCCCATACATATTACTATAACTTTTGCCGGGACATAGAATATTCATTATTATATCGGGAATATCGTTATATCGAAGATCGTTATATCGGGGTTCCACTGTATTTATAAAGCGTTCTGACAGCAAAGAAAGGTGCTGAAACGTCGATCTTATAGTTTTAAAACGTTGGACAACTAATAAACCTTGTAAACAAGTTTTGCCTGGGATAAATGTAAGAAAAATTGGACTAAGATATTCACAAATAAGTTGAGGTTTGACACCTGACATCGGTGGTGTCGAAGTGGTCGGTAAAGGTAATGTTCCATCTTCTAAACTGCTCACCCATAGACAGACTACAAAAGAAAAACAACCATTAATAAAAGCAGTTGAAAGAGCCTTACAATTAACATAAACATTTTGCATTTGCTATCACGTCCGTTTTATTTTGCGCTCAGATATAAATGTTTGAAAACTTCCGTTGTGAAAATTAACAAGAAATAAACTTGTATATTCGGTAGTGGGAGTGAATATAATTCTTCGTTAAACAAGCTGGCTGCGCACAGCAACGAAAGAACATGATTCAAACTTCTCTGAATGCAAATCACTCTCGTGAATGTTTTTGGTTGAAGAGTTTTGCTGACGCATTAAGCTACTCCTCCTTCGGTGATCGATCTGTCACATTTGTAGCTATAAACCACAGGCGCGTAGGAAGGGGGGTTCGAGGGGTTCGAACGAACCCCCTTTGGAGGTCAATAATGGAGGACTGAAAACACAAGCTGGTGATTTTCAGCTTTTAGCAAATAGTGGGGGAATGGAAAACAAACTTTGAGTGTTGCAGCTTTTAAATTACCCTGCAAGAAAACGCAAAAAGTATCGGGAAAGTATTAAATTGTCAGGAGAATGGGCTCTCCTCACTGGCTCTCATGGCCTCCACCCGAGGATGATGCAATTGTCAAGTTTGAATATATCCTAGTGACCTAGTATTATATGTAGTCAAAATAATCCCACCGTTGGAAAATATTTCCTTAATTAACAGGCGTTCGGGATTTGTTAAATGGAGTATCAATAGACGAAAGGCGGGGAATACAATTTCGGGGGACCCAGGTGATACGTATATTTAGTGCATATTGACGCTTAGCCTGCGTGGCAGGCGTAAAAAGGTAAATCTCCCCCTCCGTTTTTCCCCCTTTCTCTCTCTCTTCCCTCCCTCCCCTTTCGACGCCTGCTACGCAGGCTAATTGACGCTTTGACGCTGCGTTTAGTACATTGACGGTGGAGCCAGGGTCTGGGGGGCTTAAGCTTTTACCCTGAAATGCCTTTGTACCACAAGTCAAGCTTTCGTAAAACGTTTAGTGTACTAAGCCGGTATGTATGTATGAATGTATCAAGTTGAAAAAAAACGCCGGAAATATTGTTGTTATGACTAAAAATAAGTGTTATTTTACACTCCATCGAGTTTGAAATATTGACGTGCACAATGCTGAAAATAGCATTTCCGTGCCTCTAGATTTCAAAATATTCTGGGGGACATGCCCCCAGACCCCCCTAGAGGCTCGCGCCTTCGGCGCTCGTATTTAATAACCCCCTAATAAATATTCCTGTCAATACGAACACCCTTCCTAAAACCTCAGCTACGCGCCTGAACCAATAAACACAGAGTTTGTTAGCAGAACATCCACACCTTCGAGAGTCATTGGAGGGACGAGATCCATAGCTATCTCAGAAGGCCAATAAACTTCGGGAGATTGTCGAGATTAAATCAAGGTTGGTTAGTGCATGATGACATTTGCCCATGCCAAAAAAAAGTTGATTTATTTAGCTTTCTGTTTTTTGCCACTTTCAAAGTTGATGAATTAGGAAACATAGGTTTTGATAAACAAGGGTGTGATCGGGGAGAGCGCGAAGGGTGATCTACGAGAAATGAAAGCATACTTAGTCATTGAAATGACGGAAAATTTCAATACCTTTTAGGAGCTTTGTGTTACAAACTGAGCAGTATTACTCCAATACATTTTAAGCGATATATAATGATATTTTTGTTAGATTTGGCGCTTGTAATTTGCTTGCGCAACCAAATGTTTAGTTGCATGATCCGATGCATGCTTAACAGAGCCGGAGGCAAAACTTTCAAAAATTATCTACATAAATGACAAATGTGCGGTGAAAGTTACGGTTCACGGCCGAAGGGAAAATTCGACCGTTGTTTTGTTTATAGAGTTTGCTTTTAGCTATCCGGTCCTTAACATTTTTTACAAGACTGCCTGGTAACCAGGAAACATCACATTACAGTTTTAAAGGAAGTTCAAGAAATTTCTTTGCTTCAAATTGTTCCTCATTTTTCCAATTGAATTTAATGCAATTTAATAGCAGATAAATCAAAGAAAAGTGCAAAAACGTCAATGTTATAGTTTAAAAACTTTTAACAGCAAATAAACCTTGTAAACAAGTTTTGCCCGGCCCGGGGTAAAGGAAACAGCATTTCAGCGCTAATCACATCCGGTCGTTAACCTTCTTTGTAAGGCTGCTTTTTATCTCAGAAATATCACATTGTAGTTGTTAGGGAAGTTCAAAGCTCCGTTAAATATTTTTGCAAGTGCGTTAATTTTTTTTAGTGGAAAACAACACGGCTTGTCGCTAGTAGTAGAGCCACCTTAATTGCGCGCACGAGGTAAGCCTTTATAGTCTTTAATGTAACAATATACGCTAAGAATAAAGAAGAAATGAAGAATTTTTTAGTCACGTTGCTGCTGCTTCGGCTTTCCTCGTTTTTCTAAGATACTTTACATGATCGATCGATACGTATGCTTCGAACAAAAAAGTTTGACGCGCTTTACGAAAAAAAAATCATCTAAAAAATCGCGAAAAAAAGGAAAATTTTTGTTGCGCAAATTTCCTGTAACAAGATTTTTCCAGTTTCATTTCAGACCGTGACAAATCGACAAATGAAGCAAAAGATGATCCAACCATATTCTTTTGTGCTAATTTGCCTGTGCATAACTCAGCAAGCAAGATCCAAGCACCTGAAGGAATGGGTGACCAGATCTGGAATAGAAGGGAAGGAGGTACTTAAACGAACAGATTGATTTCATAAACCATCATAATTCGTTGCAAGAAATTGCACGAGCATTTCTTTTGAGCAAAGGCAAGCTATGCACCATAAAGGAGGGTCTACCGGGGAGGAGGGGGTCCATGTTCCCTGGTTCCCTATAACCCCTGGGGAGCCTCATTAAGCTAAGTCCTAAAGTAACAACTCTCGTTACGTTTTGATTTAGCGGCTTTTTAAAATTCGCTGCTTTCGGGAAGTTGAAACGAGTATCACATGGGGGGTACAATACAATACAATACTTAAATTTGACACTCCCCTTACGGGGTTTTTCAGTGACAATAAATTACAATTAAAAATATTTGGAACAAAACTTAATGAAAGAAGAGGTGAAAAGCAAAAAACTTATGAGAAAAAAATTACACTAGAACAGAGAAATATAAGCTACTGTCGGATGGGTCACTAGTTTCCGGGAGTAATCAAATAATTCGCGAATTCGGTAGTCCCCAGTCCTTGGCGGGACACGGCCATATAATAAAATAATGTATTAAATAATCAGATTCTTTTTTTATATTGGTTTTTACAGAACTTGATTGACGGCGCTGTACCTCTTGATCAGTTTGACAGTAATGGTGAGTATGTAGGAAACAAACAACCTAGCAAGGTTTTCTCGACTCCTTCTCGGCCTTTGCGTGACTCGGCTTGACTGGTCGGCGTGACGACCCTTTTTCGTCACCAGTTTTACTCGTCCGAAATCTAAAATGGTGAACGAAGTGTGCTGTTTTGACCTGCTTTGTTCTGGTTTAGAAAAAATGAAAATTTTGTCGGGAATTTTAATATTTTTCTGGGATCCAGGATTGCCATACATTTGAGTGTTCAGTTTTGAGAAGGATGCAGGACAATATCGCTCCATTTTCATGGTAATACTTTATGAATAAGCTAATAGTATTTAGGATATAAATTTACACTTTGTTTGTACGTGGCGATCGGTAGACTTAATTTTATTGTAGCGATTCATCTGATCTAAGTTTTACAACACTAAATTTTCGTTGGCCTCTGTCCACCTTCTGGAGAGTATAATAAGTTCGTTAAAACATTGGATGGCGTATTCAAATATGCCTATACTAAGCTAGCGCGTGCTAATATTTTAACAAACTTGTTATTATACTCTGGAGAAGGTGGACAGAGGCCACCGAAAAATTAGTGTTGTAAAATGTAGATCAGATGAATCGTTCTAATGAAAATATTTAGGATTTCTTTCATTTCATTTCATTTGTGTCCCCAATTTAATAGTTCTCTCTGGAGCTAAAGTTATAAGACACATGAATAAAGTTTATTAGCATTATTATTATTATTATTATTATTATTATTATTATTATTATTATTATTATTATTATTATAGTAATAGTTATAACGATTAAGTAATCATATTAGAGAAACATTTTCGTGGATTATATTTCAAGATATATTGAGACTTTCTTTAAGGTCGCGGGGGACACCTTGGGCTCATCATTATGCATTTATTTAAAGCGTATGCACGAAGCACAACGACTGACATCGACAACTTTACAAGATATTTATGACTGGACAAAAATATGGGCGCGTGCGCGTGATTTGTAAAAAAACCCCGTTTCTTTGATAATTATTTTAACCAATTTAAACAACACTTGGCGATATACGTTCATATAGATTGCAGGAAGTCTTTGAGCTTATTTTCATTTAAATTTGAATATTTCTGCAACTCAGAGTAATCACAAAAATATTCGGCATAAACGATCGTGTCCTATTTAAAAACGCATTGTTCTCACCATAAAAGCGTGATATATAATTACCATAATTACATCTCTCCTTTGCAAAATGATCGTATTTAGGTCGGGACACCTTCGGAAACCTCAAAGTTTGGACTTTTCCGACAATTTTGTGGCAGAGAATACAGCGCTGATACAGAACTTCATGACTTGCCACTGCAGATAGGTAAACTATGAATACTGAAGTGTGTCATAACAGAAGCGGAATTTTAAAAAAAGCGCTTTTAGAAAGAGGTAGAAGACATTAAATTGAAATTTGCGCACTTAAACCGCCATAACTTGCTGGCAAACTTTAAATTAAAAAATCCGCTTCTGTTATGACACTCTAGAGGTATTGACTGATTAGTTTTTGACAAGATCACAGTGTGCTGTCTCTTACTCGTTCCGCAAACTCTACCACAAAATCATGTTTTTCCCAATTTGGCACTAACGAGGCTATAACATCGCCGTTAAATGCAATCTACCAAATAAAGATGACATTCACAATCTTTCATCATTTCTTTATGTGTCTGTAAAATTTGAGTGTAATTGCAGCAATAACAGCTGAGAAATAAGCATTTTAAAAGATGCAGGTCAAGCAAAATTTCCCTTCATGAATTTATACATGCTGTTGGTATCCCCCGCGACCTTAAAGGTACAAATTTCGTTTTTAATTCTTCAGTAGTGAAGCATTGTACATAGGTCATTTTGAGTATTGAATAAATTGTGTTATTATTATTTTATTAATAATAAAGTATTATTTCGTTTGTCTCACGACATAGTCACGTGTGATGGAGATCGCGACGTTTCGACTGCATACTGCTAGTCTTCATCAGGCGATAAGGTCGACTGGTTGTGCGTTAGCTTATAAAGCATACGGCTGCACTGTGATTGGTTGGTTTTCAACAGCTGTGATTGGTGCATTTCAATCCTCAGTTTTCCGCATGCTGGTGTACTGTTGTTCCCTCGGCGGTCCGCAGTCGTACAGTTCTCCTGTTGTTGTGTTTTTTGATCAAGGGCATCCATGCTTCAGGAATTTCAATTCCACTGTCCCTGTTGATATTATTAGGGTGAAGTCTTATGTGAATCGCCTCTTTGACCAGGTGTGTGTACCAGTGCTAGTCACGATCAAGAAACTTTACCTCATTCCGAGAGACTGGAAGACCTATGCAAGATAGGATCAAAGAACACGACCGGGACATCCGACTCGCCCGCACCCAGACTTCCGCCGTTGCAGAGCACACCAACATACAACACCAGACACTACCGGTACCCGCTTTGGAATGAGGTAAAGCTTATGGATGGTGACTCGCACTGGTACCACGATGAATAACCACAACATTTTTTACGATATTATTTTATTATTATTATCATTTTTTTATACTAGGGGCAACCGCACAAACAAGATAGTGACAATCATTTTTTTGTGATTTTTGTGGTCGGTTATAACATTTAAACATTATTTTACTGTTATTGACTCTCCAAGATCATCCGTTTTTAGATAAAGATTGACGAACAAAAATATCCCTCAAACCAAACAACTCAATGTTAACAATAAAAGTAAGTTGGACTTTTAGTCACACTTAACCATCAATTTAAGCAAGTGAGATGTGCTCACACACACTCAAGATTAATAAACTGATCTCTTGCCAATTAAAATAGTTAGCAAGTTTTAAGAAAAAATAATATATAAGCAAGGCGTTTGCTCGCATGTGCTCGAGATAATTCAAAAGGATTTTCATTTCGCCCAAAAGAGCAAGCGAGACTTTTACTCGTATGAAATAATAAGAAAAAAAAGAAAACAAAGTGGTTCCATCCAGATTTGAACCAACGACCCGGACATACATTAGCTTGACTACTGTAGAACAAATCTCTCCCAACTAACACAGGAAGCCCAAGACAGTATTTTCGCGTTTCTCTCGTTTTCTTCATTCTTTTTAATTTGAGACGGCCCTGCGGAGGAGGCTACGCTAAATCAGTGCTGAAAAGTTTGACAAAACCTTCGCTGATTGCGTCAGCTACGAGTCTCATGCGTCTGTACTCTTATTGACAATAAAAATTAGCCAATCAGCGCGCGAGAATTCGCTCAGTTATTGTAAAAATAAAATTTCATCGAGTGTTTTGAAGAAATAATCTTGGAAAAATGGTATTAAGAGAGCATCCGAGTTCAAGATATTTTGAACTCAAACTAAAAGGGAGGTATGACAAGTTAAATTTTGCTTTCGTAATACTAATAATTCATATTAAACATTGCAACAACTGCCGTGTCAGTGTTTTGAAACCGTGCTTGTTTGCCCTTGTTTGTTTACCAATAGAACTTCACTTGAACTTCAAACTTTATTGTCTGTTTTTTTTTTTTTTGAAATTTGAGCTTTCAAATCGGGGGTGCGGCTTATCTACGGAACTTTACGGTATATCTAATTGCAATAACAGTGTCGTATTAAAAGGAAAACTGAAAAAAGCCAAATAGGAATTAATCATCGTACTACTTACTTGCTAAATGCATTTACACGAAACTCATGAGTTCATATCTGTAAACATCTTAATCATGTTAGAAGATAAATTGTTTTACGTGTATTTTGAGGCAAATTTCAAATATTGTTGTAATGCCTAATTAATTCCTATTTTCCTTCTTTTCTTTTTGCTTTTTTCTATGACAGCGTTATTGCAATTAGGTGTATGTAAATATTAAAGTGGCCCAGTAATAATTCTAAAACTGCTCCTTATGTTTATGTAAAGTTAATCAAAGGTTCCAATGAGGGGTGTTTAGATTTTACATATAAGCATTACCCGGGAAGGGGGGGAGGGGTGTTACTTCCTATAATGTCCCATACTGGGAGGCTCTGCCCGAAAGGGGTACCTTTTTCAGGCTTCAGGTATACTAAAGGGTAGGGATTTCACAAGTTTAGGTATACGAAAGGGTATGAGAATCTGTCATTTAGGTTTTCAAAAGGACACTTAATTAATTTAAAAGATTTCAAACAGATGAAATTTATGGCTGTACGTATTATTTGAATTTATGAAGCGCTACATGTAAATGACAAGAAAACGTTGTGTTTGGGATCTTTGCCAATTTTGTCTTTTAGATATATGAAAGGGGTACCTTTTTCAGTAGAAAGTATACGAAAGGGGTACAATTTCTGTCAAAATGGTATATAAATTAAAAGGGAAGGGGGTAGAGTTTGGGGTGGAGCCTTCCCATATAAAACTTTTTGAGTACCCCCCCCCTCCCCCCCCTGGAAGCATTAATCACAGGTTTTGCTGTGTGGACCATATGGTGCGGTTTAGTTTCTTTATTAAAGTTGATTTAAGCAAATACAAACATTTTTTATATTTAACTATCAGAGTGCAGTGTAAAGACAGTTGATGGACCATCACCTGGCCAGTGCTGCAAGTTTCCATTTCTGTATTTTGGAGAAGAGCGAACCTCTTGTGTGCCAGGATTATTTACCAACAGAAAGTGGTGTGCAGTGACTTATAACTATGATGAGGAAAAGCAGTGGGGATGGTGTCCAGGTAAAAATAATATACCTTTATCATGATGTAATTTGAGGTTCTAATCAAGAGAGGTTTTCCAAAATGCTTTGCCAAAAAAATGGCGCGGTGGCCTAATGCTTAGTGCGCCGACCTTCTCATTGAGGGGTCTGGGTGAACTCGAGACCTGACCTGGGCACTGTGTTATGTTCTTAGGCAAGATACTTTACTCTCATAGTGCCTCTCTTCACCAAGGTGTATAAATGGGTACAAGCAAGTTTAATTTACTGCTGGGGGGTAACCCTGCGATGGACTAGCATTCTATCCAGGGCGGAGTAGAAATACCCCTGGCCGCTTAATGCTACAGAAACCGGGATAAGCTCTGGCCTGATGAGCCACTTGGCTTGACAGCAGGCTTTTTTTTGCCAAAAGAAATATTTTTAGATGAGAAAGAGATGGGCCTTTATTAATTACTAGGGGTTGGGGGGAGGGGAGCTTGTTAGTGACATATTGGGTCATAACCAGCATTTTACAGTATCTCTTCTAATCAATAGAAAATCTTATCTTTTCGTATAGCATTGTTAATTTAGGAATATACTGTAAATGATCTTATAAACGCCCACTCTCAAATAAACCCCTCGTATCTAATAGACGCCCCTGTTTGTTGTTTGTATTAGTTGCCCCCCTCTAATAAACGCCCCATGTTTAATAGACGCCCCTCTCTAAGAATCACCTCAAAAACCAAGGAGATGCTCCATAGAGTAAAAATACACAATATAGTTAGTTTTTTACTTGGCTCAGACATCAAAGAGGTCAACATTCATGAAAACATTGATATCGAACTATCAAGGACATCTCTAGGTTTTGCATTAAGAACAGATTAGATTAGTCTCCTACTCTTTTACTGTGTCTTGTATCTAATTACTATGCCAGCTAGCAAACTACGCATCCTATTTGTTTTGTTGACGTTGTTACAGTTTAAGTGAAATAAAGGCCCCTCTCTAATAAATGCCTCATATTTAACACCTCCCCTAGAACCCCCAAAATTTAATAGACCCCCCAAGCATTCATTAGATCTTTTATGGTAAGTATTCAAATGATATAAAATCATAACTTTTAATTTTCTGTTTGGCAGATCCCCCAACTCCATCTCCAACTCCACGAGGTAAGAATTGCCTCATAACATTCTTTATGAAAATTATTACCAGTTTGTAAGAATAAAATATATCATTTATGTGATTATCTCCAATAAAAAAAGAAAATGAAAGAAATATGCCAACTGAGTACAAGTCATTTACTCATATTGCAATACTGCAACCTTTTTGAACAAATGCTATAAACCCATTTCATTAATAATAACAAAGATGTGGTTCTTGTTCATCTTCCTTATGGAAGATGAATGGACTTATTACTATGGACTTATTATGAATAGCACAGTTTAGGCAGACTGAGGGCTGATGAGCTCAAATGCACGTTAGAGAAACATTTTGTGTATTTACGTTATTTGTAGTTTGTATAAATTATTTTCTTGTATACGGCGACGCGGTAATTAATTATAAATTCGATTTTACTACTGATAGGCACCAATCAACGCCTGCAAATCTCAGTTATTTTCAATGCGCACATTCTTTAACAGTTTTTCTTTATATTGCTTTGATTTCGAAGATAATTTATTCTTTTACTCTTGAGATGTTTTTTCGTCACCATAGGTTTTTTTTTCTCTCTTTTTTTGGCTTCTTCTGCAGTTTCCAACTTCAGATCAAATCAGATATGCTAAATGGCGGATGTTTTTAAATTAGTATCGCTCAATGTAAAGGGCATTAGCAATTTTCAAAAAAGAAGAACAATGTTCACTTGGTGCAGAAAACGCAAAGCAGACATAATATTTTTGCAAGAAACACACTCCACAGTTAAAACAGAAACACAATGGAAGAATGAATGGGGTGCAGAGATCATAACATCCCACGGAAGCTCTAACGCACGTGGAGTCGCAATCATGATTAAAGCTGGATTTGATTGTTCTATTCATCAGCAGATTCTTGACCCTATGGGGCGCTATATATATCATTGTAAAAGCTGTCATCAAAGATAGAACGTATGTGTTAATTAACATATACGCTCCAAACAAAGATAAAGATCTTATAACCTTCTTCAAAAATCTATTTGCAATCTTACAAAAAGAAAACCTAGAATCAGAAGAAAATATCATCATAGGAGGCGATTTCGACTGTCCATTAAATCCTGAACTTGACAAAAAAGGGGGCGTGCTGCTCCAAAGAAAATCAGTTACTAACTGTATTGAATGCTTACAAAGTCAACTTGATTTGGTTGACATATGGCGAATCAAAAACCCAGATACAAAGAGTTTCACCTGGAGTCAAAAATCTCCAAGAATATTTTGTCGACTTGATTATTATCTGATATCTAACAATTTATTTGACATGGTGAGATCGACTGAGATAATTCCCGCTATTAGGACAGACCATGACGCAATTTCGCTAGAAATTGGAAAGCTAGAAAATGAGCTTAAGGGTCCTGGATATTGGAAATTAAACTGCTCGTTGTTAGCGGATGATGCGTATGTAAACAGTGTAACAGAACTGCTGCCAGTATGGGCTGCAGAGGGAAGAAAGGAACTTTCAGACCATCGGAGTGTCTGGGATTGGATTAAATACAATATAAGGGCTCACGCAATAAATTTCTCCAAGAGAAAATCAAAGGAAAGGAATGAGAAGGAAAAAACTCTTCAAGAAGAATTAAGTAAGGCAAAGAAAGAACTTGAAACGACACCAAGTGACTCAAACGCATCACGATATCAGGCTGTTCAGGAAAAATTGGAAACCTTCTACGAAGAAAAAACCAAAGGAATTATTATACGAGCGCGTGCCCGCTGGCATGAATACGGGGAAAAAAGCACGAAATATTTTCTAAATCTGGAGAAAAGAAATCACGTAAAGAAACATATACGAAAACTTTTTATTAGTGGCGTAATTAAGACAGATCCGTTTTGTATATTAAAGGAGCAGGAACGCTTTTATCGAGACCTCTATAAGAGTAAAAACATCGATCCAGAAATTACACAAAAAATCTCTGCGTTCTTAAACGATCTAACTATTCCAAAATTATCTGAAGAACAGCGTGAAAAGCAATGCGAAGGGTCCATTTCATCAGAGGAATGTTTTCGTCTTCTAAACAGCTTTGATCTTAATAAAACCCCTGGGAATGATGGTATCCCCATCGAATTCTATAAAACCTTCTGGGCGGTACTTAAGGATAGCTTTATTAGATGTGTCAATGAATGTTTTGAAAAAGGTGAGATGTCTAACTCTCAAAAACAAGCTGTCATCACTCTTATTGAAAAAAAAAGGGAAAGATCGTTCGCTTCTAGAGAATTGGCGCCCTATCTCTCTTGTAAAAGCAATTGCATGGAGGATAAAAAATGTTCTTCCTGATATAATTCATCAAAATCAGACTGGATATGTAAAAGATCGTTTTATAGGCGAAACAATACGATCTATCTACGATATTATGGATTTCACTGCAAAGGAAAATATTCCCGGTTTAATGGTTTTTATCGATTTTCAGAAGGCCTTTGATAGTGTTGAATGGGAATTTCTCTTAAAATGTCTTGAAGAATTCAATTTCGGTCCAGACTTCATTCGCTGGGTTAGAGTTTTTTACAAAGACATAAAAAGCTGTATCATAAACAACGGATCAACTTCAAACTTCTTCCCACTTGAACGTGGCGTTCGACAGGGAGATCCTTTATCTCCATACCTTTTTATAATTGCGGTAGAAACGCTGGCAATCGCCATTCGACAGAACCCTGATATCAAAGGTATTGTTATTGGACAAGAGGAAACAAAAGTCCTGCAATATGCTGATGATACAACTGCAACATTAGCCGATGTCGATTCAGCAAAATCACTCTTTAAACTGATGGAGCTTTTTCAAAACATTTCTGGCCTCAATATCAATTCCTCAAAAACGGAAGGTATGTGGATCGGTTCATTTAGAGGAAAAATGGAAGAACCATTCGGCATTAAGTGGCCTAAAACCTCGATCAAAGCTTTAGGAGTTTATTTCACATACGATCCGAAACTTCTAAAGGAGAAGAATTTTATTGAAAGACTTGACAGCATCAAAAAGCTTATTAATATCTGGTCGTCGAGAGGCCTATCTCTTTATGGTAAAATAACAATAATCAAATCCTTATTGATATCGAAGTTTGTTTATGTTTGCTCGATATTACCAACACCAACAGAAGTAGTAAGTGAACTGAATCGATTGCTTTTCAAGTTTCTGTGGAAAGGTGTAGATAAAGTAACTCGTGTGTCTGTAATAAACGAATATGAGAGGGGCGGTTTAAACATGATAGATGTTGATTGCATGATTAGATCTTTGAGGTTAGGATGGCTACAGAGAGTATTTAATGATTCAACTGCTACATGGAAGAGATATTTTCTTTATCTGTTAGAGCACGTTGGGGGGATCTTCTTTCTCAGTTGTAACTATGATGTGAAAGATTTCAATTTATCCTCTCAATTTTACTACGAACTTCTGCAATGGTGGTCAGAATTTCGTGATACCTTTGCTGAAGAAAAGGATTATCAAAACATTATTTGGAATAATAAAGACATAAAAATCGATAAAAAACCGGTTTATTTCAAAAATTATCGCGAGGCAGGAATCACGTACACGCATGATCTTCTTTTTGACCGGGATATTAACGTTGCCTTCACTCATTTCTCGAACAAGATTAACAAAACCAATTTTCTTCAGTGGGCAGGCCTCCGACACTCTATACCCTCACAGCTAAGGATTGCGAATGTACCATTATCAAACCCTATCTCCCTCTTTTACATTTGAGAATAACATATTCGATATTAAACAAAAAAGATCAAAAGATTACTATTCTCTACTTGTTTCCAGTGTGTGTAATAACTTGAGAATTGTAATAGTGAATTGTAATTATCATATTTATTAATTAACTTTATTATTATTTTTTTTACATTATAATTTTTTTTTTCTTTTTTCCTATTCCTAAATTGTATGTAACTTTACTGTGTAATTAATGTTCTTTTTTGTAATTGCAATAAAAAAAAATAAAAAATAAAAAAAAAGATAGGAAAGATAAGATCTTTTGTCTCACAACAGAATTGCTTTAATTTGAAGTTTTGATCACGACGTTTCAACTACAAAACTGCTTGTCTTCATCAGGCGATGAAGTCAATTGTTTGCACGTCGCTATATTTAAATAAACCCTTAAAACTAAACCCTTGTCCTAATAACCCTGACCTTAACCCTACACCCTGACAGTGCTCGACCTTAACTTTTTGACTTGCTAGTCATTGCGCTAGTGAGGTTATAACTAGCCAATGGGCGTCACCTGGTAGCCAAGCCAAGGCTCAAGCTTTCTATCACACCCCCTGACTGAACTTGATTTGTTGACAAGTCTAGACAAAGCCCTGAATTATGTAATTGCCTGAATACGTCTAATAAATTATTTGTGTGGTGCTCCTTATGTTCAGTTTATTTGAGAATTCTGTTAAAACTTTCTCAAAAAAAGCCTACCTTTTTCCGCACAGGGATACTGATAGGGTGCAGAAAGAAATGGGAAGTTATTGCATGCTGCAGCATTTTCAGGGCAAATTAAGCGGCAATAAAGGCCTGGCAAAGAAGGAAACATGTTTCCAGAAACACCCGTAGCGTGCGCATGTTTCCCAGTTTTGCCACACGAGAAACATTGTTTCCAGCGTCAATTTTGTTTCCAAGAAGCAAAATTTGTTTCTGCTACACGGCAGCAACATTTCCTGTTTCTGCGTGGCATGGAAACATGGCAAAACGAGAAAACAATATTATGGTAAGACATGTTTCCAGCATGTTTCTGGAAACATGTTTCCTCGTTTTGCCAGGCCTTAAGGGGCTATTATGCAGCAAATGATTCGATTTTTGCTTCCTACTCTAACTTTGTTTTGGCATGGAATTGAAACCTGGACCCAACATCATGTGTGGGTCCAAGGGTTTTCCTCCAGCTTTTCCATTTTCCTCTCTCCAAAAAAACCATCAATAATGATTCCCATTATAAAAATAACTTTATTGAAGTGTCTGGGTGAGTATTTAGCTAACAGCAACTAATTGGGGACACTCTACTTTAAAATAAAAAATATATATACAATTTGTACAACTAAAAATTACAATAGTTTACTATAATTATTAAAAATTAGAAGCAATAAATACAAACTGCATGGAAAGAGGGGTTAAAAAATAACTCTGTGGACAAGTGCCTCTTCAAAATTCAAATTTATTTATTTATTTATTCATTATTTTATTTATTTATTCATTCATTACAGTACCTCCAAGGCTTCTTTTACTTTAAAATGTCATTATGATTTTTGAGTAAATCCACAAAAGGGGTGAGTTGAAAACACTGACCCCCGGTCCGTGGACTACCCACTGACCCCCACTCCACGGACTACCCTATGGACTACTCTGTTGTCTACCCTATGGACTACCCCTACGGACTACCCTTAATAATCAACCTTATTTTTTTGTTACGGTGGGACAGACTAACTTCTGAGTTAAGATTTCTAGTTGGATTTTCGAGTTGAATTTTCGGGTAGCCGTGGATTCTCAAGTTGGATTTTGAGTAGGATTTTTGAGACGGATTTTGAACAGACTGCAAATAAACCGAATTGTTAACATGGGGTAGACAATAGCCTGAAGAAAGGAAAAAAGAAAAGCCTACAACGAGGGTTATTTCCAGCTGGACACCCATCCAAATACTTGCCCTGCCCAACAGGGCTCAACTTAGACAATCATACAAAAAGAACTGGCACTTTCCTTCCTTCGCCTTCCAATAAGCAAAAACGTGCCAAATTATTCGAAAGATCAATTTAAACCAGGAATATCAATTCTCTAGTTTCATGACTCTTAACCCTCTGTATGGTCTGTGACTGATACCACAAGGAAAGCACTGCTTCTCGTCTAATAAGGTAAGTAATTGGATGGGTGACCAACTGGAAATACCCCTGGGTTGTTTTCTTTTTACTTTTCAGACCATGATTATAAAATAATTCAGTGAAATTTCAGTCCCTTAGTTTTTCATTCTGTCGGATTCTTTTTCACTTTGGTTGTAAGCATAAATACATATTATAGTGTGTTGCCCTAGCTAACAAACGAAAGCTAACCGCAAGAAAACCGGATTGGAGCTAATTTACTGTGAGCGAACTGGAATGGAACTAACCGCATGCAAGCAAACTGGTGTGGAACTAACTGCTAGCAAACCAGGAAATCCAGGCACAAAATCCAACTCAAAATATCTTACTTGAAAATCCAACTCAAAATCCTAGGTAGTCCGTAGGGTAGTCCACGGAGTGGGGGTCAGTGGGTAGTCCGTGGGCCGGGGGTCAGTGTTTTCAACTCACCCTCCACAAAGTGCTGACACTCACTGGCCCCAATATTTTGGATCTTTCTTTACTCACTTGATATAAAGTAGTGTTTCTTTCTCACAATCTAGATTCTTCTGACTGCTGGGATGTATTGGGTGATTATTATTGTGGGACAGTTGACCTTGCTGACGGATGTCCACCATTGGATGACCATCAACTTGTTGCTTTGTGGAAAGGTCTTTGTGCCCGAACATGTGGCTTGTGCGGTAATTAATTGTATTGTTAATGTTTATTATTAGATATGGTTGTAACATTTTATCAAATAATAAGCACCTACCCTGGCACTCAGTGGGAGGCGTGGTAGTCTATTTTAAATGGTTAGCGTGCTCTTCTCCAAATCCAAAAGCCTGGTTTCGAGCCCAGGCCAGGGCACTGCGTTGTGTTCTTGGGCAAGAAACTTTACTGTCGCAGTGCCTCTCTCCACCCAGGTGTATAAATGGGTACCAGAGAAATTTACTGCTCGGGGGTAACCATGTGATGGACTAGCATCCCATCCAGGGGGGAGTAGCAATACTCCTAGTCGCTAAATGCTACAGAAACCGGGATAAGCTCCGGCTGTTTGGGTCACTTGGCTCGGACACAGACTTTACCTTAGCCTGGCACTCAATTTAAATTATGTCATGTTTTCTTTAGACATAAGACATAAGACATAATTTATTTATACACGAAGAGCTTAGGAGCCGTAGCTCGTTAAAACGCTCTCCTGAAATGAAAAAGGTTTAAAAATTACAAATAAAAGACGGTTAAAAAGGTAAAAAGTGTATATGTACAATTGTGATTATGACATGAATTGCAAGAGTTCCTTGCTTTCTTAAATCAGTGGAAAGCTGAGGTAGATAGCAATCAAACACCGAAGAGTTTTTTCTCTTATAAATTATGGTTTGATCTTCAGTCAATGATTCTGGGATTTCAGAGTATTGTTGTCATTAAATTAAAAAGATTTCCTAATGCGTTTGTCAAACCTGCTATTGTCAATCAGGATTGCTGTGAAAATCATTTCTGCCAAGTGAGGGCTTGTAATGGACAGAACAACAACCCGAGCTACCGCCTTCAAGAGTCTGCACAAAACTCTATTCGTTATGGACAAACTACCATAAGCAGAAAAAGTAATGCAGGATTGAGTGGTACGAAGAGGAAAAGAAATTGACGCCAACAGTTTGGAAAGCCTTGCTATAAGAGGGTTTATAGTTTCACAGGTTGCAAATACATTGTGTTTATAGTACCTTTTGCATAAAGACTTTAAATGTGAAGGACACGAAGGTCACCTTAAGTCATCGAAGAACACAAATATTACTATTGTCACTTTGAAATGTTTTACAAAGACTTGATTTTTGAGGGGTTGGACGTGAACGTCACTGTATTCTTTTAGATTGTCTTACTTTAACTTAACAACTTAACTGTTAAGAAATGTGACTCAGATGTTTGAACGATCATATGGTTGCTACGGGCATTTGTAGTTCCATGTGTTCAGATTGTTGTTTAGCAACGGCATAGATTTCGTGCAATTGAGCAGACACTAACCTTGTAGCATATATTAGTTAGCTGTACTGATTCTCAGTGTGATTCGTCGATTAGGCTCATCGAGGTTAATAGTAGACTGCAGTCTACTTGTAAAGTAGGAATGCGGCATTCTCGTACTTGCTTTGAGAAGTGGAAGCATGTTTTCAACCAGCTTGGTCTTGGTGTCCCTGGCATTTACATGTTGGCCATAGGCATTGCTTAGAGACTGCAATTGAGCCTTTGTAAATGATTTGGCAAAAGCTTTGTCACCAAATTTGTCAACATACTGCTGGAGACGTACGTGACTGGTGACCTTTCCAGGGGATTTGTCAGCCTCAATTTCTTGAAAAGGAATTGCAGCCCTTTTCTCTTCCAAAGCTTTCTTTCGCTGGAGTACGATTTTGCGGTGTTCTGCCGATTTCTTTAATCTAGAAAGAGTAAGTTGAAGTATGAATGAATAAATAAATAACAGTTACTCAACTATTTTGTAACATAAAGAAATAAAATCATTCGCGATTTTGATTTTTGTCTCCTCGACAGCTAAGGGATTATCAAGTTTTGAGTAGAGCTGAAAATCTTAAGTTACATGCAAGGACATGTCCTTTGTTATTATTAATTGTAAGTAACTGCAATTTCTACCTGTGTGCTCTTCTGTAATCACGCATGTACTGGCCAGCTCCCACCATCACATATTTGGTAATTACACTTTCAAACGCCTCCATGATCAGTTCCTGATGAGAAAATAAAATAAACCGCAATTAAAATTCAGAATGTACAGTTACCTTAATGGAGTGAAAAATAAACAAAATGTGATCTGCAGGGATTTACCTTATTTTGAAGCATGGGTAAGTAAACTTTTAAACATCACACCTTTATCTAGACACGTTGTTTTCCCGTCCATGTATCCATTTTTGTGTTATCGAATTATAACAAATAAAAGTTATGATAATTCCTTCAGCACTTCACCATTTTCACCGGACTAAGGATATAAGTTTTTAATGGCATAAAATCGAATATTTAGATAATATTAAACACTAATTTTGTTTAGTTTTGACTATTACACACTAACAATAAGAAGTTGTTTCGATGGTTAATAAATGAAATTACCCTAGCTAAGTTAACAATACAGTTCTTACGCTCTAGATCTTTTGTGTAATAGAGGGAAATCGGCGAAATTAATTCCAAAGCTTAAGCTGTTTCGTTTTTCCTCTTTAAAAGAACTAAGAGAGTGAAAAAAACTAAATGTTAAACAGCTTACCATCTTAGTTTCTTTTTCGTCCACTGGAAAGCAGTCCAACCATTTCTGTCGGATTCGTCTGTCCTCCTTCATTTCTGACTCTGTCTGGCTTACAAGATGTTCACCAAACATTGCAAGCTTATGGTCGTTTAAGCAGCTTACACGTCTAGCCTCAGCTTCAAGAAAGAATTCATAGGCCAGGTCTTCAATATGAGAGAGGCCCCTGTTTCTAAACTGACGGTCCTCCGAAACAATGTGCATTGAAGAGTGGAGATTCAAATACGAATTGTCCCAAGTCAAAAAAGTTTGCAACAGGACGTAGCTGAAGGAAGTCTCCAACGAGAATTACTTGTTTTCCACCGAAGAGGTGTGATGAATGGCACTGAGATGCAAGCTCCGTATGGATGCTGTTAGCTAGTTCAAATACTCTTCTACTTGTCATTCCAATCTCATCCCAAATTATAGTATCTGAACTTTTCACCCGCTCGACAACCAAGTTGTTTGCAATCGCTCTCTCGACAATTAAATTACAGGGAAGTTCTGCAGTGCGCAAACCATAAAATGAGTGCGCCGTTGACGTTTGTATATTTACATCCAAATAAACACTTCCAGGAATACCGCTTGCACAAACAATGGAAACCTTTTTCCCTTGCTTCAAGAGGCGACTGTTAATTGCCTTCACCACAAAAGATTTTCCAGTTCCTCCCTCTCCAGTAACAAGAATATTGTGCCCGGCTTCGGCTATGTCTACGATTTCAGATTGTTCCGAATTCAAGGTTTCGAACCTAGAAAATAATTTCAGTCATTTCAGCCATGAATTTTCAAAACATCAATCAAAAAACAAAGAAAAATACGGAAACGCAAACACGAGTACCTTGCCATATTTGTATATGTCCCAAAAACAGCCCACTTTTCCGTAAAATTGTGATGACCTACATTTTCTACGGCTACGAAAGTCGTGTGATGGAGTTCGCGGGGTTTTCCCAATAATTCTTACCTTTACATAAGAATTGCAAATCACAACAACGGGTTTTGCACGAGAGTTTCCCACGTTGGTGTATTATTTTGCAACCTCTGTAAAACAACTAGGTGAGATGATTCAAGTCTGATATTTTTTTCGCGCTGACTGTAAAATATTTTTTTGTTGAAAAATGAACGCTGTCTTTTATTTGAAGCTAGCTTGCTTTCAAAATGACAGCTCATACCGACTTGATGTAGATACTTTCTCGTTTCTTAAGTCAGTATGAATATTTCATAATCACTTTGCCGCATACAAGTTACAACGACGCATATTTAAATGATAATGCGTCGCTTTCGGCATCGCCGTCGTAATTGCCATTATTTTGCGCGAGGGTCCTAAGGTTGTGTCGCACCATTGACATCACTCCCTATACTACTGAGTATTGGTTTTGCCTTTGCCTCCCTATCCACGAAACAAAATCTTGAACGACCATTGTTCAATTGTATCCAATCACAAAGAGGCTGGGGAATAGCGTTTCCCTTCGGCACCACAAATTGGTGCTACGCATTCGGACGGCTAAAAAATTTTGGATACCCGATTTCGTTTGAGGGCTTGTTCCTGACCGTTTGGATAAATTTTCGATCAAATGATACGAGAAGATTCGTCAAGCCTTCCTCTTTTCTAGTGCTTAGTTTGAAAGCTGTGCGATGGGATTATCAGGACGAAAATCGGCTCGGCGCTGGAAGTGTTCTACTTTGGAGCTGTTGGAGTTTCCACCCTTTCCATATAATTAGATGTATAGTAAACAGCGAAAGCAAAATATCCTTCAATCGACTCAAATTCACCATTTCGAGCCGAAAAAACAACACTACACAAAAGGTAGGAAAACTTTACATTTATTCAGCACAAATTTGTTCATGTTTTGCGCCATTACACGCAATTCTACAGACCGTTCGCTAAATTCCATACATTCTCTATAAAAATGTAAATGTGCACAGTCCATACACAAACAGTTTGTCTGGGCGCCCTGTGGTTCTTCTTCTTCCACGTAAGTCACCTCCTTCAATAGTTCGTGTAATTTATAAGTGATGGAAGTAATAAAGTTGAAGTTGAAGGTGAAACAACGGCATTGTGCTTATTTTAAACCACACAGAAGAAGGCCTATGCATGGTCCGTATAAATTGTTCGGAAATCAATCTCCGTATAAAATGAACTACCACAAACCTGTCTCATGCAGCAGCCGGCTGTCAGTCGGAAGGTTCGCTCGTTTGTGTGCGAGCAAATTTCAACTATTTGTGGACAACAGCTGCTCGAAGATTTGAATGTACTACACATTAAATTCCCAGCATAATGTAATTAAGCCTGGTGGACTTAAATTGTATTTGTGAAGTCTCAAAAGGCTGAAATTATGTAGAGAACTCTAGCCATCTCTGTAGAGATTCGAAGAGATATAAGCGAAATCGCGTACGAGGTTGAGTCTTTGACGTCACATTCGGTAAATCCGCGACGACCCACGTCATTTCCCCTGGAACATGCTTAAATAATGGCGGCCAAAAAAACCCGAGAAATACAGTCGAAAAAAACGGTCTTCCCGAGCTCGGACAGCAAAACGGTTTGGACAGGTGAGTAAGAACCACATACAGATTACGAAAATGCAAAAACATTATATACGAAGAATTTGGTCCTAGTGGCACTTTAATCACAGGTAACCAAAGCGTACTATGAGAGTTTGTATGGATGTACTAAGAAGGCTTGTATGGATTTGAAATAAAGTTGAGAAAAATATCCCTTTTTACCGGTGAAAAGTTATAATGAAACTTTAAACCTTACCTGGTGTCACGTTTTTGTATTTCTAGTGCTTTAGAAAGTCGTACGCGCGATTTTCGTCAGACGGTTAAGACGAAAATCGCGCGTACGACTTTCTAAAGCACTAGAAATACAAAAACGTGACACCAGGTAAGGTTTAAAGTTTCATTATAACTTTTCACCGGTAAAAAGGGATATTTTTCTCAACTTTATTTCAAATCCATACAAGCCTTCTTAGTACATCCATACAAACTCTCATAGTACGCTTTGGTTACCTGTGCTTTAATAAAAGCAGTTGAAAGAGCCTCACAATTAAGTAAAACAATTTGCATTTGCTATCACGTACGTTTCAATTCACGCTCAGACATAAATGTTTGCAAACTTGCATCGTAAAAACGAGAACAAACCTGTATTGGGAGTAAATATAATTGTTCGTTTAACAAGCTGGCTGCGAACAGAAACAAATGAACATGATTCAAACTTCTCTGAATGCAAACCACCCTCGTGGATGTTTTTGGATAATTTTGCTGACGCATTAAGCCACCCCTCCTTGTAATCAATCTGTCACATTTGTAGCTATAAACCAATAAACACAAAACGGTTTCTTAGCAGAACATCCAAACCTTTGAGGGTCATTGGAAGGGCGAGATCAATAGCTATCTCAGAAGGCCAATAAACTTCGGGAGATTGTCGAGATTGAATCAAGGTTAGTTAGTGCATGATGACACTTGCCCATGCCAAAAAAAGTTGATTTATTTAGCTTTCTGTTTTTTGCCACTTTCAAAGTTGATGAATTAGGAAACATAGGTTTTGATAAACAAGGGTGTGATCGGGGAGAGCGCGAAGGGTGATTTACAAATCTACGAGAAATGAACGCATACTTGATCATTGAAATGGCAGGAAACTTTAAAACGATATAAAATGATATTTTAGTTGGACTTGGCGCATTTTAATTTGCCAAGTGTTTAGTTGAATGATTGGATGCTAAACAGAGCGAGGCAAAACCTTTTAAATCTACATAAATGACAAGTGCGCAATGAAAGTCATGGTTCATGGCCTGGAGGGTATATGACAGTATGGGCGACGAAAAGTATTTTGTGAATCGGAGGGAATTTACTGGTGAAAATTCGTCCGTTGTATACTGTTTTTTATAGAGTTTGATTTAGCCATCCGGTCGTTAAAGTTTACAAGACCTCCTGGTAACTAAGAAATATCACATTATATCCCTGATAGTTTTTCATAGGAAGTTCAAGGAATTTCTTTGCTCAAATTTTCCTCATATTTCCAACATACTTACCGAACTGAAATTGAAAAATAGTCATGAGCAAAATATGAATTTATCACGCTTTCCGAAATGTACTCTTCTCTACATTACAGACAAGAATCAATTAAATGCAATTTAATAGAGGTACTTACTTCAAACTTAAAAGTTCATCATCACTACAGCGGAACGTAAACAAGGCTCTCATGTAAAGTCACGATATATTTTTAAAGCGTTCTGATAGCAAAGAAAGATGCTGAAACGTCGATCTTATAGTTTAAAACTTTGGACACCAAATAAACCTTGTAAACAAGTTTAATTTTGACTGGGATAAATGTACGAAAAATTGGACTTAGATATTCACAGATAAGTTGAGGTCTTGACACACATCAGTGGTGTCGAAGTGGTCGGTTAAGGGCCCATTACAGTATCTCGTTGCCAAGCTACGCGGTTGCCACGCAAGTGCAATTTTATTTCCGGTTTTCTCGCATTCGTGATTCAGCTTAGCGGCAAAATTTTACGCGAGTTTAGTTCCCTTTCGGTTAGAATCATATTTCAATGACGGAAATTTGTTCTGCAGTAAAAGCAAACTGGGTAAATTGAAATAAAAAAAGTTTGTCATACTAAATGATTGCAAAACATATACGAAGCCTGAAGCAAGTATCCGAAACCGCCGAAATATTTTAAAAGTAGTGCCGATGCATTAGAAAACATGTGAATGTGCGGCGCTGCCGTATTTTCATCAGTTTCCCCTTCAGCTCACTGAAGAAATCTGTGAAAGCTACTGGCAAAAATTAAAGCACTGTCACTAGAACTAAACGAAGCTCAGAAAAAAAAACAGCGATTCATTTCGTTCGCGAAACGAAGGTAAGATAATTTTTATGCAGTTCAACCGCAGAAATATAGGAATGAACCCGATTTATCTGCCGTAAATTGCTTGCAGAAACTGCTGATTATGATCCGTACAGCAGTCTAACCACATGACAAATTCAGTAAGGTACAAAACTGCGAAAACTAAACTATATAAAACACCTGTATAAAAACATTTCAGCTTACAAACGTTAACTATTTATTCAACCGAACAAAGAATTGTAGCCTCCTTGACAAAACATAATTACGCCGTTTACGGTAATTCGCAAATTACAAGCCGACAATAAAGAAACTCACACTAAACTCTTTTAATACTTACGAACGCCTTTGTTTACATTTGTCTTAGCCTCTACAGTTAGTTGAGCGACAGTAAACG
Organism: Oculina patagonica; assembly: GCF_052425735.1. Lineage (NCBI taxonomy): Eukaryota > Metazoa > Cnidaria > Anthozoa > Scleractinia > Oculinidae > Oculina > Oculina patagonica. Next base: position 8,878,873 of record NC_135771.1, on the reverse strand, counting down.
TTGTTAAAGCTGTCCGAATACAAGCAAGAAGTTAAGTTTGCCGGGTCGAAAAATTATAGTTTTTGAAGCGTACGTGAGCGGGGGGAAAGCCAACTTAGTGCAGCAATGTCAATTACGATGATTTCAACCAATCAGTCACCATATAATTTTACTTCCGGTACGAACGAAAATGCGAGTTTTTCTCAGAAGGAAAAAAACGTACCTTCTGTTTTTTGCAGTAAATCGAAAGAAAATACATTTTTCTTTAAACGTAAGCATGCGTTTTTGGAAAATCAAAACAACATTAAAGTTGTGTTCAAAAACGTGGTCAAAAGAACACATTTTCTTTACTTATTGTTCAAGTTTTTGTGCTAACGGAAAACGCATGCTTACATTTTTTAAGATAAACGTACTGATTGACATAATACTACAAACTATGAATGAGACCGTAAGTTTCTTGCGTAAAACTCAGTTTTTTGTTCTGGGTCACGTGACATTAGACGTGCACCGATGACGTCATCAGCTGACTTGCAGTCGCACTCTAAAACTCCTGTCTAAATTTGGTTAAATAAAAGCAAAGATATATCAAGTTACAGCCAATTGAAATCTCCCTAGCAACGGCCCCAAAAGATACTGTAATGGGCCCTTAAAGTAATGTCCCATGCGCTAAACTGCTCACCCATGGACAGACGTATACAAAAGAAAAACAACCATTAACAAAAGCAGTTGAAAGAGCCTCACAATTAACTAAAACAATCTGCATTTGCTATCACGTACGTTTCAATTCACGCTCAGTCATAAATGTTTTCAAACTTGCATCGTAAAAACGAGAACAAACCTGTATTGGGAGTAAATATAATTGTTCGTTTAACAAGCTGGCTGCGAACAGAAACAAATGAACATGATTCAAACTTCTCTGAATGCAAATCACCCTCGTGGATGTTTTTGGATAATTTTGCTGACGCATTAAGCCACCCCTCCTTGTAATCAATCTGTCACATTTGTAGCTATAAACCAATAAACACAAAACGGTTTCTTAGCAGAACATCCAAACCTTTGAGGGTCATTGGAAGGGCGAGATCCATGGCTATCTCAGAAGGCCAATAAACTTCGGGAGATTGTCGAGATTGAATCAAGGTTAGTTAGTGCATGATGACACTTGCCCATGCTAAAAAAAGTTGATTTATTTAGCTTTCTGTTTTTGCCACTTTCAAAGTTGATAAATTAGGAAACATAGGTTTTGACTAGCATGGGTGTGATCGTGGAGAGCGCGAAGGGTGATTTACAAATCTACGAGAAATGAACGCATTCTTATCATTGAAATGGCAGGAATTTCAATGTAACAATATATCTAAGTAACTCTTGTACCTGTAAACAGAATTGAAGAATTTTTACGTTTCTTTGTTGCTGCTTCGGTTTTCCTCATTTTGCTAAGATACTTGACATGCTAGATCGATACTTCGAACAAAAAACCAGGTTCGTCGCGCTTTCCGAAAATAGTCATCTAAAAAAAGTGAAAAATAGGAAAATTGATGTTGCGCAAATTTTCTGTAACAAGATTTTTTCCAGTTTCATTTCAGACCGTGACAAAAAGAAGCAAAAGATGATCCACGCATATTCCATTGTGCTAATTTGCCTGTGCATAACTCAGAGAGAGGTGCAGTATTGCGTATTATCATTATATCAGGACTAATAATCAATTATGATATATCACGTTTTTTTCTATATGTTTCTTCTAAAGTATAGTGCTATTATCATGATATATCTTTGGTGATATAAGGGGTTGATTTTTTGATATTCCACAATGGGGTTTTCTCTGATTATAAAGATATGTTATCATGATATTATCAGAATACTTAAATAAGTAACTATTTCTCTTTTCCCTGTGATACAGTGATTTATCATGATATTATCAGAATATATAATTAAGTGGTTTTTCTTCTCCTCCCAGTGATAGAGTGATAAATCATGATATTATCAGAATATTTAATTAAGTAGTATTTCTTCTACTCCCAGTGATATAGTGATAAATCATGATATTATCAGAATATTTAATTAAGTAGTATTTCTTCTTCTCCCAGTGATAGAGTGATAAATCATGATATTATCAGAATATTTAATTAAGTAGTATTTCTTCTACTCCCAGTGTTATAGTGATAAATCATGATATTATCAGAATATTTAATTAAGTAGTATTTCTTCTCCTCCCAGTGATAGAGTGATAAATCATGATATTATCAGAATATTTAATTAAGTAGTATTTCTTCTTCTCCCAGTGATAGAGTGATAAATCATGATATTATCAGAATATTTAATTAAGAGAGGGCCAAGTTTTGGCTCGGTCAACAGGGACAACTTTCTCATCTAAACGCTCGGCAAAAGATAGCTCGGGGGAGAGGGTAACCCTCATACCAGGGACAACTCTCCTCCATATAAACAGGCCCTAAGGAACACCTGGGAAAGAATACAAGTAGCCTGTGAACAGTTTTTCCGAAAGTAAAATAAAGCAAATAAACACGAACATATATAAAACATCATACTTTCAATTGTTCCATATTGCATTCTGCACTTACCAAATCATCGAGATTTTTACCTCTTTGTCACTATATATATCTATGCAAATTTTATTTCTTAACTTAGCTTGATAATGACCGAAAAGCGGTCGAAACGTCGCGCAATTCTACCGTTGATTTTTATTGTTAAATGTAATGATCAGATACATTTATTCATATTGGTTTTTACAGAACTTGATTGACGGCGCTGTACCTCTTGATCAGTTTGACAGTAATGGTGAGTACAGTATTGAGAAAAAGGAATGCACCCGAAATTCGGCGAAATTCGCGCTTTTCGGGGCTTTTCGAGGAAACTTCGCTTGAAGCGACATTTCGCGCTGTTTGGTCGTATTTTCTAGCCTTCTACGCGCGTTTCTCCCCCACGAACGTTCGTGGGGGAGAAACGCGTGACGAGCCCTAAGCGTAGAAGGCTACGTATTTTCGTGACGTCTATTGTTTGCAACCACGCAAAATTTCGCTGTGTGCGGTAATTTATCGCGAATTATCGCGCACTTTCGCGAATTATCACACACTTTCACGCAATAATTCTCTTGATCCTAAACTTTCGTGTATGTAGGAAACAGGCAACCTAGCAACGTCCTCCTCAGGTCTTCTGCGTTGACCTTCGCGTGACTCGGCGTGACTGATCGGCGTGACTCTGACCCTTTTTGTCACCAGTTTTACTCGTCCGAAATCCAAAATGGCGAACCAAGTGCTGCTTCTGCTGCACTGCTTTGCTCTGGTCCAGGAAAAACATAAATTTTGTCGGGAATTTTAATATTTTTCTGGGATCCAGGATTGCCGTACATTTGAGCTCCATTTTCATGATGGTAATACTTTAGAATATAGGGATGATAAACTCGAATTATTAATGTAGTTTAGTTTCTTTTAATATGCTTGAAGCAAATACGAAATCAATATATTTTATATTTTACCGTCAGAGTGCAGTGTGAAGACAGTCGATGGACAGTCGCCTGACGAGTGCTGCAAGTTTCCTTTTCTGTATAAAGGAACAAATCGAACCTCATGTGTGAAAGGCATTACGACTAACAGAACGTGGTGTGGAGTGACTTATAACTATGACCAAGAAAAGCAGTGGGGATGGTGCCCAGGTAACATGTACCTTATATCTTGATTCCATTTTTGCCAAATTTTCCAACCCAAAAAAATCCCGGAATCGAAAATTTCATTAATTAGCTCATAACTGACCAGAAAATGTCAAAAACATCCAAAAAATATGCTTTTTTTCAAAAATGTCTGGGAGTCAATGGGTTAATCACAAGTTAGTTTAGTTTCTTTTAATATGCTTGAAGCAAATACGAAATCAATATATTTTATATTTTACCGTCAGAGTGCAGTGTGAAGACAGTCGATGGACAGTCGCCTGACGAGTGCTGCAAGTTTCCTTTTCTGTATAAAGGAACAAATCGAACCTCATGTGTGAAAGGCATTACGACTAACAGAACGTGGTGTGGAGTGACTTATAACTATGACCAAGAAAAGCAGTGGGGATGGTGCCCAGGTAACATGTACCTTATATTTAGGTAACATGTACCTTATACTTAGGTTCATATCTAGAGAGGTTATCTTTCACAAAGGTTTTGCAGAAAGATCGATTCCAGGCAAAGCTAAAAAGAAAATACTTGAGAACTTGTGTCCCATTTGCGCTTTCCTCCTTGGTAAAGATCTGTCATCTTGTAGATGACAGATCTTGGTGCTGCAAGTTTCCTTTTCTGTATAAAGGAACAAATCGAACCTCATGTGTGAAAGCTGTTGTAGATGACAGAACGTGGTGTGGAGTGACTTATTTTGTGGGGACAACAAGCCACGGCAGTGTTGATTGAAATATTTTTTTCAGTTAAAATTTAAGTCATAATTAATATCATAATATATAATTGCTTGATCAGTTTATTTTGCTACAGTACATATATTTTTCTTTGTTCGTGAGCGGGCGGTATTCTACAAATTCTGCGATCTGATTGGTTCCGGGAGCGGGCGGTATTCTCCAATCCGGCCCTCGACAGCGGGCGGTATCCGTTGCGAGATGAATCGTCGAGTATACTTTCCGCGCGAAATCATTTTGCAGCGTTGTATGAACGAACACATGAAAGATTTGCTCAGCAAAATCGAAATAGCCGCTCACCACCTGTTGTAAATGCGAAAAGACAGAACAGAAGTGGAATTAAGGGCCTCGAAGTTCTTCTAAAGGCGAGTGTTGATTTTGATTATCGACAAATTAAGTTCTAGTTGATAGTTTGTTAAGTTTGTGGTTGTTTGTGCATTTTGCAATCATTTGCACGCCATTTTAATACGATAAGCTGCGCCGGTTTTAAACTTCAATTTTGAGTAAAAACTGTCTTTTTTCGGCCACTTCTTGCCAAAACAAAACACTAGTTGCCGTCATTCAAGAAAATGAGATTCGTTAATTAAAAACAGCCAAAATAATTCTGACAATATTGTGCCGTACGTCCAAGCTTCGCATTTCATTTAGTTTCACTTTCGCACTGTTTATCACAAAATAATTATGCTGGGAATTAACGTAGAGCTTGTTAATTCGTTAAATACAAGTGTGTATAGCTATACCGAAACTGTCTTTCCGTCAGATAGTTTTTTTTTTCGGGAAATTCTCAAACTTAGCATCCTGCGAACAGAGTTCTTTATCAAAACATTCATCGGGAAGCCGGAATCGGCGTTTAGTTTTGTCAATGATAATGCTTTGGCTCGATTTATTTCAAAACCACTTAAAGATAGCACCGTTTAACGTATGTTAGTATTTAAACGGTAGATATAGGCATATTTTTGTCCCCTAAATTTTTTTATCTGTTCGGATTTCCTAGCTGAAAGTCTAGTGATCCAAAAGTCATAGGTATCAAAACTTACTTTTTCGAAAAAATTCCAGACAGAGAAAGGCTCCCGAAAATTCTAGGTGACCTTTTTAGAGTAAAAATCCTTTAAAAATGAACAATTATACCATTTTTTAGATATTCGAAAATCCTAGGAAAGGAAGGCAAGCAAAAAATTTACAATGAATGTTCCGAAAGTTCTAGATCTCAAATCGTCTTCCGAGCAGACATTTTAACGAAATATTCCGTTGGGTGCCCCTGATTTATGATATATTTACTACTTCAATTTCTTTGATTGAATCTCTTCAGTGTTAATTTAATATGCTGAACCTTTCTGTAAATACGGTTCATTTAATTTATTTCGAACTAAATAACAAACAGCATTTTACACTCTTGCTAACCCGTCGATCGACTCAACATTGAAATTAAATGGCGCGCGTATACAAACAAAGATTTTGTGACACAATCTTTCCAGGTTTCTTTTAAAAACAAATAAAGTGGGAAAAAAAATAAAAACGTTATTCACCAGCCTAGGTCGGTCCGTATTGGGAAAAATTGTGCCCTCGGTCTTGGAACCGCCCTCGGCCTGCGGCCTCGGGCGGTATCCAAGACCTCGGGCACAGTTTTTCCCAATACGGACCTCCCGGCTGGTGAATAACCTATATTTATTTTAATTTATTTTATGTTGCGATTCCCTTTTTCCCCTCAATTATCTGCCCAGAGCTCAAATTTTAATCTCTTGCTGCTAGCTAGCTTGACGTTATTTTTTTTCCATATAAGCATTAACCCATTGGCTCCTGTGCCGGCCTTGAAACTGGCTGTGACGAATGTTGCCCTTTCTTTCACTTGTGACATCACCATCTTTAATCAAAAAAGGCATCATTTATACTTAATCTCTGTGGGAGGAAAAGGCCAAGGGGGGGTACTCCGGCTTGTAAATGACGGGGATGATCGAATGGAGGCAAAACTCAGGACCCAAAAAAATCCCTAAGTCTTCCGACATTACCCAAAAAAATCCCTGGACCAAAAATAACCCCCCAAAAAATCCCTTGTCAAATTACCCCTAAATTGCCAGGAGGGGCAATAACATAACACAAAGAATGCTTGTTTTGTATATTCATGATACCATTAATACGCCAATTCCGTGCCAAGGCACTTTAGTTCATTTTTAATGCCCAAAAAAAATCCCCTATCTAAATCAAGTCACCCAAAAAAATACTTGCCAAATTTTCCAACCCAAAAAAATCCCGGAATCGAAAATTTCAAACCCAAAAAAATCCTTCGATCAACCCCGTCATTAACAAGCCGGAGTACCCCCCCCCCCCCCCCCTGGGGGAAAAGGTCTTTCAAATGATGCCCAAATAAGAGTGATTGGATCAATAATATTGAGCTTAAAATACCCACAAAAATGCTTAGAAATTTGAGTGAAAAACTCGTAGGAGAATTTGCCTCAACTACCCTTGGCTCCTTGATGGCAAATATTTCCTGTTCAGATTTCGCTTTTTCTCAGAAATTCTTGAACTGCAAGTAAGCCCAGTGGAAGGCCAACAACTGCAGCGAAAAGATAAGAAAAGAAGAAAACCGAAAAGCGAGAAAAACGAAAAACGAAAAGACTAAAAATGGTAGGGCATTTTCAAAGCCAAATATCTCCAAACTTTGCCTTCTACGCATGCCCGAGCAAAAATGTCATTAAACACGATGCTAGTGAAAAGAAAGACATGCCTTCATGTTGCAAGTGACGTTTTAAGCAGGTTGGAGATTAATTAGCTCATAACTGACCAGAAAATGTCAAAAACATCCAAAAAATATGCTTTTTTCAAAAATGTCTGGGAGTCAATGGGTTAATCACAAATTGTGCTGTGTATGCCAATTATAATGTAGTTTAGTTTCTTCAGTTTATTGCAGGACATGTTTGAAGCAAATACGAAATCAATATATTTTATATTTTACCGTCAGAGTGCAGTGTAAAGACAGTCGATGGACAGTCGCCTGACGAGTGCTGCAAGTTTCCTTTTCTGTATAAAGGAACAAATCGAACCTCATGTGTGAAAGGCATTACGACTAACAGAACGTGGTGTGGAGTGACTTATAACTATGACCAAGAAAAGCAGTGGGGATGGTGCCCAGGTAAAATGTACCTTATATCTTGATTCCATTTGAGGTTCCAATCTAGAGAGGTTATCTTTCACAAAGGTTTTGCAGAAAGATCGATTCCAGGCAAAGCTAAGAAGAAAATACTTGGAAACTTGTGTCCCATTTGCGCTTTCCCTCTTGGTAACTGTCTTGTCTTGTAGATACTGTATTTAAGCAATAGACCGCACTTTCTAGGGCTTTACTGGCTTTACTAGAGTTATATTTATATAGATTTTCTATTTATTCATAGCATAATCACAATTTTGTACATATACGCACTTTTTATCTTTTTAACTGTCTTTTATTTGTAATTTTAAAACCTTTTTTCGACGTTTTTGCTTGTTTACAAGCTAAAATGGTAGAATAGGGGTTATGTGGCCACGATTTGGAACCACATATTTGTAAACTCTCAAGGGACTTTTTTAATTTCTCAAGGGACTGTTTTAATTTCTCAAGGGATTACTTTCCGCTGTGGGTGATCACTTGCGATCTTGTGGAAAAAACGTGACTTGTCACATTTACAAACGTTATATAACAATTTAAAAAGTGACATGTCAGCTCTCTTATCTCAACGCACGTGTGTCTGAAAGGCGATCTATAAAAAGCGTCGCACAAACAATGGATTGCGTAACTAAAACACGAATAAATAATCACTAGCACTTACATCGTTTAAAAATTACAAACGTCAAAAATAAACCATACCAAAAAACTCGCTCTTTTCAAAGATATTATTGAAGTTAAAACAAATGCAAGAGATGGGGGCTTCTTTTAGCTTTTAGAGACCTCGCGTTGAGCCGTTGACAGCAATGTTGCATGAATCGGCTTTACAACATGCGATCGTATCTACGCAGTTCGAGTGGAATTTCAGTCAAAGACAGCAAAATTCTTTCGTATTTCATCTTCAAATATAATTCGAAAGCATTCACTGTATATATGGCTTTTGTTTAATCCTGGGTCTTGATATCCGACCCTCGCAGAGCCTAGACAAAACGCAGCTTGAGTGTCACGATTTGTTTACGCCGCAATTATATGCGCAATGTTTTCTCCGACAGTAGTCGGAAATATCCGTATTTTTTTTCGTGCTTTTTCGTGGAGCAATCGTAACGATACGGCCTTGAACACATTGAACAGCGGTCTACCTATAACAATTCAAATATGGCGTCGCAAAAACAAAGCGTCGAACGCATATTTTGCTGTTTCATTTGCTAATTTCGCTGCCGTAATCGACTGCCTCGAAAGGTCCTTGCAATTTTAAAGTATAGAATTGTCAGATCTCGGTGAAATTTGCACTGTTTATTTGTGTAATGTTAAGGAATATGTGTATAAATACCCGGCGCGGACGAGCCATTTTTGACAAAATTATACGGCTGCATGCATTTCCTCCGCGAAGATAGGAAATTGTTAAACTAAACTACAAAGAAACTGTAATGATAAGTTCGAAGAACAATGCACAGGATAAACCTTCGACTCATACTTCATGCAAAAACGTCGATATCTCGAAGAGACTTTGATTATTTCACGAGAGCGTTTTAACGAGCTAATAAAAAAAAATGCTTGAACTGAAAGATGTTTGCATTCTTCCATGATATGTTCGAACAACAATGCCCATGATAAACCTTCTACTCATACTTACTTCATGCAAAAAAAGTCGATATCTCGAAGAGATCTTTGATGACACATACGTGGCTGTCATCTACTATCTAAACCACCATTTGGGAGGGTTAGGGGTCGAAGAGAGATTCTTTTCTTCTACATGTTCCATGACGAGATTGGCCAAATGGCGCTCACTGGGGATCCCATCGGACAACCGAAAATTTGTTGGAAATGGTTGCCTTGGAATTTTTTTTGAAACTCGATCAAATTTATTTGTGAAACGCATTGTTAAAAACAACGATAAATAATTCGATGTTCATATTCTTTCTGATCGTGGAACATTATCCTTTTATTTTTAGATAATCAGCCAATAACTACTTCTCCAGGAGAGACAACCACCGCTCCTCCAACAACTTCAGGTAAACTGATACTCGTCCAAATTTGTTAGTGAAACGTCTTGTAAAGGAGAACTTTCTGATCGTGCAACATGATTTTTTTTATTTTTTAGATACAACTACTACAACTACTCCTCCAGGAGAGACAACCACCGCTCCTCCAACAACTTCAGGTAAACTGATGTTCGATTTAATGTATTAGTGAAACGCCTTGTTAAGGAGAACAATAAATAATTCTTTTTTCATGTTCTTTCTTAATTATCGTGCAACATTAATTTTTCATTTTTTAGATACAACTACTCCTCCAGTAGGAACAACCACCGCTCGTCCAATAACTTCAGGTAAACTGATACTCGATCAAATTTATTAGTGAAAACATCTTGTAAAGGAGAACAATAAATAACTCATTGTTTATATTCTTTCTAATCATGCAACATTATCCTTTCATTTTTTAGATACAACTACTGCAACTATTCCTCCAGGAGAGACAACCACCGCTCCTCCAACAACTTCAGGTAAACTGATACTTGATCAAATTTATTAGTGAAACGTCTTGTTATAAGGAGAACGATAAATAATTCTTTTTTCATGTTCTTTCTTAATTATCGTGCAACATTATTTTTTCATTTTTTAGATACAACTACTACAACTACTCCTCCAGTAGGGACAACCACCGCTCCTCCAACAACTTCAGGTAAACTGATACTCGATTAAATGTATTAGTGGAACGTCTTGTTAAGGAGAACAATAAATAATTCTTTTTTCATGTTCTTTCTTAATTATCGTGCAACATTATTTTTTCATTTTTTAGATACAACTACTACAACTACTCCTCCAGTAGGGACAACCACCGCACCTCCAACAACTTCAGGTAAACTGATACTCGATCAAATTTATTAGTGAAACGTATTGTTAAATGAAAGAACAATAAATAATTCGATGTTCATATTCTTTCTGATCGTGGAACATTATCCTTTCATTTTTAGATACCGCTCAGCCAACAACTACTCCTCCAGGAGAGACAACCACCGCTCCTCCAACAACTTCAGGTAAACTGATACTTGATCAAATTTATTAGTGAAACGTCTTGTTATAAGGAGAACGATAAATAATTCTTTTTTCATGTTCTTTCTTAATTATCGTGCAACATTATTTTTTCATTTTTTAGATACAACTACTACAACTACTCCTCCAGTAGGGACAACCACCGCTCCTCCAACAACTTCAGGTAAACTGATACTCGATCAAATTTATTAGTAAAACGTATTGTTAAATGAAAGAACAATAAATAATTCGATGTTCATATTCTTTCTGATCGTGGAACATTATCCTTTCATTTTTAGATACTCAGCCAACAACTACTCCTCCAGGAGAGACAACCACCACTCCTCCACCAACTTCAGGTAAACTGATACTCGACCAAGTTTATTAGTGAAACGTCTTGTAAAGGAGAACTTTCTGATCGTGCAACATGATTTTTTTTATTTTTTAGATACAACTACTGCAACTATTCCTCCAGGAGAGACAACCACCGCTCCTCCAACAACTTCAGGTAAACTGATACTCGATTAAATGTATTAGTGAAACGTCTTGTAAAGGAGAACTTTCTGATCGTGCAACATGATATTTTTATTTTTTAGATACAATTACTACCACTACTACTGTTGCCTTCTTCACCAAGATAAATGCAAAATGCAAATGCCAACAAAGCATTTTTATCCAATGTTGCAATGGCCTTTGCGTGTTCTTTCATACGTGTTTTAAGCGCACGTGATGTCTGACCAACATAAACACAGTCACAATCGTTACACTTGATCTTATATACAATTCCTCTGGTAGCCTCTTTCACGATCCTGTCTTTTGGGTTTTCCAGTATGTTCGAGATGGTACGTTTAGGTTTATGGGCGAACTTGATGTTGAAGCCACGAAGAAGCCACGAAGAAGCCACGAAGACCGCACTTTCTAGGGCTTTACTGGCTTTACTAGAGTTATATTTATATAGATTTTCTATTTATTCATAGCATAATCACAATTTTGTACATATACGCACTTTTTATTTTTAATTTTAAAACCTTTTTATTTCACGAGAGCGTTTTAACGAGCTACGGCTCCTAAGCTCTTTGTGGCTAAATAAATTATGTCTATGTCTATGTCTAATAAAACCACGCGGGATGTTGGGAGAACACGAGTAAAGCTTGTAAATCACTTGCCTAACGGCTCGTGATTTACAAGCTTTTCTTTTATTAGTGAAACGTCTTGTAAAGGAGAACTATCTGATCGTGCAACATGATTTTTTTATTTTTTAGATACAACTACTGCAACTATTCCTCCAGAAGAGACAACCACCGCTCCTCCAACAACTTCAGGTAAACTGATACTCGATTAAATGTATTAGTGAAACGTCTTGTAAAGGAGAACTTTCTGATCGTGCAACATGATATTTTTATTTTTTAGATACAATTACTACCACTACTCCTCCAAGAGAGACAACCACCGCTCCTCCAGCTACTTCAGGTAAACAAACTTAAAATACAGGGCTGATCGAACAGCTAAGGACTGATGTTATAAACTTATTTTGGCCCAATATTTTGGTTGAACAAAACCAACCTTCATCAGGGGCATACAATGCTAAGTGAGTATGGAAACAAACGGTAACAAAATTTAAATAAACTAAGATAAAAACCGATACGTGGTATACTGCTGATCCTGATCTACACCAAGATCCGGCTACAATTTGCTCCTGTTTGTCAGAGTGGTCCTTGCATAGTTACAGAAGTCACTGGTACTTCAGGTAAACTGATGCTCGATTAAATGTATTAGTGAAACGCCTTGTTGAGGAGAACAATAAATAATTCTTTTTTCATGTGCTTTCTTAATTATCGTGCAACATTATTTTTTCATTTTTTAGATACAACTACTACAACTACTCCTCCAGTAGGGACAACCACCGCACCTCCAACAACTTCAGGTAAACTGATACTCGATCAAAAAAAAATTGTAAAAAACGAATTAAAAAGTTGACACTGGCTAAAAATATGGTTTTTGGACGTTTCGGCCACTACTGTTGCCTTCTTCACCAAGATAAATGCAAAATGCAAATGCCAACAAAGCATTTTTATCCAATGTTGCAATGGACTTTGCGTGTTCTTTCATACGTGTTTTAAGCGCACGTGATGTCTGACCAACATAAACACAGTCACAATCGTTACACTTGATCTTATATACAATTCCTCTGGTAGCCTCTTTCTCGATCCTGTCTTTTGGGTTTTGGGTTGAAGCCACGAAGAAGCCACGAAGAAGCCACGAAGACCGCACTTTCTAGGGCTTTACTGGCTTTACTAGAGTTATATTTATATAGATTTTCTATTTATTCATAGCATAATCACAATTTTGTACATATACGCACTTTTTATTTTTAATTTTAAAACCTTTTTATTTCACGAGAGCGTTTTAACGAGCTACGGCTCCTAAGCTCTTTGTGGCTAAATAAATTATGTCTATGTCTATGTCTAATAAAACCACGCGGGATGTTGGGAGAACACGAGTAAAGCTTGTAAATCACTTGCCTAACGGCTCGTGATTTACAAGCTTTTCGAGTGTTCTCCCAACATCCCAAGTGATTTTATTACGCCAGTAAGGCCCTAGAAACTGCGGTTTATTGCTTTTATTAAATTACTATAGAAAACGTCCTTAAAAGAAATAAAAATCTATTTTAGTTTTCGTGATCAAATGTCTTATTCTCAACAAGTTCATCGGATGACGCGGTAAACTAATCACAGCGGCTGAAAGAATAAAACTCAGATGCAGCTCCACACACAAAATTCACTGATTGACATGACAAAAACGTTTAAAAGTTCTTTTAAAGCCATAAAAGTCAAAAGAAAAGAAAGGAAAAAGGCAAACTCTCACGGTACATAATGTATTCAACGATTTTAAAGTTCTTTGAGGTGGAAATCTAGCAAATTGTGACCGGAGTCATTCATCGCGAAAGTTAAAGACTGCACGAAAACTTTGCACGTTTACAAACTTCACAGACGGACGAAGGTTTTGAGAATAAAGGTCGAATCCACAAACTCTGCTTTGAAATTTGATATGAATTTATTTATTCCATATTCTTTTGTTTTCGCCAAATAACAGACTTGGGAGAAAACACTGAAAGCACATAAAACTAAAATTATAATTCAAGCATGTACAAATTGCAGGGACTCAGCTTAAGTTTCTGCCATCAAAATAATTCAAGTAAGCTTTCATCGCAACCAATTTGTTGCAGTATTAATTCCTTTCAAATAACATTTCCGAGTAAAATATGTTGAACGGAACGATATTCATGTTTTTAATATATTTCCAGTTCGGCGAAAGCGGACCGTTTTATTGTGTTCCTTCTCATATGTTTGTCTCCACGTTCTCGTTTTTTTCTCTGGTTCCTTCGCTGCAACTGTGGTGGAAGAGAAAATTTATTTTTGTGATCCAACCTCAGTAAATTTTCACAATGAGAATCATATGCTCCGTTTTAACAATCAGATAGACCAAAAGAAAACATTGAACTAATTAAAAGTTAATTCTTCGTCCTTATGCCAAATCGAGCGTAGTGCGGCCATGTCGCTACAATAGTACATTAGGTTTTTTGACCAATCAGAGCGTGCGTAGTATCTGAGTTATTTTATAATTTCTTATACAGTGGAACCTCAATTCAATGAACCTCTATATAACAAAATCCTCCGTATAATTAACAATTATTCCATGAGTCCGCGTTGGATACGAGGTGGTAAATAGCCAACGAGGCGCGAAGCGCCGAGTTGGCTATAACGACTCGTATCCAACAAGGGCGAATGGAATAATTGTTTTATTAAATTCTTCTCAAGTTAAAATCGAATGGACATTTCATTTTGATGTAAACGAAGTGATAGTATGAGGAGGCGCGAAAATTTCTGGCGCGGTGTTCACTTCTTGAGTTGAATGAAACATACGAGGAAAGCGAGCCAGAGTTTTCTTCCCAAGATTTTCCTCGAACAATCCCCTCTAAAGTCGTCTAAATATCATGGAAATTGTGACAACAGTTGAGATTTACGAGAAGATCCGAAGCAAAGCCTTTTCTGGAAACTACAAGTCTTGTGCAAGTCGAACGAAGCAAGTGTTTACATTGTACTTCTTTACGGCTCCACGGCTGTCATCAAGACTGCTTTATTATTTGAAGCGAAATTGAGCTCAAAGTGGAACAGGTTTATTAAAGTATGAAAGGACAAAACCAAGATTGAAAGGTGACAAACTTTACTGAAGTGCTGAGCCTAGTTTTATGACGTACACTGAATGAAACTGTGTCAGTTTGCCGTTCTTTCGTAAATTATTTGCTGCTTTTCTACTTTATTCACTCGCTCTTGCTGTGCGTTCAGTTTAAAAGTATTATTAATTACACTTTTCACATCTATCCTTTTGTTTTGCATAGTTTAATTTACTATGGCATTTTTTTGGTTTTTGTAGGCACCGCTAATTATTTCTTGTTCTTAGAGCTCGCCAAATTTGCTGTTCAAAACCATTTTTTTGATGGAACTGTCGCTTCCCGCAGAAAAATTTTAGTTTGGCAACAGTAACGCAATCATTTTCCAAATAAGGTCAAACTAAGGTATACGAGCTGACAACCGGGATTGAGTGAACCAATCAGAATGCTAGAAATGCAATATCCGTGGCTGAAAATTTAATAACAAACAATATTCTTTGCCTTAGTACCATAATGATTCGATTTAGCGCCCGGGGCGCTTATTTACTTTTGGCAACTCAAGGGAGGGCGCTTGTTCGAGACAGGGCGCTTATTCGGGATAGGGCGTTTATTTCATTTTTGAGAAACAACTAAATGTTCAAAACAAAACTTTTATAAATGTTAGAATAACTAACAATAACAGAAACAACAAATTGTTGAAAGTGCAGTTACTTTTAAATGAATTGTTCATTTTAGCAGTAAATATATATATGTTATTCACCAGCCGGGAGATCCGTATTCCAAGACCGAGGGCACAGTTTTTCCCAATACGGACCGACCTAGGCTGGTGAATAACATTTTTATTTTTTTCCTCCTTTATTTGTTTTTAAAAGAAACCTAGAAAGATTGTATCACAAAATCTTTGTCGATCGGCGGGTTAGCAAGAGTGTTAAAATGCTGTTTGTTATTTAGTTCGAAATAAATTAATAAATAGTCGCCTCGCTTAAATGAACTGTATTCACAGAAAGGTTCAGCATATTAAATTTACACTGAAGAGATTCATTTGAAGAAATTGCAGTAGTAAATATATTATAAATGTAAAATCGAGCCAAAGCATAATAATTGACAAAACTAAACGTCGATTCCGGCTTTTTGATGAATGTTTTAATAAAGGACTCTGTTCGCAGGATATTACTGAGTTCGAGAATTTCTCCGACTTAAAAATACTATTTGACTGAAAGACAATTTCGGTATAGCTATACACACTTGTATTTAAGCTCTGAGTTGATTCCCAGCATAATTTCTTTGTGATAAACAGTGCGAAAATGAAACTGAATGAAATGCGTAGTTTGGACGTACGGCACAATATTGCGAGAATTATTGTGGCGGTTTTAATTAACGAATCTCATTTCCGTGAATGTTTATGAGTTTATAAGAATGGGGGCGCTTATTAGAATGGGGGCGCTTATTGGAATAGGGGCGCTGTATTGACAACAAGAAACTTCAAGCAGTTTAAAACCGGGCGGTTAATGTTTGGCCACTTCTTTCCGTTCTTTGGTTAGAAAGGCACATCACCGCACAGTAAATAAATGGCATGCAATACATGCAGAAGCGATGACGTTTCACAAGGGGTCACATATTTTTCCGAGGAAATTTGTCAAAAACTTAACGTAAATAAAAGTAGCTGACGCCTTGTGCGTGATAAGACTGTTATCCAACTGCAGCTTACGTTTTTTAAACCTAAGAACCAATTTTAGTGATTCTATAAATAGCATAGTTAGGATCTAAGGAATTCAAAAAATACAGTCGTTATGAATTCCAGCTCGAACTCGAAATCCTAACTCGAAATCCAACTCGAAAATCCAACTCGAACTCCGACTCGAAATCCTAACTCGAAATCCAACTCGAAAATCCAGCTCGAAATCCTAACTCGAAATCCAACTCGAAATCCAGTATGTTGCCATGGTAACCAAATTGTTAAATTCATATTGTGGAACACAACTAGCAGAGTGTTACGATAAAGAAGCAAACAATTTCGATACAAATTAGTTGAAATATCTCTGTCTTCATATTTGATCAAAATTTGGTTGAGTCTATGACGTCATCGCATTGCAAATTTGCATATTTTAAAAACTCGAATATCTCTGGAATAAAAAGAGATATTTGATTGTAATAGTCTGTAAGATTCGAACTTTGGCCGGCCACCGTACCTCACCGATTTCGCTGAAATTTGGCATGCAGTCTTGTTTTAGGGTCCTAACTACCAAATGGATATTAAAAAGTTTCAATTCTTTTTATTTTAGAAAATGTCGAGAAGGCCGATTTGAAGCGTCCGTGACGGCCCGCCAACATGGCGGATCGAAGGTGTTCTTGTTACTTCGACACTGAACCTGCCGTCACAGTTTGTCAATCATATTTGGTACAGTTATAAATAACTATCTTTCTTCTTTCAATTTATCAAAATAGATTTGGCAAATGCTGAGTATGAATGATCAACGGCCAAAAAGTTCGAAGGTATGTTAACGATGTTTTGAACAGCCTCAAATTTACTACAAAATGAAAGGCTTATAACTCCACTGTTATCTCGATTTAGAACTAGCAATTACCATGAACAAAGCTTGTTCATTGGTGAATTGATGCCATTAATAAAAAAAATTGGGGAAATGTTACAGTTAAGAATAAAAAATTATAGAACCTCTAGTAAATTGGCCATTTCAGCGCCATTTCAGCGGATCAGCTCATTAACAGCACATAATTGGGACAAACATGAAAGGGTTACGGTCGTTTAAAATAAACAGTTTTCATGTATTCTTTGCTTATCTTAAACAAATACATGATCTTTGCTAAAGATATGGCGATTTTTGAGCGTACGAAGGTTTTTCCAAATTTTTATATCGGCGACTTTGTTGTCGAGATTATACGCTGTTGTAATTCAATATTCGTTTCGCAAGAACTTCTGTTGCTCGCATTTTCCAAATCACTGTTTAAGAAATTGCCCATTCCGTAACAGAGTCATTCTTAATTTTTCTTTAAAAATTACTAGGAATGCAAGAATGTCATAGAACGGTTTTATACTAGTGAAAATACCTGTCAGACATAACTTCAACTGTTCGTGTTATTCGGCTGTTTTCACAAATATGCAAATTAAGGAATTCTTAAAGTGCCTATCTTTAACTATTTCACGCTTAAAGATTCCTCTAAATCTTTTCGCCTACCTTTTGGCCAAACGAAGTTTTGTGTCTCCAGGCAGAATACGCGTTATCAGCAATGAAAGTCGAAGAGATACAGAAGCTCGAGTAAAATTAAAACTGCTGTGAAATGAACATCGTTTGAGCTTGACGCCTATTTATAGATTGCGCCCGTTAATTACGTTTATTTATTTGACGATCAGATAAAAATCAATGAAAGATCAGAGTCAAAAAAGTCCATTTCTAAGCACGAAAAACACAGATATTTCTTTCAGAAGCATTTATGCATAGAAATACCGGTTTATTATTGACTGTTGACGCGGTTAAAAAAATACTCGGTTTCCAGCGGTAAATCTGCATCTATAATAGCTGGGAGTTTGGGGTGTTCTTTTGGTGATGTTTTTGGAGGGGGGGGGGGGGGGGTGGAAGTGGTGCCTCCGTATCCTCTTTACATCTCTGACACAGTGGTCTGAATGTTGAACAAAAGAGCTCATCTGTTAATAAGCATAATGCGAGCTGATTTCGAAATAAACATGACTTTACGTTTGTGTCATCAGTAATTATAGCATTCGAAGAAGGCGTGGCTGAGTCGCGGCAAGAAGAGCGTAATAACAGTGAAGCTAACACATTTTCCTTATTAAATTGAAATGAATGTAGAATCAATCATTTTCAGGGCAAGTTAAAAGAAACAAATGTTTTTCGTCCAGATTTTTACAAAAAGAGAACGGGTGAGCACTTGGCTGTTTTTGTTATCTCGGACTTTTTTTTATTACAGTCGAACCTCTCCATAAGGATACCTCATTAATACGGCCGTCTCTATTACGGAAAACCTCCGATGCCCCGAAAAAATTCTCATTTACTTTCTTTAAAAAAATCTCCATTCGTTCGACGAAGGCGTGGCTGAGTTGCGGCAAGAACAGCGCAATAACAGTGGAGCTAACGCATTTTCCTCGTTGAGCTGAAATGAGTGTCAAATCAATTCTTTTTACACCAAGTTAAAAGAAACAAATGTTATGTTTTTCGTCCGGATTTTTATAAAAACAGAACGGGTGAGCAGTGTTTTTGTTATCTCGGAGTTTCCAATTGAATGCTTTCTTTACAATTTATCACCCTCCCCGAGGGATAAGTTGGAGTTCTTCAGTCAAATACTGTTCAAATATAAATTAATGAAAATTTGATTTATTTTGATACAATGTTTTGAAACAACAACGTGATGCGTCAAGACTTATATCGCGTATATATGTCCTTATCTCCGGCCTAGGTGAAGAAAGGGACTATGAGAGAGAGGCTTTCCGAAGAACTCAACGCAATATCCCCCCCCCCCCCCTCAAAAAAAAAAGCTCGTATCGGGATTTAAAAATCTCATAAAGGTGTTAATATAAATTGTAAATCCACTTATAGAGATCTGGCCTTACTTAAACCTGGAGAGAGAAAAAGGCAGTGGCCAGATAAATGAAAGCTGCTCGAGATGGCGCTGTTGAGCAGATCCTGTAAAATTCCCCTTATAATCCTTTTCTTTCATAAGCCCTAGCCTCCCAATTAAAGGCCCATATATTTCTTCCAAGTCATCTGTCAAAGTTTAAGGCACTTTTTTCCTACCAGGTTGCACCAAACCACGTTTTAAAAAAAATCAGGCTTTTTAAAGTACGTTTTAGTAAAGCCATACCTCTATGAGTGGATTTACTGCAATTCATACCAATACCTTCTTGAGATTTTCAAATTTTATTAAATCTTTGTGACACTGCACCTTTTATTCATTAATTTAATTCAAATCAGTTTACAATAACGCATTCCAGACAACACTACATTTAGAGTAGTTTTCTCATTTCGCTTTAAGCCCAGCACCCCCCTCCCCACCGGCACCCCACCCACTGATAAAGGACCTACCGCATTTAAAAGCCCACACTTCTTACCAAACTGTACAACCCCAGGGCTTATACGAGAGGATTTTTGCACTTTCTTACACGGTTGGGAAGCTTGATCGCTCAATGGTCACTGCGCCGGACTCTGGACCAAACAGTCCTGGATAGAGCTTTTGGGGACAATGCGTTAAGTTCTTTGGAAAGCCTATCGACTCCCATAGTCCCTTTCTTCACCCAGGTGTAAAAATGATTACCAGTCAATCTTTTGCTCTTCGGGAAGGGAGGTAACCCTGCGATTGACCAGCATCCCATCTGGGAGGAGTAAAAAAAATACGCGTAGTCGCTTCACGTTGCGGAAACGGGAATAAGCTCCGGCCTGATGGGCCACTAGGCTCGTAACCTGCCTATTGAAAGACCTGGCGGAGAACTACATAAATGGACCGGGCGGCCATAGGTTTTTTTATCGTGAATTGAGGCGGGGCGCTCCCACATTAAGGGGTGGCATGGCATGACGAACAGTAATTGATAACCCATTCCCCGAACTGGGGGAATGGGTTATTGTTTTATCAATAACTGACGTTTCATTAATTTATATTTGACCAATGAACTTCAACTTATCCCTAGGGGAGGGTGATAAATTGCAAAGTAAGCATTATTGGGATTCTTTTAAAGAAAATAAATGAGAATTTTGTCGGGGCATCGGAGGTTGTCCGTAATAAAGGTGGCCGTATTAGAGAGGTGTCCTTATGGAGAGGTTCGACTGTAATAATAAAAAGTCCGAGATAACAAAAACAGCCAAGTGCTCACCCGTTCTCTTTTTGTAAAAATCTGGAGGAAAAACATTTGTTTCTTTTAACTTGTCTTAAAAAGAATTGATTCGACATTCATTTCAATTTAATGAGGAAAATGTAGCTCCACTGTTATTACGCTCTTCTTGCCGCGACTTAGGCACGCCTTCTTCGAACGCTATAATTACTGATGACACAAACGCAAAGTCGTGTTTATTTCGAAATCAGCTCGCATTATGCTTATTAACAGTTGAGCTCTTTTGTTCCAAATTTAGGCCACTGTGTCAGAGAACAAAAGTGGATACGAAGGCTGGGGGAATGGGTTATTGTTTTATCAATAACTGACGTTTCATTAATTTATATTTGACCAATGAACTTCAACTTATCCCTAGGGGAGGTTAATAAATTGTAAAGTAAGCATTATTGGGATTCTTTTAAAGAAAATAAATGAGAATTTTGTCGGGGCATCAGAAGTTGTCCGTAATAAAGGTGGCCGTATTAGAGAGGTGTCCTTATGGAGAGGTTCGACTGTAATAAAAAAAGTCCGAGATAACAAAAACAGCCAAGTGCTCACCCGTTCTCTTTTTGTAAAAATCTGGACGAAAAACATTTGTTTATTTTAACTTGTCTTAAAAAGAATTGATTCGACATTCATTTCAATTTAATGAGGAAAATGTAGCTCCACTGTTATTACGCTCTTCTTGCCGCGACTTAGGCACGCCTTCTTCGAACGCTATAATTACTGATGACACAAACGCAAAGTCGTGTTTATTTCGAAATCAGCTCGCATTATGCTTATTAACAGTTGAGCTCTTTTGTTCCAAATTTAGGCCACTGTGTCAGAGATGTAAAGAGGATACGGAGGCACCACTTCCACTCCCCACCCCCCCCCCTCCCCCTCCAAAAACATCACCAAAAAAACACCCTAAACTCCCAGCTATTATAAATGCAGATTTACCGCTGGAAACCGAGTATTTTTTTAACCGCGTCAACAGTCAATAATAAACCGGTATTTCTATGCATAAATGCTTCTGAAAGAAATATCTGTGTTTTTCGTGCTTAGAAATGGACTTTTTTGACTCTGATCATTCATTGATTTTTATCTGATCGTCAAATAAATAAACTTAATTAACGGGCGCAATCTATAAATAGGCGTCAAGCTCAAACGATGTTCATTTCACAGCAGTTTTAATTTTACTCGAGCTTCTGTATCTCTTCGACTTTCATTGCTGATAACGCGTATTCTGCCTGGAGACACAAAACTTCGTTTGGCCAAAAGGTAGGCGAAAAGATTTAGAGGAATCTTTAAGCGTGAAATAGTTAAAGATAGGCACTTTAAGAATTCCTTAATTTGCATATTTGTGAAAACAGCCGAATAACACGAACAGTTGAAGTTATGTCTGACAGGTATTTTCACTAGTATAAAACCGTTCAGTCTATGACATTCTTGCATTCCTAGTAATTTTTAAAGAAAAATTAAGAATGACTCTGTTACGGAATGGGCAATTTTTTAAACAGTGATTTGGAAAATGCGAGCAACAGAAGTTCTTGCGAAACGAATATTGAATTACAACAGCGTATAATCTCGACAACAAAGTCGCCGATATAAAAATTTGGAAAAACCTTCGTACGCTCAAAAATCGCCATATCTTTAGCAAAGATCATGTATTTGTTTAAGATAAGCAAAGAATACATGAAAACTGTTTATTTTAAACGACCGTAACCCTTTCATGTTTGTCCCAATTATGTGCTGTTAATGAGCTGATCCGCTGAAATGGCGCTGAAATGGCCAATTTACTAGAGGTTCTATAATTTTTTATTCTTAACTGTAACATTTCCCCAATTTTTTTTATTAATGGAGTCAATTCACCAATGAACAAGCTTTTGTTCATGGTAATTGGCTAGTTCTAAATCGAGATAACAGTGGAGTTATAAGCCTTTCATTTTGTAGTAAATTTGAGGCTGTTCAAAACATCGTTAACATACCTTTGAACTTTTTGACCATTGATCATTCATACTCAGCATTTGCCAAATCTATTTTGATAAGTTGAAAAAAGAAAGATAGCTCTTTATAACTGTACCAAATATGATTGACAAACTGTGACGGCAGGTTCAGTGTCGAAGTAACAAGAACACCTTCGATCCGCCATGTTGGCGGGCCGTCACGGACGCTTCAAATCGGCCTTCTCGACATTTTCCAAAATAAAAAGAATTGAAACTTTTTAATATCCATTTGGTGGTTAGGACCCTAAAACAAGACTGCATGCCAAATTTCAGCGAAATCTGTGAGGTACGGTGGCCGCGAACTTTTAAAATAGCTCGAAAGTTATGGAGTATTACACTTAAAAACAGTAAACAACATTTTTCTTGTCATACAGAGTACTTATTAATGTTATTAAACGGCTTAGATAGGAAAGACGCGATTTTCACAACAGCTTTCGCAACAGCTTATCATGAAGAAAACGTTTGTACTGTTAATCGAGGTTGCTCTAGAAATATATTGTGAGGCAAAACTTTGTTGTAAGTGTGCAATTCACAATTATTTATTTTCCTTGGATGGTGTCATTCCTGGGCATTTACTTTATGTAACAGACACAAATGCCCGGGGGGGGGGGTACTCCCTATAATGGCCTATACGGGGAGGCTCCGCCCGAAAGGGGTACCTTTTTCAGGCTTCAGGTATATAAAAGGGTAGGGATTTCACGAGTTTAAGTATATGAAAGGTTATGGAAATCTCTCGTTTGGCTATTTAAAAGGGCCTTTAATTAAAATATTTCGAGGATTCCTCCTCCTCCGCCCCCCCCCCCCCCCCCAAAAAAAAATATTAACAATTTAGGATGGGTCAAAAAACTCGTAGGAGAATTTGCCTCAACTACCCTTGGCTCCTTGATGGCAAATATTTCCTGTTCAGATTTCGCTTTTTCTCAGAAATTCTTGAACTGCAAGTAAGCCCAGTGGAAGGCTAACAACTGCAGCAAAAAGATAAGAAAAGAAGAAAACCGAAAAGCGAGAAAAACGAAAAAACTAAAAATGGTAGGGCACTTTCTAACCCAAATATCTCCAAACTTTGCCTTTTACGCATGCCCGAGCAAAAATGTCATTAAACACGATGCTAGTGAAAAGAAAGGCATACCTTCATGTTGCAAGTGACGTTTTAAGCAGGTTGGAGATTAATTAGCTCATAACTGACCAGAAAATGTCAAAAACATTAAAAAAATATGCTTTTTTCAAAAATGTCTGGGAGTCAATGGGTTGATCACAAATTGTGCTGTGTGGACCAATTATAATGTCGTTTAGTTTCTTTATTGCAGGACATGTTTGAAGCAAATACGAAATCAATATATTTTATATTTTACCGTCAGAGTGCAGTGTGAAGACAGTCGATGGACAGTCGCCTGACGAGTGCTGCAAGTTTCCTTTTCTGTATAAAGGAACAAATCGAACCTCATGTGTAAAAGACATTACGACTAACAGAACGTGGTGTGGAGTGACTTATAACTATGACCAAGAAAAGCAGTGGGGATGGTGCCCAGGTAACATGTACCTTATATCTTGATTCCATTTGAGGTTCCAATCTAGAGAGGTTATCTTTCACAAAGGTTTTGCAGAAAGATCGATTCCAGGCAAAGCTAAGAAGAAAATACTTGGAAACTTGTGTCCCATTTGCGCTTTCCTCCTTGGTAAAGATCTGTCATCTTGTAGATGACAGATCTTGGCGCTGCAAGTTTCCTTTTCTGTATAAAGGAACAAATCGAACCTCATGTGTGAAAGCTGTTGTAGATGACAGAACGTGGTGTGGAGTGACTTATTTTGTGGGGGCATGTTTGAAGCAAATACGAAATCAAAAATTATTGGGTTTTTTTTTATTCATTTAAAACACATTTCTTAAGTTTGTCGGGAGAAATCAGAAGGATGCCTACAATGTAAGGGGTTAAGAGGGCACCCCCAGATTGACAAATTACATCCAAACATCCAGTATCAGAATGATTGTAAATGTTATCACGTTCAAAGATGACTATAGTTAGGGCTTTGTAAATTTGGTTTGAAATTGCATTTGATAACCTACATGTATACAAACATCTACTTTATCGCTAGCTGTGTACATGTACAGTATGTATGTTCGGAATAAGTTTACCAAGGATTTACTACGCTTTATGTGTTTTTCATACTTGTCTTGTAGATGTTTGTAAATACTAATCTCATTTTACTTTTGTTCCTGTTAACAGAAACATTTAAGTCTTGGAGTTGTGAAATGAAATTCTTAATGGCATTCAAACCAGTGTATGAAGATTTCGACAACGCAGAAACGAAGAATCTTGCCAAGAAAATAGTGGACAGTGTAAGTACAAAATTTTCGGTGAAAAGAAATGATGTTAAAAAGCTACCAGTCTTTAAGCGGCACAAGCTACTGGAAATAATAAAAATGTCAGAGTTGTTCCGACAGGAGCTGGTTAGGTTGAATGCAGGTTGAATGCTGTGCTACGTACACTGTACATTCACCATACCTGAATTTGCAATTAGCCAATCAGTAGCCTTGTCTACTGTCCTGGTATCCCGCATTATTATTCAACAAATGCGCGTGTTGCCCATATAACATCAGAATGTTACTGTAATCCATCATCCGAACCTAACAGATATCCTGCGATATAACCCACCGATTAATTTCCGCGCTCACTCATTGGACAAAACGCATCATGGGGTACAAAATCGGACGACGGGCATCAGACAAACATGCCCCAGCAGATTTGATATCCGTTGCCCAACAGACAAGTACAAAACAAACGAACAAAGTCACCCTCTCGTGTCTTTAGTTTTAATCAAATCGCAGTGTTAACAAAATTACATAAACCATTCAACTTTCATTAAAACGGAGTTACGACATGATTATCGCTATAGGTTTTTCCTATTTACCAAGTGAACGATAAAGCGTGTTGTAGAAATTAATCAGAGGGTTATAAATTAAAAATTAAACCCCTTTCTTGCTTGTTTGGCCAGAGATTAAGACTACTGTCCAGTATGGAATGGTACATGCAGTGTTGTAAAATTAATATTCTATCATTTATTTTAGGTATTCAAAGAAATGTTCTCTATCAAGTTTCAGGGGAGATATTTAGGGTGCCGTGTACAACGTTTCAGGTAATTTGTTTTAACTTGTCACCACGGTATGCTTGCGTTTATTTTCTTGGACAAGGACCAACCATGTTAGATTAATATTACACTTGTAGCCCATTGACTGTGTTTTTTAAATGACAGAAATATAATAAACGAAAAATAATAATAATAATAATAATAATAATAATAATAATAATAATAATAATAATAATAATAATAATAATAATAATAATAAAGCAGAAAAGTGCTTTTTCACTGTTTCATTTCGACTGTTCACTGTTCTAAGTTTGATACTTGACCAGTGTCTTGCTGATTTGCATTTTTGTTTTACAATTGTACTAAAATAATGTTCTTTGTGTATAAAGGGGAAGTATGACGGGAATTTTGTGTATCTTCAATAGTGAAAAAGTTTGTGTACTAAAACTGTCGACGAGTGTCTCTGGTCATGGGTGAAAAGGGTCGAAATGAAATACAACTTGAAATATTCTGGCGGAAGTTTTCAAGTTCTCACCAAGTTCTCCCACTGGTCATGATTTGTCCTTTTTAACCGGGCCGAGACTGGACCCGGTTCATAAATCGCCCGGAATTTTTTCGTCGTCGTTATAGTAGTGGTTTTTGTCGGTAAATCGTTCCAGACCCGCTCGGCCGCTTCCTTGGCCAGGATTCATTTCACTCACCTTTGATATTTACTCGGCAAGAGCCATTAAATCACTTTCCAATTTAAAATGAACTAATACCCTGATTTCTGTTAAGCGTGAAATATATATTTTTGTGTTATTCAAGCGTTTGACTCAAGCGAGTACTGGAGTTCGAAACCGGTGATTGTTTTGATAGGCCCAATTTTTTTTAATTGAAAACAGTACCGTCAGTCACGAAATGTGTTTGCAGGGAGTTTCACGCATAACTGCTTTTACAAAAACGGCTAGAAACCAGAGCATTTTTGAACCGGAATACTTTGGAGATGCTTTCAAGAATTCATTTTCATGTGTGCACAGTTTAGCCGGCAAAGTCGCGTATCAAAGACGATTGAATTCTTCTTCTTCTCTCACACTTCTCAAGACTTCAGAAAACAAAATGGTCATTTGTAGTACTTCTACGAACTATGATGGGATTTTTGCCACAAAGATGGAACCTCAAATTTGTTGGATACTTACGTGTTGAGTGGATTTAACTGCAGTGTGGAAAGTTTGAAATGATTTGTTTTGACAAACCTTTGTAAAAGTTTGCTTTTTGTTTCGTAATTTATTTTCCCAGTTCAGTGGGTCATAGCAACTTTGATTAAGCCCTTTAGGACTTTAAAACAGCTAAAACAGCAGAAACCTTTCCAAAATAGCGGCATCGAACAACAATGGCTTGAAACTCTCAAAAAGAATGGAGTTTACAAGATTTCTCCCTAAATCTTCACTACTTTGGTATTATTTTCGAACTTTTTCCTCATTTAGCCTTCACAAAATCGCATTTTATTCCAGAAACATTCAAGATTTTCAAAGAAAACGCGCAATGTTTATTGATTGGACCAAAATCATAAAGCGTACATTCAGCCAAACATTTACACTTATCCTCCCTTCTTCTCTCCCGTTGTACTCGTTGGCATTTCTACCAATAGGTACCACTAGTTGTGTTATTCAAGCGTTTGACTCAACTGGTGATTCCAGTTTGACAGCCCCTAGCAATTTTTTGTAAATGAAAAACATTACGTCAGTCACGCAATGTTCTTGCAGCAGACTTCCGCTTTTTTACACCGCTTCTTATTAAAGCGTGAACACTTAAAATATGTCTGGAATGTTCTTTGTCTTTTAACCAATCACATGCGAGAACTTCAGACCGCAGAAACCACATGGGTTTCCATCGGTCACGGAACAATATTTGGTTCTCGTTTCGCTCCAATTTACAAGTAAACACACTAATTGTAATTCCTTCCTTTTTGAGAACATTCACTGCTCCACTGAAGAATAGGTTTGAGTGATTTTTTTTTATAGAAAAAATTGAAAAACCGATGCGCCCGACGCTACGATTTGCCCCAGTTGCCGCCAATTTTCAAAAATTGTAACGAATTCGTATCTGCAGTTACCGTTCGCCTGATGGCATGTTACAATTTGTACTGAGGTAAGCTTGCATTTTCCGGTTTTTATCTCACCCCAACTATTGTATCAGACCTAAACACTGATAGAAGGAAGGTTTGTTTCTTCGATAACAGCGAAACGATAGCGGGAAGGAAAAGCGAAAATCAAACGATTGAGCGATTGAGGTGTTTACTTTGCACCAATCACGCCAACATTTTGAATAATTTTCGTCTGGAGCCTTTGCAGTTTGCAGTCTTACGATCACGGAACCTCTAATTGCCTAAGGGTTGAAATCGTTTGCCGAAATAAATCGAATCCCTTGTTCTA
This sequence comes from Oculina patagonica, assembly GCF_052425735.1. Classification (NCBI taxonomy): domain Eukaryota; kingdom Metazoa; phylum Cnidaria; class Anthozoa; order Scleractinia; family Oculinidae; genus Oculina; species Oculina patagonica. The sequence goes on along the minus strand of NC_135771.1, from coordinate 8,850,844 downwards.
CCGAAAAGATTTACAATCAGTAACGAAAACTCCACAATTTTGTATTTTATATTCGGTTTATCGTGTTTACATCTTATGTCTAGACATATCTACAACATACTGCATGCACTGAACCATGTCGTATATCGTCGTAAGAGAAACCGTCCTTTTTTTCTTTCAAAAATCCCTGAAACCATGTTCTGGATGTGGCCCTCGATACGAAAGAATAGCAGTTCTTTAAATTTTTAAAAAAGACAGAGCGTGTATCCTGAAACAAAATAAGAACTAAAGTTGCTCCGTGACCGATGGAAACCCATTTACTGTTTGTGGTTTCTGCGGTCTGAAGTTCTCGCATGTGATTGGCTAAACACAAACATTCCAGACATATTTTTTAGTGTTCACGCTTTTATAAGAAGGAGTGTAAAACGGCTGGTACCCAAAGCACTTTTGGGCCAGACTCCACTTTGAAGATGTTTTTCATTTGGCAAGAATTGTGTCCATTTTGTCCATTTTCATCCGTGCACAGTTGGGCCGACAAAGTCGTGTGTCACATACGAATTCAATGTTTGCACACCAAATAACCTTATTTTGGTTCTTGATGTAAAAGGTTTACTCGCAAACTTTCTAAGAGCCCAGAAAACAAAATGGAAAGTAAAGTAATAATATAATTATTTCTACACTAGAATAGAATTTTTGAAAGGTTCGGTTTTAGCCATCGAGTGAAATAATTGACGACAAAATGAAAACTTGCCCTTTGGCGCGGATATTTAATTCAATTTTGAAAATTCAAAAATTCTAATGCCATTCAAATGTTTCTTGGCCTCATCTTGAATCATTTTTTTTTTTTCTTTTTTAACATTTAGCTGGGATTGTTAGGATTTTAAAACGAACAGCATCTGTTATCTGATACACGCGTACGTGATCTAATGCATTTTATTTTGAAATTGTGTTTTGAATATTTTTTTTCTTGATATTTATGTGACTCGTTTTATTCAACCAGAAGCCAATGTTGTAATTTTCTGGTTGCTATACGCTAGCTCTTTTTAGCGAAAAAAAAATATGTATTTTTTTTTTGTTTTTCATTTAAGGGTTTTAGTCTCCTTCGGAACCGAACGGCGTTGGAGAAATTACCTGCAATGAATCACGCAAGCAAGAACTGGCGTTTACGTGACTAGGTTTTTCGATCGAAAAATCGGCTTGACTTGAGGAACTCGCGTGTTTGAAAGCCTAAAAGCTTTCTAATTTTTTCGAATTACTTTCCTTTTTGTTTTGTTTTGGTGTGATACATTTTTTAAAATGAAAAAAAAAAACCTTTAACGCTTCTATGTTTCTAACGAATTCCTTCTTATTAATCGGGCGTGGCCGATTTATAGTTTACCCTTTGGTCGTCCTAGAGCATAGTCTCCTGGCGCGGCCAAAAAGACGGGGATAGCTTGGGGTTGCTACAAAACCGCTACGGGTGACGCATACCGCAATGGTTTTCATTTTAGTTTTGACAGGAAATCGTTGCAGGCACACTTGGTCGACTTTTGGGTTAATGTGTAATCAGGTTGTGTTTTTTTGCTTCGGCGGAAGGACAGAGAAAAAAGCTTACGGGGCAAAGTACAGTATGGGGCCCAGTTCTCGGCCACTTTTGACGTAAACTTGTATTTCTTACCTCAGAAGAACCGCAGGAACTTGAAATTTCTCCCAGAGCTAGCTACATTATTCAGCTTTTTGGTGTAAAGCTATCGACCGGTCAAAAATTAATTTGCCCGAGCAATAATAAAAATAAAAGCTCCATTTGTGGGCCCAGTTCTCGGCCACCCTGGCCCAGTTCTCGGCCACTTTTGACGTAAACTTGTATTTCTTACCTCAGAAGAACCGCAGGAACTTGAAATTTCTTCCAGAGCTAGCTACATTATTCAGCTTTTTGGTGTAAAGCTATCGACCGGTCAAAAATTAATTTGCCCGAGCAATAATAAAAATAAAAGCTCCATTTGTGGGCCCAGTTCTCGGCCACCTTGGCCCAGTTCTCGGCCACTTTGACGTAAACTTGTATTTCTTACCTCAGAAGAACCGCAGGAACTTGAAATTTCTCCCAGAGCTAGCTACATTATTCAGCTTTTTGGTGTAAAGCTATCGACCGGTCAAAAATTAATTTGCCCGAGCAATAATAAAAATAAAAGCTCCATTTGTGGGCCCAGTTCTCGGCCACCTTGGCCCAGTTCTCGGCCACTTAAAAGATTGTGCGTAATTATCTGTAAAAAAATGCTCAATTAATTTTTACAGTCATAAAATCACTCTGTAAACCTATTTATAGTATATCGATCCCAAATTATTTTTATGAGGCTTTGTTTTACTTTAGAACGCGCCTAGTTGCCTATGTGCAGGTTCTGGCAAAACCGCATTGTGTGACCCGTGCATTTAGATGGTTTATTTTGCAGTGAAAAGGTCTTGAAAGATTTAGGTGTTGTAGAAATAATAGACAAGACAAGAGTCAGCTCAAAACTTAGAGATAAGATTGAACTTTATTTTTAAAACATTTATTTCTTTCATTCTGGCAGCAGCAGATGAAATTATATTAAAAACCAAGCGCTAAGCTGTGATAGCGAGCAGGGTGGCCGAGAACTGGCAAATACGCAAACGTCGCAAGAAAAAATTTCGAAGTAAATTAAGACCAAAAAATGAAACGGTTCAACGAAAAGTTAACTAAAGCAGAAAGCTGAATTATTCTACGTTTCACATGCCAAAAATTAGCTCGTATGGTGGGGGCTTTTGGATAAAATACGAATTTAACTACATCCATGAATTTGGAGCCGTAAACAAACAAATTTTTCGGGAATGCAAATTCACCCACCTCCGCGTAAACTCGACGTGTGAGCTTTCTATATCGAATTGAACGATCAAACTCAAGATACTTAAAGCACATGAATCAGTCTATCGTTTGAAGGAAATACCTTTTTCTTTTGATTCAACTGGAGTGTGAAAAAACGCGTTAAACACAAAGTGGCCGAGAACTGGACCCGGCCGAGAACTGGGCCCCATACTGTACTGATATTCACCATTGTGAAATTGCACTTACTTTGACAAGTTAAAGTTATTTTTGTAAATGAAAAAGGTAACGTCATTGATGTCACGCAGTGTTTTTTTTTAGCAAACTAGATGGTTTGCTGGTTTCTGACTATGAATGGGGGTGTGATCTTGCGGTATATTTTTAGAGCCTGACTCCGCCGTAAAACTTTTTTTTTATTTAGCAAGAACTGTGTCGATTTTCATTTCTGAACAATTGGTCGTCAAGTCGTTTGTCACAAAGAGTAGAATGTTTGTACAGCATGTTTTGGAATTATTTTAGATTTGGTTAGTAAGACGCTTCTGAAGACCTGAGCAAAACATTGGGAATGTACAGTATTAATAGGAACTTGAATGGAATTTTTCACAAGTTGGATAAAGGTATCAACTGAAAAAAATGGACTTCAAAATGAGAACTTGGATTTTGTTGTAATTAAATTTTATCGCGGATTGGATGCATAATATCACGGCTTTGAAAGTCTTCAAATAATTAGAAAGGTTCCTTTCTTCCTTTTGATCTTATTGTTATTTTCATGTATTGATTATTCGAAAGTGGTTTTCGTTGATACGAAAAAAAAAACGGGTTTTCACTGAATTGCTTGAAGTATTTTTAGACGTGATAATATTGGCTTAATCAAATTACATTGTGCACGAAATATTTGTTATTCTTTTGTCTTGAAACTTTGAGGAAATTGAAATTTTTGTTTGACAGTAGTGTATGAAAGGCATTTTATAGAACTGAATAAAAAATAAGAAACATTGATAAAGGTTATTTCAAAGATTTATTTTGCCTGATTTTGAAGGGTTTCAGGAGTTTTAAAGAGTGCTGGTAAACGGCTGTATGTTGTTTGTGATTACGGATCTTATTTAGTTTCGAACGCTCTAATTTTTGAAAGGTTAAAGCAGGTTAAAACCGGGCGGTTTCATGAGTTTTTTGGGTAGAAAGGTACGGTGGTGGTCAAAAAAAAAATGTTTAGAAAGGAATGACTGTAGTAGCACGTAAGTCGGAGGTTTGCGTGAGTCACGGGGTATAGTATGCGTGAGCTGGATTTTCGGCGTCATAACGGCATGTTTTGTTTACTGAAAGATACACTCGACGTTTAGTTAGCTTAGTCGGCTTGGGAAACTATTTTAAAAATGAATGTTGTAATAGTTAATTAATAGTAATCTAGAATTAACCCACTCTCGATTGGAGTCTGTTCTGGATTCGCGCTACCTTTTCGCCGCGAAGGAATTTTGTAAAATTTCGCTAGTGGAAAGAGGTACTGTAAGAACAGTATCAATAACTCAAAAGGAGGAACTTCTTTGTAGCTCTGAATTAAGACGTATGATAAAATTTTAGAATAAGAAACTTTCGATATATGGTTTTCATATTGTTTTTGTCAATTTCCTTTTGTGGCAGATTTTTTGAGAATCAGCTTTTCTTTCGTGTGATGACAGACACAGGACAGAACGAGAGGTGGATGAGAAAGATGCCGAAGATGAATAGGCACCGAAAAACGACAAGAACCGTCAAGGACTTATCTTTAGAGGGCGGGGAGTTTTGGCATACTGTATTTCGAGGACTGGACTGGACTGGACTAGTAAAACGCGGACTAGTAAAACGCGGACTTGTAAAACGCGGACTAGTATAACGCGGACTAGTAAAACGCGGACTTGTAAAACGCGGACTAGTAAAACGCGGACTTGACGTCTGTTGAGTGCAGTCGTTTGTATTGCTCACACGAGGTAGAACGGGGCCCGTCCAGAAATCAACAGTCAATGGTAAATAAAGGTGACGGGCCTACACGACTCCTACGTTCGTGACATTAGAATATTTGCCGTTAAATGTTTAAATTCGGTCTTTCGACCTTATTTGCTTCTGACTTCTTTCTGAGGGTACTGTTTTAATTTGGGGGCAGTATGTGGTAAATAAAGGTGACGGGCCTACACGGCTCCTACGTTCGTGACATTAGAACATTTGCCGTTATATGTTCAAATTCGGTCTTTCGACCTTATTTGCTTCTGACTTCTTTCTGAGGTTACTGTTTTTTTGAGACATTATGTATTGAAGAGAGCCGTAAGATGATTGTGGCCAAGGAATTCGAAGTGTCTAGAGGCGTTTTACAAGTCCGCGTTTTACTAGTCCAGTCCAGTCTACAAGTTAAAGACACATCAAGACCACCCCACTGTGAATTGCCATAGCACAGACAAAATTATAGTCAATATCTTATGTGTTTTTAAGAGAATTACATAAGAACCAAGGCATGTCTTGTCTTGCCTTACATTGACATGCAATAATTTGGAAATACTAAGCTCGTAACAGTTTAAGACAGAATCCATCAGGAATTTGAGTAACATTAATTTTAGTTACGCAAAAATTGAGCACCAGAATAATTTAAATCCTTGTGTTCTTTCATACCTTGTTAAAGGCTTGACATGTGATAACACCAACATAACACCAACAACAGTTCTTTATCAGTGGGGATTGAAGAAAAAAATGGAAACATCACCACACAGTTGACCCCCATGCAAAAACACTCCAGGATGTCACGGGACTGTTTGGTGTCCGTCTGCCAATTTCTAACTTCAAATTCCAATGTTAAATTCACATTAAATTTTCAATATTTCTTAGTTGTCTAAATTTTACTAATTCTTTTAAAAAAACTATCACCTGCCAAACATCCCCAAAAATCACTCAAAAAATTACAAAATACCGCAATACATAGATACATGGGATGAGTGAAGTTTCCTTGGATTCCTTGAAACACCAACAAGATATTTCCGTTTAAGGTGGCTGATAATGGGTTTCAGTATTTCCCAGTCCTTATACTTTGGTTCAGGACTAAAAGCCTTCATCAATTGCTATTACAGTAATGGTATGAAACAAATGTTCAATCATTCATCAACAAGTTGTGATCATTTTCTTGACAATAGTAGTTCCCCGGTAAACAGTTGTAGTACTGTCCCATCAAAGTGCAATGCCTGGAAAATACCGAAAAGCACACGACCTTCAGGTGAAACCGCACCTTACAGTATTACCAATACACTGCACTTTGCTAAGTCTTAAAACTTTACATTTTCTAGTCGTCTACTTCAATCGTTTATTTGTATTGTGTGAAATACATTTATAAATTGAAACCATCATGTCATTAAGTAATAATGCAATCTCGACAACGTTCTAGATATTATATTATGCACACTAATACAGCTCATGCAAGCCCTGTGACTTACACAAACACAGTCGGACTGAGTGCTACTTAAGTAACTGCTTCGTGGTTTCTGCTGTACTGAACCCTGCCTTTCAAGGCAAAGCGCCCGATTTTAAGCTTCTCAAGCTTCTCAATGTTCTTGTTGGTTGTTTGTTTTGGTCGGAGATCATTTGAAATGGCATTCGACTGATTTGAGTTCATTTATTCAAGATTAGGAACACACCAAACGTTTTCGACCTGATCAGTCATTTATCCAGGCATGTTAATAAAAGCAGCTAATGTGATGAAGGACATTTTGACACACTACCTACAACTCACGGAAACTGCATAACTTAGCAAACCTCGGTTAGTGTGTCACAGGAACGAGTAGAGTCAAAGACTGCAGCGGATGTGGGGGGAGTAGAATAATAATAATAATAATTATAAAAACAATATATAATTATAATAAAAACCTTCCCAAACTCCTTTGCAACTGAAAAATTGTCAATGCCAAATAACTTGGTCAGTTTGAAGTCAGCAGGAGTAGTACGTCGTATAGAAATAACTCTTACCATAAACTACTTCTTGTATAAGTCGTAGGACGATGACGTCATTAGTCACGTGACATTGCCCTGAAGTTCGTTTTTGCTCACTGTGACAAAGATATTTTGTTACTGAAAAAGCAGTCATTGCAGTTTGAAGCACATTGGTGTGAGGTATTTCAGACTGCCCGGGTACCGAAAAAAATATAAAAAATTAAGGGGGCTATGTACAATTTTCAAAAAGTGGGAGTCTGGGTACAAGTGCGTATCTGGCGTTGCATTAAATGCGAGGAAGCAAAAAATTACATGTTGGTAGATATTTATATGTTAAGTACATTTTTATCACTTTTATCGTTATGACGCCATTGGTCACGTGACCAGAACGGACCGCAGTTTTAAATTCGCTTGAAAACTTTACCTGTATCTCTCTCTTAAGATTTTTTTACGCCAAGTTGTAGCTTTTTAAATAGTGTTTTTAAAAATGGCCATTATTACTTTTTCCTAAAAAAGGACGGCAGTAAAAAATACAACTGAAAAGTTCGTTGGCTTCCTTCTCAACAACAATTTGCGGTAGGAATAAAAGAAAATTTTGCCAAAGGGAGGAGTGTATGCTCTTTATAATAGCGTTGTCAGTTTTTTCTCATTTCAATTGCTTTTCGCGAGGTTGAATGTAATTTCTTCCAGACGAAGGGAGTGGGCCTGGGGAGAAGTTAAATAGCTGCCCCTCCCCCTCCCCCTGCTGGTGGTCACCCCAGCGGATTCCCCGTGGTCCGTATTGTGGGCTCATGAAGAGCATTTTCAAAATGGCGACTATGCGACAAAACATGATTTTGAGTTATAGAGGACACTTTTGTCGATGTTTTTCCTTCTTGACGCGATCAAAACGAGTCCCCAAACGCGGGGAAAACCTCCTTTATTTGTATTCCGAATAAAGAAGAATATGGAATGAGTATTGACGTGCGAAAACGTGGGCAAAAGAAACTAACAGGGACCTGAGGACTGAGGTGAGCGTTTCTCATTGAACAATGATTTTTTTAGACTGGTTAAAGCTTATGTCTTCGACGTTTATCATGATTATCAACTAAGCTTACTGGAATTAAAGCCTGGCTAGGCGTAAAAAAATAGATGGTGAGAACAAGGCGATAGTATTAAATGGCAGTCATTTCGTCGAGGCATACAACTGTTATTTATGTTCGTTATCTGAATTTTAAGCTACTGTTTTCCAAATTAAAAATACTCGCATCTTTTCATTATTTATACACGAGGAAATGTTCCTCAAAATATTGACCAAATGGCCATTTTAGACCGCAAAGAAAAATTACGTCAGGAAGATTTTATGTGATACCTTTGAAATTGGAAGAAACATTTCAGCTCAGTGTGATCTCTTTTTTTAAGTTAGACTAGAGACTACTTGCAGTCAACCTGGTAGCTAATATAGAGTTTAATTAAACAGTGCTATTCACGTTTTGGAATGCCTTTTTGGGTATGTTTAATAAATGAGACCATTTCTTAACTCAAAATTTGTTCTTCCCATGATGTTTTATTGTATTGGTAAACATAGATTTACGTTTCCTTTGCATTTTGTGGTTTACAGGTCAGGGACTAATAGAATGCCTAATGTTTTGACAGCACATTCTGGATTACTGTTCAGTGAGTTAAACTATGGAGTTCAGGTAATTGTTGATCTCTTAGTTTTACACATAGTTATGTGACAGTCAATTCTGGCAATTCCCTTCCTTCTCTCTACACACATTCATTGCTTTTTGTCCAGACATTTGTCTACTTTACACAAAATCTGTTTGTTTTTAAGGCCTGTATTTTTAGTTGTTGGATGACCTACAGTAGCATTTTAAAGTAACAATGTAAAAAATTCGCGAGGCCTTTAACTTAAGCAAGCCAGAAAACCCTAAACCCACTATAAAGCTAACTGCAAGCAACATGATGTACCCTTTGGCAACCAAAGTGCTTTTAAGGCTAACCAGAGTACTATATAGGCTAACCGGAATCTTATGTAGGCTAACTGGAATGGCTTTCATGGCTCGTATGTTTCATGACACATAAGTGCCATACAAGCCAAAATACCTAACTCCAATAAATAGCATAACCTGAAGCAACCTCAGCTAACTATACTCAGGCTAACTGGAGTACTGCTTAGGCTAACCAGGGAGCTTTTTAGGCCAACCAATGTGCTATTTGTATATAGTGGAATGGCTCTCATGACTTGTTGGCTCGCACTTTGTCAAGACCCAAGTTTTTTTAACTCATAAATTAAAATTAGCCAAGCAGTAGCTGTAAATTCGATTTAAATAAACTTCAGCTTAATTTTTGTTGGCAACTTGCTCTACAAGAATACCATACATAGATTTCAGTGATGTAATGCTTTGAAATGAACAGATTACAAAATTCAGTTTTAGGGTCCAAAACATTTTTAAAGATTATTAAAATAATATGACATTTTTCTGCAATAATTAATGAAAGGAAGGGTGCAAAGAAAATTGATTTCTTCCTTGCCTGACCTAGGAAGACTGGGTAAGGTGAAACCATTATAAGCTTACCCGAAGCCACATGTTTCTTTCGAAACAACTACAACAAAAAATAAAAATCCATAAATGTCATTTGGCTATCTACAGTAGCAAGTGGAAAAAAATATTGGATCCACTGGCCTAACATAAAAGCAGCCAGTTTTCACACACTGAAAAGGGCCATTTAATTTTAATATACAGTCTGCATGCTGGAAAATAGCAATTTCAGCAAAATAATAGTTTTTTGTTTGTTTTGTTTCTATTTACAGGTTACTTGAAGACTTTGCAAGGGCATTCCTGTTAGTCAAAATGAACTCAAAAGTACACACTGTGTCAATGTAATAAAATTATCACATGATTGATTCCCACATGTTGCCAGTTTAAACCTGAATATACTTAAGTAACATTGATGGCTTTTTATATAATATGAACATCGCAGAACCCAATAAGATGGGAGGCGCGGTGGCCTAATGGTTAGTGCACCGGACTCCGGATCGACTGCCTCGTCCCCAGGCGCCGATTGGCCGGACGTTGAGGCGGTAAGGCGGGAAAACAGGGAGCGCGGGGATTGATGGTTAGGGAGCGAGCCGCGGAGCGCCTGGCAGATCTTGCATTCAATATGGCGGACCAAAATGTCATCAACCCTGAAACTGTGTATTAAAAACAGCAAAAGAGCCGTCTATTTAGCATTTTTACAACACAGAGCGCCTTGGACACATCTTTTATGAAAAATATTCTTATTAAGACGACGGACTTCAACACCATTTTCGCACGCTTCATGTCCCAGCTCAGCTTGAGAAGAGCCAGAAGGAGCATACGAGGCACTCTGTGAAGTTAAAAAAGCTTTAAATCCTTTACGGCAAAGAGACGTTGAAATGTCTAATGACATTTTCCGAACTCCAAGAGAGACAGGTACTCATTTCCGTTTATCGAAGTTGTCTTGTAAATCCGAGTGTAAATGACAAGAAAATTAGTTATCCTTTCCATTATTGTTTTGTGTAGAATTTTTTTCGTAGAGCCCGAGAGTTAGTTGCCTTTTAGTTATTCCATGGACGCTCATTAAAGCCAGACGCGACAAAGATAATGCAACAACAGTATGAATCCATCGATACAAATAACAATTCATCTGTCTTTGGGATGTCATTTCTACTATCTCTGGTTTACTTCAATAAAATGTTAATTATCTGCTTATCAGTAATCAAGCACAACCTTTGATAGTTGTTTTATTAATTGAAAATAAAAATTACATTAAAAATGTTTGATATCATAACTGTAATTTTTTTCAATGCAATTTTTTTTATTGATTGCCAGTAGGTGACTTTTTTCCCATTAAACCACAATTTATTAAGGATAAATACACATTTTTTTTGTTAAGCATTGTGGCAGTGAATCTGCCATTTATGCTGTGAATGCAACTGAGGCAACTAAATTGTTTGGAATGTACCTATGCCATGCCATGCAGGCTTTTAATTTGGGGGCAGGTGCAGAGAGCATTTCTAATGAATGTGACACTGTTTTCATGAAGTTTTTAGAATGGTTCATGTGTGGTATATGATTTAAGATCATCTTGAAATCTTGCTTTGTAAAAATGGAAAGATAATTTTTCTCATAAATATTTGTGTATTAATATGCAAGGCTAGCATCTTTGGACATCCAAGGCCCACCATCATTCTATTCTAAATAACTCTAGGAACAAACCCCTCTTAATTTTTTATCACTCTCCTGTAATTCTTTACAAATTTAAAATAGTACATGTATTTGTAAAATTCTTTACTTTTTTAGCCACTGAAAAGAAATGTTTACTTTGTGCTTGCAAATTTGGTGTCTAAAGGCCTTTGTTATGCTCCCACTGACTTGATATTAACTAATTACAAAAGGAGCTGGGGTGAACTGTACATGGAGGGTTGAAGAGGGTAGTAAATCACTTTAGAAAATCAATCAAGTTAATTTTCAGGAGAAGGCTAACTATTATGTCTAGATCATAATCAGATGAAGGGCACCACCAAGGAAATTGTCATACAAACAGTAATCCTCAGATTATCTCATGCACAACTTATTTAAATTCACAGTAGGTTAAGGCCATGCAGGTAAAACCCTCCTGGCTAGATAACTTTTGCAAATTGAAGGGAAATGTCTGAATGGTTTTGCAAAATCAGTACTACTAAAAATATTTTTTAAAATGTAAAAAGGTATCTTTTTCTCTTACAACAGCTGTTGTCATGGGTATAAAGCAGCAGGGTAGGCAAAGCATACATTCAACATTTAAAGTGTTTTAATTGTTTTCCAAGACTGCTAGAGGCAGTGGGCTATTAGCAGACTGGGGAAAAAGTGGCAACTCCAGGTTTGCCGGTTTATTTATTTTAATCAAATTGAATATGGTTAGCCAGGAGTTGCCATGTTCACATGAAATGCAGTTAAGAGTCAGTAACAAACCCTTTGATGTAAAATTGCCTGGCATCTCAATTTATTTTCCTACACTATCTCAGCCATAAACTCTTGGGCCGGCAAAAATGATTTCAGTTTTGCTGTCTGTCATAGTCCAGTGTTTTGTTACCCTTAGGAATAAAGTTTTGCCACACATTCTCTAAAAACACCTACTAAAAAACACTCCCTGTGACACTACAACTAGAAAAAACTATATTTTTTTTTGTTACAAGTTTGTCAAAGTCTTATCAGGCTTAAATCCTCCAAAAGAGTGACCAAAACTTTATTTCTCCTTACAGTATCAATGCATTATCAAGCAGTACAGTGACGAGAAACACACAAATTAATCAGCGGAGAGTAATTTCGATATTAACACTTGAATCAGTAAAAAGAAATTTTGAGTAGGACCTGCCTCCTCTGGTCACTAACACATTAAGTGCTGAAATAAACAGAACTACGCAAAGTTGAAATTTCAATAATTGTACTTTCTGTCAAGAAAGGTAAATTATGAGGTTAACCTAGCTAGAATAAAATATCAGCACACATTATAATTGTTTATGTGTCATGTTCTCATAAGATCTCCTACGTTGGACAACATTAATTTGATAAAACACTTGTTAGCACTTGAACGGCTCTCTCTGGAGCGCTGCTTATAGACTTTATAGCTGAAGTTTAACGGCCAAGAGGTACAAATAAAAGTATACCGAAATGTAAGGAAGCTAAGCACTGCTCAGAAACGAAACAAACCAGCTCTGGCATCGATTGAAGCGAAACTTACCCTCAGTTCGAAGCTTATAAAGAAATTTAATTTTCTAACGACGGCAGAGATTCTTTACCCTCCGCCATTGACGATCTTCTCGCAATCAAAGTGGGATTTTCTCTGTTCAATCTTCTGCTCAGATTTCATACCATTTCTCCGGATAAATCGCTGATTTTGAGCTAGATTTCCCGCCAACATTAGATTAAAGCAAAGGGACCCCCGCTTTGCTGAAACCAGCCTCAGTGAACGCTGAAAAGAATCGGCTCGATAGAGCAACGAAAACGATCCGAAAGGCCGTCAAAATCCCCATGTTGACAGTACTAACTTCCACGTAGCTCCCAGTGTTGATTTCTTGACCGTTAAACTTGTTAAAAGCTCTAAAACGCCTTTTGACGAGAAACCGAACATTTTTGCCAAGAAACTGAACAGGATCTGCCAGGCGTCCGCTTCCCCGTCCGCATCAGGCCCAGAACGCCAAGCGAACCGTGCACGTCAGTCCCACAACACCAAGCGAACCGTGCACGACCAAGGACGAGGACGCCTGGGGACGAGGCAGCCGGATCGAGCAGTCCGAGTTCGAGCCCTGGCCGAGGTCACTTGTGTTATGTTCTTGGGCAAGACACTTTACTCTCATAGTGCCTCTCTCCACCCAGGTGTATCAATGGGTACCGGCGACATAATGCTGGGGGGGGGACCCTGCAGTTGACTAGCATCCCATTCAGGGGAGAGTAGAAATATTCCTAGCCGCTTAATGCTGCGGATACCGGGATAAGCTCCGGCAGTGTGGGCTGCTTGGCTCGTGGCTTCTCCTAGAACCCAATAAGGCTTCATGTAAATACTGACACTTAATTACATGTAAGTTTTAAAACCATTCTGAGGTTCATGACAAAACATTTTTGTTTCAAATAAAAACATGTAAAAATAATGAAATAACAGAGAATTTACATAATTTTTATCGCAGACCACAAATTTTACTCCAGGTTAAGTTAATGTGTCAAGTTTTTTTGCAGCACAGGCTTGGTTCCACAGGGTGTGGTTCAAAAAAATATCCATACCTCCCCCAAGGATGGTTCTTTGGTTTGGACCCTCCCACCCCCTGGGATTTCTAGTTTTGCTTCATACTTTCTTTAAAATGTTTGTACTATTGAGACCCTCATCCCCCTCAGAATTTCCAATGACCATCCTTGGGGTGGGTATGGATATTTTCTGGAACCGCACAATGTGGGCATTTGCTTATGAAAGTAAGCTGCAGATTGATCTGATTGATACACACTAATCTATTTTCACATTTACCTGTTTTCTATGGGATATATAATTATATATTGTTTTTACCGGTTTCACTTGTAATAATAATAATAATAATAATAATAATAATAATAATAATAAAATAATAATAATAATAATAATAATAATGATAATTTAATAATAATAATAATAATAATAATAATATAGCGCTATTCTGATAATCTTGTTCGTTGTTGTTTTTTTTTTTTTTTGCTGTTATTACCTTATAGACGGGGAAGCGTCATTGCAGACATGGTATTGAAATTTAATGAATCTCTTGGCCAAAGTGAGGTAGCAGCAATGCTATCAGAGGCAGCTAGCGATGGTCAAATTGGTGAGCTTCCAGTCGGTCAAATAACAATTGGTGAATTCATTAAACCAAAAAATTCAAGCGAGCAATGTACAACATTCTTTGAGGGAGAAGACCGTAAAAAGGGTAGGTGCAGTATTTGATAATTTTGTTACAAATCATTTGTTTAAAAAATTGTACCAACGTTCAGACTAATAATTATGACTAATCATAATAACAGTCTGTTTGAAAAATAGCGGTTTTCGCTTGAGTGTCGAAAGTAAATTGCGTTTGCTTTGGTTTTGCATTACTACGCTTAGTGATTGGCTTAAAACTCTCGCGCCACTTTCTCAGCCAATCAGGAGTAAAACCAAAACCAATCGTGACTCGCTCGCGCACGTTTTCCCGTGCTTGGTGCCAGCTACATGTATTTTCTTCGAGTTTTGATGGTTCACCGGATTGTCTGTGTCCTTTGTGATTGGACTGATTAATTACTTTGGTTTTGGTTTAACGATACTCAATTGAAAATTGCTCTAACTCTTCACTTACAAATAAATCTATTTTTGACCCTATCCACACCGGGGGTGGGAGGGGGATGTGCCCGAGCTGACTTTGAACATTTATAACTTATAAATCGATAGCACTGAAACTTCATTTCCTAAAATTCCTAAAATTTATCTATGAACATTTTAACATGAGAAGTGTTGGCAAAAGACAATTTGACGTTACCATTGCAACTTCCTTTTGACAGGTGGTTTTTGCTTATTTTGGAACTCTTAGAATATTAACTGTTTCTTTAGGGACGGGCCATTTTATTTTTGGAGGGGGTATGAAAAATGTTAAAAAAGTGTTTGCAACGTCTAGAAAGACAAAATAAATTGTTTGCAAACACGATATAAGTAACAAAAAATAGTTTGCATTTCAGAAAAATGTTTGCGGAGGAATATTTTTCATACCCCTCTCCAACAAAATAATGGTCTGTCCCTTAGTAGTTTTTGCTGTACAATTATCTAACTTATGGATTCAATCAGCCAACGACGCATTCTTTTCATACTCGAGTCAATATTAAATAATTAAGGTTACAGTGCCATTATATTGTAACCTTGATTTGTTAATCATTTAAGGCCTCTTTAAAAATAGCCTTTTTTCCTACTTTTGTCGCGAATTTTAAACATTTTCTGACGTAATTTCTATGGTCTATTTAACAATTATTCCACGAGTCCGCGTTGTATATGAGTTAGCTATAACTATCTCAAATCCAACAAGCGCAAGTGGAATAATTGTTTTATTTAAAACGTCCAAAAATTGCAATATTTGAGCTCCCCAACTGTTTACGTTACGCAGGAATTGCAATATACCATTGCTAGTTTTTAATAAAAGAAGGTAGACCATGGAAAATTGTGGATCTATTTGTTACATATTTTATATTTTACTGTCAGAGTGCAGTGTGAAGACAGTTGATGGACAGTCGCCTGACGAGTGCTGCAAGTTTCCTTTTCTGTATAAAGGAACAAATCGAACCTCATGTGTGAAAGGCATTACGACTAACAGAACGTGGTGTGGAGTGACTTGTAACTATGACCAAGAAAAGCAGTGGGGATGGTGCCCAGGTAAAATGTACCTTATATCTTGATTCGAAATTCGAAAATGTTAAATGCTATTACTTACTTTACTATTTTGTGAAAAAGCGTTATCAAAAGATCAACTTATTTCGCTATTCGTACCCTAACTGATATATACTTTGAAATACGCTCTCTTCTCAAATAAGCCCCGAACCCCCTCTCTATTAAGCCCCCATAAAAAGATCTTAAAGACAATTTAGCCCCCTCGGGTTTAATTAGAGCTCTCACTGGATCTGTGATAACGTATTGGTTGTTTTGTTGATTTTTAATGAAGGATCGATTTGCATTATCGGCTATACATAGAACTAATTTGGGACATACGACGTTTTGTCTTTCTAGTTCTTTTAAACGATCATTGATCATTTTTTATGGTTTGATTTTTTTGCAGAAAATCCCTCAAAGAAAAAACTGTACATAATTGTTGCGCTGTCTGTTGCTGGGGGTCTTGTTGCTTTCTTCAGTATTTGTTACTGGTAAGTAGATGTTCCCTCATTGCACGTTCAGATATCATTTCGACAAATTTTGCATGTTGTAAAGACAGTATTAATTTCCCACTGGGAGTCCCCCCAGGTTGGGATAAGATATGGGAAGAGGTGAGCCCGTTGGCGGAAAGGAGTGGGAGCTAATTATAAGGCACAAATGTGAGTCATCGCTGCGGGGAGGACGGTGGGGCGACGATCTGACGTCTGGCGTCCGTTAAAACGAAGAAAGGGAAAACAGGATAAAACAGGCCTAGTATTTATACTAAACTACGAAAAACATTATGTACAGTAGACTCCCTAGAGAATATACAGAAGCAGGAAAGTAAACAAGTGATATCCCAAAGGAAATAGGGGCGTTTGTGCTTGAGGACTCCCAGTGAGAATAGTGACGGAATGTAACGGAGGGACTACACGCCTCGTATTGCTAAAAAATATAAGGCTCAAGAGGCTGGAAATTTAAGGTTAGATCCATAGAGATAAAAGATACTTGTAGTTCTAAACAGTGCCTGTTCTTTCTAATTTCAGCGTATTTTGTCGAAGCAAAAAAGGAAGAACCAATAAAGGCGAGCAACGACGCACTCGTCGACGCTATGTCGACGTCGTGCGAGACAACAAAGGGTTTGAAAGCAGTACCTTGCAGCTGGAGAATATTGGTAAACCAGTTCCAAAAGTGGAGATATGAACCAGTACATGTAGAATGATGTTCTGCTAGCCCTCTAGTTAAGTTTGTTTGCCAGTGTAGACCGTGTGACGAACTGACATTATACAGGGTCTAAAGCCAGTTTAATTTGTACTTAATTGCACAATTGTAGATCAGTTAATGCTGACAGATTGTCTGTCAGTATAACTTTTTTTAAAACATGTACGCTGAATTTTTTTATGATAATTATTTTGTATACCCACACACTGATGCATTAGACACCTTTTGAATGTAATCATACATCGGAGGTTTCTATACCTACCATACGGGGATCAATTTAGGTTTCTGGGAAACTGCTCACCTACCCCTCCCCAAACCTAACATTTTGCCCAAAGCGATAAGTAAGGGTTAATGTTAGGTTTGGGGAGGGGTAGGTGAGCAGTTTCCCAGAAACCTAAATTGATCCCCATACTGATACCCCGGAGGGAAACCCAACAAAGTTTTAAACGAGCGGTCTTCGCCCCAAGGTCCAAGCACTTATCCATTTTGATACTTTTTTACAGAAAAGGTTGTCCTATCACATAACTTCAGGGCCGTAACTAGCAAGAGGCAAGACGAGGCACTTGCCTCGTCTAAATTTTTACCCAAAATGAAAAACAAATTATCTTTTTAAGGGAAAATAATCCCCAGTTGAACAAGATTGATTTTTCTCAATAATTACCTCATGAAAAATGTCTCTGAAAAAGATTCGTAGTTTCTAGATTTCAAAATTTTCTGGAGAGCATGCCCACAGGATCCACTAACAAGATCTTGCCTCGTCTACTGGCAAAGGTCTGGTTACGGCCCTGACCTTACATGAAGAGTGGTACCCATTACGTAACCTACGGTAAAAACACTGCATCCCTTTTCTAAACGTTTCACTTGAGTAGCTCCTTAACTTGCTTAGAAGAATCAGCCGTAGTCTTTAATACTTTTCCAACCTTTTTCCCCCCCCCCCACTTTCGGGCGGACAGGAGCCTCCACGAACAGTCCACTTTTGGGAGTACCCCCCACCCCCCCCCCCCCCCCCATACTGATACCTTCCAGATGGACGATTACATGACATAGATTTTAAAATGGCATGCATGTTTAATAGTATAGAAATTTATACAGGCAGGCAAAACTTTTTGTAGGCAAATAAAGAAATGCCAGCTTGCAAAAAAGAGAAGACAAAAAAAAAACCAATTGTTGGCAAGCAAACGTTATGTAGGCAAGCCTAAAAAGAGTGATACGGTGAAGCAGCTTTTGTAGGAGTCGCGATGTCCTAATCGTAAGTGAATCAGGCTTGAAATCAAGAATTCGACGGCCTGATATTGCGGGGTACTTTAGAATAGCATTTTACACTAAATAATCTCCCAGTTCAGTTTTTTGGTCACGCGACTTTTGCCGTTTTTTGTAGTTTTACATGTCACTTTGATCTGTTGGCTAGTGCTTACTTTCTCGCAGTAGGCTTATTTAGTTAATTTTGTATTATTCAGTTAAATACAAAAGCCAACAGTAAGCTTGTTTCAAGGTATGATAGCTTTTGGAATAGAAAGTTTTGCTAAGTTTAGCAGCCAGGTCATGCAGTAAGCTCTTTCCAGGGTTTACTTTATAGATCTGTTTGTCCGAATTTTATATATTCTTTCGTTTTATTTGTATTTCACATTTAGTTGCATTGTTCTTTTATACTTATTGACATAGACACATACAAATGGAAGATTAGCAAGCAGCCTTGTAAAGATTTTTCTATTTCAACCTTGAAGAATGAATAAACTGCTGTTGGACCCAAACTAAGTGTCAGCATCTTCTTTTGACGTCCGTAGAATTGAAAAGCCTAGCTATGTTAAGCGTATCTAAACACTTCACCTGTTTGCAGAAGCTTTAAAATGGTTCTGTCTTCACCCCTCCCCCTCGCCACGCCCCCCCCCCCCCCTCCCCCCGCCTCGGCATGTTAGTTGTAGGTTTTAATTTACATTACTAAGAAAAACAAGCTAGAGGCAGTTAATCATTTAAATCGAGTTGATTTCTATTGTTGTTTTTGTTATAAAGAAATCCTTTACAGCATAGAGTCGGTTCTAATTAAAAGCAAGTGCACACCAAAATTCCGCAGCCCTTATTTTGATCGTCACGCAATCCACTCTTCACTAGAAACGTTCCGTGACAACCAAAAACCAAGAAACAAGTATCAAGTTAATATTTCTTAGTTTCTATTGAGTTCAAATTTCTGCAACAGCTACTCTAGTTACACAATCAAAAATGCTTTCATCCGGGTAACCTTTAACTTCCGAGATATACACGCACGAGTGTTAATTTCCATCCGGGTTTCCAACCCACGGGTAATGCTCAGGACACGGACGGGTACAGGTGTACAAGTAATGGGGGTTGTCAGGAAAGCCACAGACGTTCGGGCTACTGCACGAAGGGGGTGGGGGGAGGGGAGTCGCATTTCCATGGAGTGAAATTTTCGATATCATCGAGGCTGGTTGGCGACTTGATCCATTCAATGACATGTTTTACGCCAAGCATCCAAACGTCTCCACGGGAGAGAATATCCTGTAGGAATCTTTTCATTGCTGGAAATAAACAGAATTCAGCGTTTATGATCGCTTGGATCTAACAACGTTTGAGTTATATTAATCTAGCAATTCTCTCAATTATAGCGATTTTCACTAAGTGTCGGAAGTAATTCGAATTTGCTTTGGCTTAGCCTACGTAGTTTAGAGCGCGCGTATGGGAAACGCGAAAAGCGCAAAAGGGACACGCGAGGAAAAAATCAAGGAGGCGCCGCCCCCAAGAATTTTTCCTCGCGTGGCCTTCTCGCGATCTCGCTCCCTTTTAAACTCGCTTAAAAAAACTTCACAGGCACCTGCTACGCAGGCTAGCTTTGGCTTTGCATAACTACGCTATATAAGTGACTGGTTTAAAAAAATTGCTCCACTTTCTCAACCAATCAAAAGTAAAACCCTCAACAATCGTGACTCTGCCAAAAATGTTTTCCCGCTTTCGTGCCGGCTACATGTATTTGCTTCGAGTTTTGATTAGTTCACTGAATTGTCAGTGTCCTCTGTGATCGACCAGAGTGATTATTTTGGCTTTGGTTTTACGACTTTAGATCGGGGTAGATTGCCCATCAGGCCGAAGATTATCCCGGTTTCAGTAGCATAAAGCGAACAGACTGTATTTCTACTCCCCCTGGTTGGGATGCTACCCTTCGCAGAGTGACCCTCTGAGCATTAAATTCGCCGATACCCATTTATACACTTTAGATTAAGAGAGTCACTGTGAGAGTAAAGTGTTTTGCCCAAAAACACAAGTAGTGTGACCCCGGCAAGGACTTGAACCTGAACCGCTCGATCCGGGGTCCAGTGCACTGATGTTAGACTACCGCGCTGCCTCCCGGGTGGGAAAAAGCATAAATATATTAGTAGAAAACTAGAAAGGGAGAAAGGGAGGGTCGTGATCCCATTTCACTGACACGTATATTTGAAACTACAGAATTCACGAATCACGAGTTTTTTCTAGCTATTTTTACGCGTCACGATGTAATTTTTACGCGTGATCCCATTTCACTGTCACGTATATTTGAAACAACAGGATTCACGAATCACGAGTTTTCTCTAGCTATTTTCACGCGTCACGATGCAATTTTCACGAGTCACGGTCTGATTTTTGCCTTTTTCACGTGTCACGCATGAACCCTTTGCTAACATATTACCCAGGGGACTCCTGTATTATGTCATGACTTACCATTTACAGTGTAAGGGAATTTTTGAAACCAAACAGCATGCATGAACATGGGAAAAGGCGCCCTGCTGGAACTGTTGTAGTGTCTTTCAAAATTCTTGAGCAGCAGATTATACGCGTCTTGCTCACTAGTAGGCGGCCAGCACCCGTCAATCATGTTGCATGGCATGCCACGCGAATCCAAGTAATCAATCATAGGAACCTCCCAGAGGCCTGGGAATGAATCTGCAAACAATAAATCAGAAAAGTCGCAGTGTAAATCCTCTTTTTTACCTCGCCACTGTCCTAGGAGATGGAGAAGTTTAAAGATTGGGCGAGAGACCTTAGTTAAATGAATTTTTGAGGGAAGGAAAAAGGCGCGAAAGGAATTAAAGAAGGGAGCTCTGGGTCCGTTTTCGTGAATTTATGAATTATTTGAACAAACCTGTTTACATGGAAGGCGGGTGCCCCGGCTAACCGAGTTACCCGGCTAACCGAGCTACCCTGGGCGAGCCAACTTTTCATACGTTTCTTAAGAAAACGTGCCGAAGCCTTTACATGCTAGAAGGGTAACCCGCCTTGCCGGGGCACCCTTCTAGGCGGGACAGCTTTTTGCCATGTAAACGGTTATGACCGAGCTATCCCGGCTTGCCGGGATTGGTTTTCGCGCGTGTTTTTGAACTAAATTTGAAGTAAATGGCATAAAATGTATATATTCTGGACCCAAACAGTGCTATTTGATCAAAATTAGTTTTATCGGTCGGCTTGAAAATATTTCTTTGAGCAACAGCTAATTAATTCGAAATTTTCGTTGGAATGATTATCCTAATTCACGACACAACAAATTTAATTTCAATTTGGCGGCCAAATACTGTTGAATTTCGATTGAATTTCGCCAAAAATGAACGCAATAAATTTCTGAGAACTTGCACATCAAATTAAAATAGGTTTGAAGACGAAAAGCTTCGATTATTCAGTAAAAAGTCATATTTTTCTTCAATCATTTGGAGCTACAATGTTTTCCCACACCGTGTCACGCTTCAACGACGCTGTCTCATCTCGGGTAGAAGGGTTGTGAATTCTGCATGTAAAGGCGGGCTAGGTTTTATCCCTTCTAGCCGGGTAACTCGGTTAGCCGGGGCACCCTCCCTTCATGTAAACAGGCCCTAAGATTCAAATGAGTTAACTGTGACAAATTCGTGACGTTTCGAGTACGCGCAAAAGGAAAGCCTGGGTACTAGGCTGAAAAGAGTTGCAACTTCCGGCTGGTGTAAATTCTCGCTCCCTCCCCCCCTCCCACGGCTAAGCGATTGCTCCTGGTGGTTTACTTACCGGTGGGGCAAGGCGGTATAACACATTCCTGTGTCGATCGATATTCCAGGGTGTATGGCCACATTGGTGGGTCCATGAACTGCTGAGTTGGCATCGACGAGTCGTACAGGAACTTGTTATCATAAAGAACTTGATACATGGGGTTACCGGCGATCTGTAGGAAGGGCGCACGGTATCCTACGACGTCCCCTGCCTCGACCTGTCCCCATTTCCGCAGTACTTCCCTCTGTCCGATTATTTCGTCCGTAAGTTGACTGTAGTTTGCTGATTTCCACCAGGGAATCGGCGTCCTGTGCGTGATGGTATGGTCTGCAATATCGTGCCTGTTGTGGTACAGCGCCTGTACCATTTGATACTCCGTGTACTCGTGTGAGACGAAGAAGGTCGCTGTTGCACTGCAATTGTTTGGGTTCTTCAGCGTGCCATCCGCGAACAGCGTCTCGTAAAAGCCATTGACTTGTCCGTTTACTGCGTCGTCGAAAGACAACATGACCATTTGTGGGACTTTATCCTTAGGTAAATTACCAGGGATGTCGACTCCGCTGCAACGACAATCGGGAAGCTTGCAGACGTCTGGCGAGCATGGCTTCGCTGGTCCGAGTCCACGAGGCTTCACTGATGCTCCAGCTACAGTGTCCAGCGTAAAACACAACAGCATCACAGCAAATGCACCGTCGATCAGCCGCAACATGATTAGAATCACTGGCTTAACTATCGACCGTTCTGTATCGCTCAAAACTCAAGACCTCGAATGCAAAGCAACACTGAGGTCACGTCAATTTATATCTGATGAGAATTGACTTCCGGGAAAAAGACCAACTCTGGCGTGACGTCAATCACGCTTCCCATTTCCTTGATTTCGCGGTAAAAAACACCCTGCTTAATTTTGCGATTATCATAGCAAATTTCAGTACGCAGATCATATTATAAAGTTAAAATAAGAAAAAAATAATTCCCAATTTGGACATTCAAAACAAACAACAGATACCAAATGCAAAGGATTTATGTTGAACACAAGAACAGCTTAAAAAAATCACAAAATGATTGCCACATCTTTCTCAGAAACAAGAGGTTACTCAAGGGGAGGCTGTATGTTAGTACTTACGTTAATTGTCGTAAAAAGTAACCAAATACACGCAAAATTAATTGTTAATAGGGTAATTCTAATACAAAGGGAGTAGTGTTTACAGACCCTGTATAATTATGAATGTTTATAACTCTCTCCTGATCACATAAAATGTTGAGACAGCTTTCTCCTTCAGCCCTCAATTCTGACCTGGATTAAAATGTCTTTTAACCCCGTTCTCTACAATAGTCATGCAAACCCTGAGGGTCGATATATAGTTCTCGCGTTTGAGTCTGTAAGCTTCTGTAGATGAAATCCAAGATAAAGTTTTATCAGTTGTAAAGTTGTAAACTAAGTGATTTCAATGCCTGGCATTGATAAGGATTTCCCAAGTGGTGTTATATTAGAAAAGTAAAAAGTTACAAAAGCTGTCACTCTTTTTGGGTGTTAAGGGTTAAACCCGTGAATGAGTGCACGAAGCAGTCTAGCTTTAAATAACAAATGACGTGCTTTGCGGTGAAAGTCCTTGTCACTAAGCCTTGACAGGCCAAGGCGCAGAACAGTTCTGAGAAATCTTTACCGTGGCAAGAAAGTGCGGAAAGTGCAGCGATGTCTCCTGTAAAAATTGCTGTCTTCTTTGCGGTTCTGCTTGTTGCCCTGCTGCCGCAAGCCACTGGAGATCCAGCAAAGCCATGCACCCCCAATGTCTGCAAGCTTCCCGGTTGCTTCTGCAGCGGTACCAACATTCCTGGGAATTTGTCAGCGTCCTCGATCCCTCAGATAGTGATGATCTCGTTCGATTCAGCCATTAATACCGGATTTTCCCTATACGAGGAGCTTTTCGACGGCCGGTTTAAGAACCCAAACAAATGCAACATCTCCGCAACTTTTTTTGTGTCGCACGAATACAGCAACTACTGCATGGTGCAAAAGCTGTACAGTCAACGCCACGAAATCGCCGATAACTCGATTTCCCGTAAATACCCCCAAAGCTGGTGGGCAAACGCCACAGTAGAAGAATATATCGAGGAGATAGCAGGCATGAGGGAGATTCTGAGAAAATTTGGATACGTGAATCCCCAGGATGTCAAGGGCTTCCGGGTGCCGTACATCCAAGTCGGTGGAAACAACGAATTCAAAGCGCTGATAGACTTGGATTTTTTGTACGAGTCTTCCATGCCCACTCAGATGTACATGAAGCCACCTTTATGGCCCTACACGCTCGATTATCGATCAACTCAAGACTGTGTGATCGGGCCATGCCCAACGGGTAAGCTTACTTCTTCTTCTTCTGGGGCGAGATCGATAAACGCCCCCCGAGGTGGGGGGGGGGGGGGGGCTAGGGAGATACTCCTAAAAAACTATATGAAGCTATATTGGTGTTTGCCGCTGTGAAGGGTATATGATTTTCGCTTTAAGCAGTCTAGTCAAGGATTCGATACAGAAAGCAAAGAGCTGCAGTCGGGTAGCTTATTCGAACAGGTCGGTTGCGTATTGTATGTTTTCTTTTCTGTTGGTATCGGTTATTTATCACTGGTTAGAAGTACCCCTGGCCTACGACAACTGAACCGTGAACTGTGGTAAGGATTAAACCTTCTCCTTAACTCTAAACTGAGATGAATCGATATTGTTTCCAACTCAAAACTAAATAACCTAAACAAAAGGCATTATTATATTGGGTGGATCGGATGTTGAATTATTGGCGCTTTTTCGCAAAAAAAGAGAGAAAAATTAAAACTTCAAATGCACGAGGGGAGGGATCTCTTATTAGAAAGAGGGCGCTAAATCGCATCATTATAGTACATACTTTTGTCAAAGACCGTAGCTGGGAAAATATAATGAAAGATTATATTTACTTAATTATACTGATCTGCATTTTGTTAACAAATATAACTAATGTGTTATCTTTAATCTCAGATTCTTTTCCTGGAGTGTGGGAAGTGCCATTGGTTGATTATATTGACACACACGGAGGGTTGTGTAATATCATTGACTCCTGTGCTAAACCTAACACCGCAGAGGAAGCCTTCAATCTGTTGGATTCCAATTTCCAGAGGCACTACAAAACCAACAAGGCTCCATTTTTCATGCTCTTAGAGGAGGATTGGCTCGCTAATAGCATTTTCTTTGAAGGTAAGGTCATAGACCATTGATGACTTGATATTCTATATATAAATTAGCCTCGCAACTAGGGCTTGCTCCGGTTGCTCGGCAACGTTTTGGCAACTTCTCATATTTCGAGCAACTTGTTGCATATTGAGCAATTTCCAGACCAAAGATCTCCGAAGATTATCGGAGTGTTGTTCAAAGGCCATACGAACGTTTCTGAAGATTTGCGAAGTTTGCCGAAGATTTTCGAGGAACGTCTGAAGGCGTTTCAACTTTCGGCTCAATCTGCATAAAAGCACTACAAAACTCGTCAACAGAAATGACGTCATCGATATCTTCACGTTTTCCCCTTTAAATTTTCCCCTTTATATGTTATTTAGATACTTCTTTTGCTGTAAAATTGCATAAAACTGCTTAGAAATCTTACCCTCAGAGGGAAATTAGAGAGAGAAATTCTCTTAAATAGAAGCAGCGTTTTGGATTTATTGGAGTAACTTTCGAGCAACTTTTATTACCAGAAGCAACTTTTTTGGAGTTTTGGAGCAACGTTTGAGCAACGTTTTGGGAAATCTCGAGCAACTTGTGGAAAGCCCTACTTGCAACCCAAATAGAGCAGGTTTCACTTGAGTGTCGAAAGTAATTTGCGTTTGCTTTGGATTTGCATTACTACGATCAGTGATTGATTTAAAAATCTCGCGCCACTTTCTCAGCCAATCAGAATTAAAACCAAAACCAATCGTGACTCGCTCACGCACGTTTTCCCGCGCTTCGCGTCAGCTACATGTATTTGCTTCGAGTTTTGATTGGTTCCCTGGATTGTCTATGTCCTTTGTAATTGGTCAGAGTAATTACTTTGGTTTTGGTTTTACGACACTCAATTGAAAACTGCTCTAAGCTTGGGCGCATATGCAACTGTATTCATTAAGAACAAGTATATTTTTTAGTGAAGCCTCTTTAAGAAAGGAGGAGGCGAAATAGTCGCGTCTCTTCTCTTTTTCCCTTGATTTCCCGTTCGCGTGGTCGCCGCACGACCGTCGCGCGTTTATTTCACTTACTTCGCACAATCCTTGAGCTTCGAGCAGGATTGTCTTTCTCGCAACAATTATTTGGTTCAACACCGACGCTTTTACCAAATAACGACTATGAAGGGACTACGAATGAGCCCTTCAATTTTTGGACGGAATTTGAAGTAGCTCACTGATCGACCTGATTGCTCTTTGTTTTTTTTTCATGGTAGGAACGGTGACCTTCCTAAAAAAACTTGCATCTATGAACGACGTCTGGGTCGTAACCGTTTCTCAGGCTATCGAATGGATTAAGTCCCACCCGACGCTGGAAAATATTAAGGATTTTGCGCCATGGAAATGCGATTCCCCAGCCCCACCCGACTGTCCTTCTGGCAACTGCAGATTGTGCAACTATCCTGAACGCGGGCGCGTGATGAGCACGTGCGCACCAGGATGCCCACCTAATTATCCATGGGTTGGAAACCCGGATGGAAACTAACCCGGATGAAAGCTTTTCAGGATGAAAGCTAACCCGGATGAAGTCTGCAAGTGGACCTTTCTATAATTTAACTTTGATTGCACGTTTGTAAAAGAATACTGAATAGAAACTAGACAATTTAAGGACTCTGGTCGATTGACTGTAATTGTTTAAAATAAAATTGTTTCGTATTAATGAATGAAAAACTGTTTGGTTTATTTGCATCCGTTGGAGTTTCTATCCTTCTCCTAACCTTCTAAAGACTCTCTAAAAGAGGGTCGTACAGGGGTAGTCACGTGACGCGCGATTAGCTGATTTTATTTTCCGTGAAACGTGAATTTAATAAATTTATTCTTCGTGACCCGTGACCGGAAGGTTTTGCGTGACACTTGAAGAGCTTGAATTCATAACCGATATTCGTGATTTCACCACTTTATTCTGCGTGATTTTGAGACGTAAGACCTCAAATGGTTTCAAATGTGACCTCCGTATAATTATCATAACGTCTCGTAAGGCATCGGGAACTATACCAAGACTACCAAGTAGCCGAGAGCTTCCCTTGCTGATCTTCGCTTGTTCTTCGTTGACGGATTTCTTCAAACACTCTTTGTATCTTTGTAAAGTAAGAACAGGATAATAGAGTACGTTTCTTTCCTATTTTCGTAATTTTTTTAAATCAATTTGGATTTCTTCAAACACTCTTTGTTGTCTTTGTAGCGTAAGAACAGGATAAAAAAGTACTTATTTTCGTGATTCGGGAAAATGAAATTTCAATATCCGTGATCCGTGATTCGTTATTTTTTTCGCCTCGCGCCAGAGGATCCCCCCCCCCCCCCGGAATTGTCATGCACAAAAATGCACTGATTGACTGAGAACGTCAAAATGTAGGTGACATGAATTTTTTCTCCTCTACTAACAAAATTGCTAAGTTCATTTGGGCGGAAGTTGGGAATTTTTGATTGAAGTTCGCAATTTGATTCGCTAACTCGCAACGTAATTGGCAACTTCGAATTCGTAACAAAGTTTCCAATTTCCCAACGACCTTCGCAAAGCGGACGGCCTAAGTAAACTGAAATCAACAAAGCTTAGTCAATAGCTCTATGGCTCCCAATTCTTAAGAAGCCTCTTTTCCTATGAGATACCCATGCATAGGGTTACCCGTCACGTAGCTTGCGCTGCCAAGTCCAAATCCGTACCCAGCTGTTGAGTGTCTGATGCCAAATTCCTCTCTTGCACTGTTTTCGGTCTCTGTCAAGTCCCTGTTGTTTAACCCGAATGCAAATGAACACAATTTTTGGGGCTAAATTTCTTTGATTTGTTCAAATAATTATGTGTTTTCAGTAAAAAAGTTCACGTCTCAGGTTTGCTTGCGGAAAGCCTGGGGCGACGCAAAGTTTGGACCCAGTTGACTTCGGTTGTCTACTTGGCTTGGTTACCTAATAAGTTCCTTCGCCATCTTGTCGGAAATCCCAAACAAAATGCAAGCATGAAGGGGTTAGTTTAATCTCCAAAATTGATCTCAAATTGTCAAACAATGAAGAATGAACCAGCAAGAAGACGCCTGGGCCGGATAAGATGTCTTCTAGAGAGCATAAATCGCATAGAACAAGGAAAAAGTCTACCTTTGCCATTATGTTTTGTTCCGGCCGAAGTGGAGTATTTGAGGGAAGAATGCAAGAATTCGCCGGCCATGCCTATACGGAAAAAACCTCAAAATGACGCGCAGAGCGTTGGAGAATTGCCATCTGTTTCCAACCTCCAGTTGTTTGCATCCGGAGAGGAATTTTTCAACAATAATGGCTCGTGGATTAAGCTTTGTCAGGTACAGTAGTTCAGTATAGAAAATAGCTAGTTTTATTTTATTTCCCTTTTAAAAAAAATCCCGAAACAACAAAGCCTGAGCTTGACTGAGACACTGCTAAACCATTCAATTCCCCAAAATGTTCAATATCTAATTTCTCCCAACAATATCAGTACTTTTCCAACCAGTCAGGTGAAGAGAATAAAGAATAAACGGCATGCAAAGCATGCAGAGGCGATGACGTTTCCCAAGGGTAAGGGGGTCTAAAATAATTTTCAGGAAATTTGTCAAAAAATTAACGTATACTTAATGAAAGTAGCTGACAACTTCTGTGTTGAATGATTGCTCAGCAAAAAGTTGCATTATCTTGTAGCGTGACATCTGATATACAATACATGTATGTACTTCTTGCACGCGACATGCGAAGGTCAAGAGCTGTCGCCTAATTGTTTACACAGACTGACACATGGGGCCATTGTATTAAAAAATGTAGAGGTGTGATCATCTGTACTGAATTCAGTAGGACTTATCAAATACATAAATTGTCTCTTTCATTTTTACTTTGTTTTAGTCCTTTCTTACTTTTTAGGAGTATTTTGCTTCGTATTTTTCATGGCAATTTCTTGTTAACTTGATTTCTGTTCGCGTAACTTCCTGTAGCTAGTTTTTTAGTCCCATTCGGTTCTATTCATCGGTTGAGCGCAACAGAATGCAGTACAGATCGACGTGTCCCACAGACCACCTCATGGCATAAGGCAACTGACTTACGTCATTGCTTAATAAGATCAATGTTTGTACAATGAACAAAATATGCACTCTCACTTGCTTCCCCAAAATGGGAGGGGGGGGGACGGACACCAGGCTGATATGGGACTTGGCTAATTGAGTATTTAAAACTTCTTGTGCATGTTTTTCTCCATCTGTAAGGGGGGGGGGGGAGGGAATATTGTTTCATTGTCTCATATTCATTATCATAATCTAAGACAAAGGGAAATAAAAATCAAACTGGTTTGAAAAATTTTAAACCAAAGATAAAATTAAACCACAACAAATACAAGAAGTCCTCAGTATTTGGGAAGGCAAACACCCAACAAAACTTAACCCAGACAGGTTGACATGACTATGTAAGCCAGACTGTAATCACATTGATTTGCATGCCATGGTCACATGACCTTGTCAAAAATACATGTTAAATAGATGGCAGTGCAAAACGGTGCCAGAAATGAAAAGAGTGTGATGAAGTTTTTTTTTTTTTTTTTTTTTTTTAATAAATTTATTCAAATAAAATAAAATGTTACAAGTACAGCACAAGTAAAACTAGAACGATATACAACAAACAAAAAGAGAAAAAAAAAGTGTGATGAAGTTACCATAGTAAGGTTATCAATTTCGAGACTGCCGATGCTTAAGTGTGATTTTTCGTTTTCAGAAAACCTTGCAGAAGTATTGTTCTGGCAAACAAGTGAAAGAAGGATGGGTGCTTGCCATACCATATGACGCTAAGCATGGCGTTGGCACCCCTTACCTCAAACCTGTGGAGTCTAGCTCATCATCCAAGGCACATAAATCCATTAAAAGGTATAGTACACAACTTGTGAAAAAATTGGCATAAAAAGATATGACATGAAGGCATGTTTTTATTATTTTTTATTCTATTTTTTTTTTTTTTTTGTTTAAAGTATACATGTAGGTAA
The DNA here is from genome assembly GCF_052425735.1 of Oculina patagonica. Taxonomy (NCBI): domain Eukaryota; kingdom Metazoa; phylum Cnidaria; class Anthozoa; order Scleractinia; family Oculinidae; genus Oculina; species Oculina patagonica. Next base: position 8,820,848 of record NC_135771.1, on the reverse strand, counting down.
AGTCTGCATATGTTGTGGTTCAATTTAACCCTGGGTACAATCTTGTATCTTCCTTTGTATATTCATTATTATTATATATTAACATGCATAGACCAGAACAAAGGGAAATACCAAATTGTACCAAGGGCAAAATTGGACCACATCAGATCTATAAAGCTGAATTACTGTAAGAAAACGTGGAAGAAGTCTCTCAGTCTCCCAAACCAAAGGCTCAATATTAAAAACACTTGACTGCTAGCTAAAATTTAAACATTATAAAGATAAAAATGTTTCAAAGATAGATCATAAAATTAAACCTAGAGTGTAGGTGTAAAAAACCGGTCTTAACTGTAAAAAAACTGGGAAACAGTATACTACTAGATGCAGTAATAATAGCAGTCTTTTTGTCACACACACAGTTGGCAAGAGGCTGTAGAGGTGTGTTACGCTCTCAGGATTTCTGACCCACCCTCCATAGAAAGGTATGCAGACAAAGACGCTGTGCGACAGCTGAGTTCTCCCCCTCCAAAATGGAGTCTAGAGGCAGATGAAGAGCTGGCAAAGTTTATGGCTGATCATGTCAACAAACAAGAAGCTTCTCTTGGAAATATCAGCAGATATGTGGAGTCAGTACAGGTTTCTTCTGTAAGTTGCTTAATTTGTTACAGTTAACACTTGGACTCTTCAAAGTGTTGCTGTTTCATGTTTTTGTTCTCAGAGCTTGAAAAAATACCTGAATTTTGGCTTGCCCTTCAGACAATCAGGCCCTGATTTCATGAGCCGGGCTGGCTCAGTTTGCCCAGATGACTTCCAGCCCTGTATCAAATGAGCTGAGCCTGCCTGGGATGGACTTGATTTAGCATGAACGATTAAACAATGAGTTGGATCATGTTGATGACCTTTTTATGGCAATTTGTTGTTTGTTTCTACACTTCAGGGCTGTGCTCTAGCAGAGCAGGCGTCTTACTTTTGCCTTCGGGCGACTTGTAAAACTTTCTAAAACTTTTCGTGAAAGCTTCTAAGAGCTGCATGGGCACCCCAGATTTCTTACAGAAGAACCTTCGAGCACCCTACAATTATTCTAAGAGCACAGCTTTGCACTTAGGCAGCTAATGAGCTGTTTTGCCTCTACATTATAATTATATTTTTTTTTTAATTTAGAAAGAAGAATATTGACTTTTGTAGTCGGCAGCATGCTCAAAAGCGGTTAACAAGGCTGGCCAGTTGAACATGATTACATGGAAGATTTTCATCCTAGCAACGTGATACCAGAACCTTGGATTACTGGCCAAATTATTGGCAAAACCAAGCCAGCCCGGCTAACCAAACCAGCCCAGTTCATGTAATCAGGCCCTCAGAATGTCAAATTTTGCTTGCCTGGCCAGTTGCATTTACTCGTTTATAAGTAGTTGGCAGACGACTTGCCTGGGCCTTGCCTGCACATGGCAAAGCAAGTGGGCACAAAATGTTTCTTGCTCAGCAGGAAAATCTACTTGACCTGGATGACCTGAAAGGACTTTTTGTCCAGCCCTGGTTCTGACAATTTTTTACTGACACCCATGGACTTGAGACTTGCTCCCACATTAATTTTCCAAAGTCACTGTACAACAGTTTGAAACCACCTATCTACTAGATGCTAGCTGTAGTGAAGTACAGCTGTATAATGTAGATGAGGTAGATAGATGGAACTGGATCTCAATTGTTTTTGCAATTCCAAGGAAGAGGAATCTAAAGATGCACTGACAGACGGTGATCCAGACACTTATTGGGAAACTGACGGCAGCCAAGGCAGACATTGGATTAAACTGTCCATGAGATCAGGCACTGTCATTAGGTAAGGAATAACAATAATAATACTTTATTCAAAATACAAAATTTATATTAACATACAGTATTTGAAAAGGAAGATCGTTGAAGGGGAAATGATAATAAAAATTATTACAGTCAACTCCCACTTTAATAACAAACACATTTGGGACCACAACAGGGTTAAAACTTGGCGGTCGCACGGTTGCCAGTGGCGATTAAAAAGTGTCCAGGGCCATTTAAAGTTGAGGTATGGTTGCCCAAAGGGCGACTACGATTTGAGAAGTACAAAAAAGATTAACAATACCAAGAAAATAAAATGTTCTTTCCTTGGAGTTCTTTTCTTTTCTTTCCTTTATTTCCTCAACTCTTAGTTTATCAATATTATAGTAGTAAAAGGTTATTTGAAAGTGCAAAATTCAAATCCGTTCGGTTTATGATCGAGTTTTTAGAAAGCCATGGGGCGTTTATTCAAGTAAAAATGGTTTAAAAAATTTTTGTGTTAGTAGAGGAAATATGAGGGCCACTTTATTTTGGCCTGGGCCACTAAGAATTCAGGGATACTGGCCTGAGTGGCGACCAAGCACTGAAGTTAATTTTCAGCCCTGCCACAATTTGGTGCAGGAATAGATTAAGTAGTAAAAAGAGTAAAGTCTGTCTCCGAGCCATGAGGCCCATACAGCCAGAGCTTATCCCAGTTTCCGTAGCATTAAGCGACTAGGAGTATTGCTACTCCCCCCTGGATGGGATGCTAGTCCATCGCAGGGTTACCCCCCAGCAGTAAATTCGCCGTTACCCATTTATACACCTGGGTGGAGAGAGGCACTGTGAGAGTAAAGTGTCTTGCCCAAGAACACAACGCAGCGCCCCGGCCAGGCCTCGAACCCGGGCCGTTGGACTCGGAGTCGAGGGCGCTAACCATTAGGCCACCGCGCCTCCCAGTAGTCAGTAATAGAGAAAGTCCCTAATAGTGGGAATTATTATCAGTAATTCTTATTCACTGGGGTTTCAACTCCTGTCCATAGTAGCGTCAAGGTGTCCACAAGGCAAGAGTTGACTGTATAAGGTTGTGATTTTGTGTCAGTTTTCTATCAGCTGATAGTTGGACAGGGGGTGAAACTTTGAGCTTACTGAAACAAGAGCAAATGGTCCAATGGAGCCTTTTGATACATGTATTCTCAGATTCAGCTTGACATAGCTTGCAATGGAAGCTTAATATGCCTGGGAATCTTTTCAAAATACAAATGCAATGCTGTTTTTTTTTTTTTTTTTCATTAAGCTTTCTCCACAATAGTTTCCAACAACAATGACACTTGTCTTGCTTTATTACCAGTTTTGAAAGTTCTGTTTAGTATTAATTTCCATTGCAAACTTGTCCCAGTCTAATTCTGAGACTGGGAATGATCTATTGGTTAAGCATAGCCAATGGCTGATTTATTTAACACAGAATATCAACTTGGTTAATTACATGTACATTTGTTTCGGCAGGCCTTGTACTACATGTACACTGTCCCCCCCCCCAAAGGCTTGTACACTTGTAGACTATCTGATCACACAACTGTCCATTGTACTTCATTTTTAGGCAACTTTTTGTGACTGTTGATGCCAAAGATGATAACTACATGCCTCATCACATTGTTGTCATGGGTGGAGACTCAGACAGTCTTAAGGAAATCAGTGAAGTCTTTATTGACGCGTAAGTCTCCTGTTAAATTCTCATACATTGTACTGCGTAACTTTAGAGTAGATTGTACTGCGTAACTTTAGAGTAGATTGTATTGCGTAACTTTACTGTAGATTCTTGTTTTATCTGGCACTTTTATTGTAACCCTTCAATTGCTACTGGTCTCAAATTCAGCCTTTTTTAATAATTTATATATAAAGGAAATTGGCCTTTTTATGGTGCTATTTTTATTATTGTCAGATAAAACACCAGAGTTCGTACAGGTCATGGAAAACCTGGAAAGTCATGGAATTTTAGAATTTCATTTTCCAGGCCTGGAAAGTCATGGAAAATGGTATTGACAACCCTCCAAGTTTATTTTTTTCCTTAGTGGCCATTTGGCGACCAACTGCTCAAGTTTGGTCGCCAGTGAAAACTTTTAGTCGCCAAATTAAGCTCACGCTTTCAATCCTTCTTCTCAATTGTAGTCACCAGGCTGGCAACTTCAATTCCAATTTAGTCGCCAGCTCCAAAATTTTAGTCGCCATGGCGACTAAAATGGTCTTAACTTGGAGGGTTGATTGATTGTACAAAATAAATTAGGCAGGTTATTTTTTGTGAAGGAAAAGGTAAAAACGTACCCCAAATGGAGATAATTTTTGAAAATTTCCAAGAAAATGGTCAAATTTAGGTCATGGAAAACTTTAAAGAGCAGAGAATAGGTTGTGGAAAGTCATGGAATTTTAAAGTGTCTATCCAGCCTACAGGTTTTTTGTGGTTTTCGTATCTCTTTAATGCATAAACAAGTATTCTAAAAGAAATTTTTGGATTCCGCCACTTTTTCGCTGCAAAATCGAGCTTTGAAGTTCTTGCTTCGGCCACGCCCAAAGAAGTTGACCGCGTGATCGAGGATTGGTGATGAGTGACGTCATATCAGGAACCGCTCGAAGCGTTTGCATTTGTTTATTTGCTTGACAGCCACAACATAAGGTTTGTTTTTCCCAAGAATTCTTCGAGTTTGGATGGAATACTCACAAGACAGCGATTTCTTATCTGAAGAAGACGTGACTAGCAGTTCATCTGATTCGAACGAAGAGATCGAGTCCGGAGAACTCGAATCGTTCGCTTGCACTGCAGTAGAAGATAAGAGTAACAAAGAAGAACGCGCTTACTCTCAAGAACCTCTAGCGGACGATGCATGGATAGAAGAATATAATCGAGAGAAGCAACTTATTGAAGAGAGGGAACGAAAATTACAAAACCAGCTTAACAGAGTCTTGGAATTAGACACATACCGGTATATAGATTCGAATAGATACTTTTTCCACACACTTACTCCGCGTGTTAAATTTGCATTTTGTACGCAAATTCACTCCAGAAAGCTTTGAATGGAAACTTGACGCGTCGCGAAACCTACAACGACGGATGGAAATCGATCTGCATTCATGTGAAACCGAAATGAAAACTCTATAACGAATAGACTGTAAGCACTATTATTCCCGAAAATTGCCCTTGACACTCACACAACGCATTGACTTGAAAGTGGTATGCTTGTTTGTTTTGAATCGAAACTTGTCGCGTCGGTAGATTTGCGTATGTTGCAAATAAATGTGCCCTTAGTTGATACGCAAAAGATTGATATTAATAAACATGTTTATTACTTTTTTAAGTCCTTCTTATAACAGCTTATTAAAATACGAGCTACTTTAGTCCGTCTTGTTACAGCCTAATAAAAATACAAGCGATTTTCACGCGTTTAGAAATGCCGACAACACGCGCTTATGATAAATGCGACTGATTGTCTCAAAAACGATTAACAAACAGTCATAACCTATCGATTTTTTAACTTTTATAACTTAGAAAAACTTTTCTTTTCATTGTGACAATGCTTACTTTAGGCTGTGAAAGCTTTGATAAACTTTTCATTGTACGCACTTTAAACAAACAATAGCGCTTGCAGAAACCGATCGATAAAATTATAACTTTACATGTATGGGAGTTGAAACCCTAAAAAAAACGAGCGCAGTGACTTCGATTATAAAGATCACATTTTAATAAGACTTTATGAACAAGACTTACAAGAAACAGAAATAGAAATTCAAGCGATATTCGAGGGAGAAATAATTCGCTTTACCTTGACTGGTTGACAAATCGAACGTCGCTTCAGCTACATGTTATCTTTGCTTGGCGACGCTTGCTCGCTTATTATTTCTACACGATGGTTGACAATAGGCAATAAAAATCTCTTGGGAAGTTGGCGACGTTTACTTGTAGTTTTTTAGGCGTCTAGCGAGACGCGTATCTTGTCGTTCGAGAACAGACACTCAATCAAATGAATAATGAGTAATGAATATCCGATGACGACTTCGACTGGACAAAGTTAAGTATTCCGGTGAAATCTTAGCACAGAAACAATGCCAATATCATCTTAGATCAGCGACCGTTGACATTGAAGATTTTCAAAGGAATGTCTTCTTGTAATATCCCTGGGAGCGAAGTAGCAAGCACAGACGGCAGACGAAGCACTCGGATTCCACTTTGCACGTTTTAACTTGACGAAGTCCATCTACTTTTTCCTTCGAGCCTTTGCTTCTGTTCTCATGTCACCCCAAAATGCAGCGCAATACCCTTTTCTTCGTTTGGAGTATTCAAGCATACCGCAACGACGCATCTATCTGGTATATTTCTACCGTCAGTATCTCCTCGCTATTACAGAAGAAATGCTGACTTCAAATGGCGGCAAGATTTCGCGGTTCCTGATCTGACGTCACAGCCGGTCTGGAACCCAGACTCTTTCTGGTCTTGACTCCCGGTCAACTTCTTTGGGCGTGGCCGAAACGGGAACTTTAAAGCTCGATTTTGCAGCGAAAAAGTGGCGGAATCCAAAAATTTCTTTTAGAAAACTTGTTTATGCATTATAGAGATACGAAAACCACAAAAAACCTGTAGGCTGGATAGACACTTTAAGTGCTCAAAAGAGTACGAACCCTAAACACTGACATTTTGGCGTTACTTCCTTCTTTGGGGGTTCAAAAAACTAACCTGAACCCTGAATAAGGTAGTAGTGCCAAAATGTCAGACAGTGAGCAGTGTTTTAACTGACAATATAATCTAACATACATTGTAGTGCCATAAAAACCCTGACTTTTATTATCTATTTCAAGGTGTCATGCAGTATTAAGTTTTTTATTAGAGAGATTAAGCTACATGTTCTAACTGTAAACGGCAAACGTCAGAAAGCTGCTGATTCTGTTACTCTTTCTTTTGAGTAAAGCCATCAGAAAAATAGATTGGGATTTGTGACAAGATGGCAACGGAACTTTAGTAGACAACCGAAGTCAACTGGGTCCAAACTTGGCATCGCCCCAGGCTTTCTGCAAGCAAACATTTTTACAAAAAATAACTTGAAATATATCTCTGCTGAGATGTGAATATTTGCAAAAAACACATATTAATTTGCTTATTCACACCAAACACAAAGCTACTCGTGAACATTGAAGTATATGCAGCAAACTGGAAATGGAAAGAGTTGGATTTTTTGCCATGTGCGGAAAAAACAAATGTGAAGTTATTATAATATATTAATCTCTCTAGTTATCAAATTCAGGCGACAAAATAATAATTTTGTGACTTAACTGTGAAGTGTCCTTTGATACTAACATAGAGGCTTCTGGTTTGTTTATGTAGGAGTTACACAGGAGATGTGTCTATTGCAAAGAACTTATCTCAATATTATAGCATTATTCAAATTAGAATCAAAGAGTGCAAAGGTACATGTGGATATACAGTAGTATATTTTTAAAATTAATATACCAGTCATTAATTCTTTTATGGGGCTATCATTAGAAGGCAGAAACTGGCAAGTGTGACTAGAGCTCCTAAAGAGAAACTGCAGTAATATATAAATGTAGCAAAGCTTGAGACGAGAAGAACACAGAGAAGTGTCCATCTTGAAAATATGATGCTGTGATGTTTGGTAGAACCCTGGTAACTCGAACTCTAGAGGGAAATGAAAAACAGTTTGAGTTAGCAGGTTGTTGAGATATCAGGGTCGATTGAATATTTAATTTGCCAAGTTAATACATGTAACTGATAGTTTAAGTTGATTTTTTAGCACTTCAGTATACAGTACAGTGTAAATTAAACTTACATGTATCTCATCAGAAACTCTAACACGATCATAAATTCTTATGATAAGAGTGGAAAATGGCTGTCAAATACATGTACGTTACATGTATCTGTTCATTGCTCTAATCAATGGGCAACCATGGCGAGTTGCAAGAACCGGAATTCGAGTTATCAGGGTAAATTTGACCCAAATTTTTTCAAGGGAAACAAAATTTCATTTGAGTTAGCAGGGTTTTCGAGTTATCTGAGTTCGAGTTAACCGAGTAAAAATGACTGAAAAGTGGGGTCAAATCTAAGGGAAATGGAAGTTAATTTAAGTAAGCAGGGTGTTCAAGTTAGCTGAGTTTGAGTTACCATGGGGTCTACTGTACTTTTTTGTGTACAGTGGACTTAAAAGCTTCATTTTCTGAATGCTGAGTGGCAATGCATCTTAATTTATTGCCATTTGACAGATGAGGGCATAGATACTCGCATCCACGGTATCAAGTTAATATCAGAGAGTGAAAAAGAGCCAGGACTAAACCAAGATTTGTTTACCTCAAAAGAACTCATCAGGTACATAATCAAGTCTCTCTTAACAATAAATAAATTATTATTAATATTAACATGTTGTCTAACAAACAGATGGCAATAATGTGCTTGCTGATGTATTACCATGCAAACTTACAGAACTAGCACAAAAAGGAGAGTTTTAATTAGTAGTTGGAGCACAGATACTGGTAACTAAGTTTATGAGACTCAATCTCCTGACAATAGAGTATATTACAATACTCTATTGTGTAGCTTTTTCTAAATGCATCTCTTTTAAAGTAAAAGGGAAACCTTGTTGTCCTTGTTGTCAGAGCATGCATAAGATATTGACAATAAGACTTACAATTATACATGTACATGTACTTTCCTAGAAGGTATGAAAATAATATGAAGTTAATAGTTATTATTAAAGCTTTAAATACAATGTAAACTTACAAAAACAAACAAACAAACACATGTACAAAACATGTACAAAAATCTAATTACTACAGCTGACCCGTTACTAAAATGGTCAGAGAATACAGTTACATGTGCACTGCTACACATAGTTACTAATACTTTTATGATACCTGCAGATTCCCAAAATTAGATGCTGTAGATCCTGCTTTATTGTACAGACGAGCACAAGCTTTGCTAAGGTAAAAAAGAGTCCTTATCTCATTGTGCATGTTTCAAAAGTACTTAAGTTAAAATAAGTGCTTAAAATTACAGTGTAACATGTACTTACTTTCAGGTTCACTGAGCTTCTAGACAGTGTGTTGCATTATCTTCTCCCTTCTTGGAATTACTCTGCTGGATCGTTTAAAGACTTAGAGGTAATTAAGACAGTTTATAAGTTTTAATCCATCCCATTTCCCTCTCTGTGTATAAGCCTCATTTACAAGTTTGTTTTGTTGGTTTTGGTTTAGGCCATTCGCCAACTTCTGCCCTTGTCAAAACACAGAACCATGCTGATCGAGAAAGTCATCAGAGAATCACAGTCAGGGTAAGACATTGCAATCTTTCCACCATTAAAAGTCTGACAAAATGTGTGACCCTCCACACGAAAACATGTCTTATCACACATCGTAAATTAGTGAAACGGATTTAAAAGGGTTTTTAAAAGGTTTTCAAAGGGTTTCAAAGTGTTTCCAAAGGGTTTCAAACAGGTTTCAAAGGGTTTCCAAAGGGTTTCAAACAGGTTCAAACAGGACGCGTGTCACTTATCAACCTAGTAAATGGCCTAGCTCACAGCGAGTCTCACATAGCTCAGTTGGTTAGAGCGCCCAACCGGTATTTCTAGGAGGCCATGGGTTCGATTCCCGTCGGGGACTCAGATTTTTTCTTTGTCCCACGCTCGTGTCATGTAGAATAATTTCTTCACTATTTATCACCAAGCTTGAAATCTACCATCTTTATTATTTACTACAAATTTGATGATTTCGACATTGCTGATCCTAGCAGTATGCAGGACGCGTGTCACTTATCAACCTAGTAAATGGCCTAGTTCACAGCGAGTCTCACGTAGCTCAGTTGGTTAGAGCGCCCAACCGGTATTTCTGGGAGGCCATGGGTTCGATTCCCGTCGGGGACTCAGATTTTTTTCTTTGTCCCACGCTCGTGTAATGTAGAATAATTTCTTCACTATTTATCACCAAGCTTGAAATCTACCATCTTTATTATTTACTACAAATTTGATGATTTCGACATTGCTGATCCTAGCAGTATGCAGGACGCGTGTCACTTTATATCAACCTAGTAAATGGCCTAGCTCACAGCGAGTCTCGCGTAGCTCAGTTGGTTAGAGCGCCCAACCGGTATTTCTGGGAGGCCATGGGTTCGATTCCCTTCGGGGACTCAGATTTTTTTCTTTGTCCCACGCTCGTGTCATGTAGAATAATTTCTTCACTAGGTTTTCAAAGGGTTTCCAAAGGGTTTCTAAAGTGCTTCTGAAGCATTTCCAATGTAAGCAAGCTACCGTATTTATTCGGCTATAAGCCGACCCCGGCTAATTAAGCCGAGACCCTAAACTTTCGGTTTTCAGAACCAGTTCGAGTCTGACAAAAAATAAACCCAAAACACTCGGCTATAAGCCGAGACCCAGTTTTTCCTTCAACTACATGTATGCAATTGAAAAAACAACAAAAGAAATTACTAATATAAATAAAAGATGAATTTATTTAGAACCGTACATACGCGTGACAAAAAATTCACCTGAGTTTAGAATCCAATGTCAAACAATCACGCATTCTTCTGAAGAATTAAGTGGTTATCGATCATCATACCAAAAGCTACTAGTTTTCAAACAACTAATGCATCAGTCAATTGAAACCCCGGCCCCCCAACCCCCGGGACTTAGCGGGGATTTAACGTGTCCAAAGCCGGGATTTAACGCACTTTTAAGGGCGCGTTGGCCCCGGTGGCCGGTGGATTTAACAAAATGTCGGTAGACCGGGGCCGTGGAGCGGTGATTTAACAGCACACGATCACCTGAAGCGGGGACGACGGCTGGGGTTTAACATCAAGGACTGTATTTTTTCCTCAAAATGTTCGTTCCTTCTTATGGAATCTGCCACCTTTGTACACTATCGTCTTGAAGAAAGTAGTTTCTGTTTGTGAGATTTCAGTCGTGAATTATATCGTAGGGTGAAAGTTGTTTGCCTTTTGAAACTGAAAATAACTTTTCTATTTTGTCTCTTCTTATGTCCCACATTAAAAAGACGTCGTCAATGAATCATTTCCAAAGGATAGGTTTATTGCTACTTTTTCTGAACATATCGTTTTCTATTTTGGCCATGAAGATGTTAGCAGAAGCTACGACGATTTTTGTGCCATGGCTGTTGGATGGGTTTGAAGATTATCTTTTCCACTGAATTGGAACAAGTTTTCTTGAAAGATCAGACTCGGAGCATCTTCGTCTCAAAAAACCTGTTAGGTACAGGAGAGTTTATGAGACAGAGAAGGCTTTTTTAGGCTGTTTAGGCAGTGCAATCTTCTCAATAAAATTATTAAAGTCTGTCGCACAAAGCTTGTTTCTTTGCTACCGGCTGAAGTTAACTGTTGATAAAAGCTGAAATACGTTCTTCCGACAGGTGTGTTCATAATAGCTAATTACGGGTTTGAAATTTGGCAAACTTGTGACTGACTACGAAAAACGAATTTCTTATAAATATTTTTCTCAAAGTAAAAGGCTATTTGTGGAAACAGGTTTCTTTCCTATCTTTTAACTATATATGAAGAACAATAAATGAAAGAAATAGATTTTTCAACTTCCGCAACCAAAGAAATCAAGATTTTTGCCTGGTTTTTGCTGAAAGTCTCTCTTGAGTTGGTTTCTTATTTGGTTCGTATTTCCCCGCTACGCGGGGCTTTTAACAGACGTCTTGGCCCCTATGGCGGGGTAAAAAGCCGGGTTTTAACACTTGGTAAATGTTAAATTCCCCGGTAAGTCCCGGGGGTCGGGGGGCCGGGGTTTCAATTGACTGATGCATAAACCTTCCGATGAAAGTTGTTGCTGAGGTAGAGACCGTTCAAAACAACTGCAAAATCGCCAGGGAATACTGGATGAATACTGTTCAGTTCGTTGCAAAATATTTCGCAAGTCGCCAGCGAGCAGATCAAGCTGATGAGCTTTAGATGTTGTCAACACAAAATGCCGTGCTGTTGCCGGTATTTGTCGAGTATTCTGAATCCAATCAAACTCTTCTGAAGTGGTTTCTTTTAGCAGAGAAGTCGTGGTATTAAAAGTTTGTAGTTTTGAACAAAAATATTACATCCAGCCGGCCGCTTTCTGATAGATCGTGTTACAATGTTTGCCAAGCGCGTGGGAACAGCAGCTTCTTATTGGTCAGTTTCTGACGTCGCCAAAGCAAGTCAAAACAATCGATTCTTTCTTTCTTCTCTTGAAGTGTCACGTTAGCGGTGATTCTGCATAAAACTTTTGAAAAGCTGAAGGAAAAGAAATAGTCTCAGGCAGAAATTTACTTGTGGAAGAGATTGCGAGGAAATTGTTTAATACATGCGAGATTTTGATTGATCTCGACCGTTCAAAAGACGATCACGTACGCCGACAAAATAATATTCCAGAGCGAGCCGATGGACGACCGCAGTTCCAGCCTGCTAGGTAGATAGCGAAGGAAAGACGAATAAAAACTTCATTCTTAACTTTTCTTCACTAAACCAAATGGCTTTTTAGGAGCCGCCACTTAAATAAAAGGTAATGAACAAGAATTAATTACAAATGCTTGTTAATTTTCTTTATCGATGATCGCTTGGCTTATAGATGAATAATTTATTCAAGTTCAACTCTTTTCTAGTACCATGGAATTTTTTTTCAGCGGAAATACTCGGCTATAAGCCGAACCCCCAATTTGGTTTAGTTTTGACCAGTTTTCTGAAAGATTTGGTGAAAAAATCGCTCGGCTTATAGCCGAATAAATACGGTAAGCTAATTTCTATGGAAGAAATTTTGTAGCCAATTTATGTTGACATAAACTTAATAAAAAAAGCTGATATAAAAAAACAGTACCCTCCTTTCCTCACCTTCCCTCTACACTTTTGCTTTCACTTCTGCTTTCAGCTTCAGAAGGTATTTTGTCATGAATCACCAACCAAAATTCATGGAGCACCCATCCCAGGGGGGATACCAGGTCCGACGGAGCTTCATATTGCGAACCCAAAAAAAATACATGAGCCTGAAATTTTACACCCGAAAAAATACCTGACATCAAAATTTTCTACCCCAAAAAGTTCAAGACCTAGCACCTCTATACTGATTTATTCAATAAAACAAACTTTAAGACCTAAAAAAATATATGACAGATCTCTTGACCCAAAAAAATACAGAGGGTGTAAATTTTCAACCGAAAAAAATATGTCGGACCTCCCCGTCATGTATACTGCAAGTACCCCCCCTGGGGCACCCATACATGGGCAGCCACCTACTTCAAGTCTTAGTGAAAGCACAGCTGTTGGATTTGTAACATTACTGTACAACAATAATAATAGTGATGTTAAACATCAGAATATTAATCATAATTATATTCTGCAGGGCACCACCACACATGCCAAAGTTGTTCATCAATCGACGGTCAGCAGCTGAACACAGGGCTGATCCAACACAGGATCCAGATGCCAAACAATCTATCCTTAACCAGGTCAGTTTATCTCTTTTGCATTTTCAAATTGGGAGAAATTTTAGTGCGCCCAGTAGTGTTCTATACTGTACATGTACAATCAGTAGGGCTCAGTTGGATGTCAGAGGGTGAAGGAAAACAGGGTTGTTGCAAGTGCACCTGGAGGTAGACTACAGCTTGACAGAATTTAACTTATGGCCATTTCTCCAGCTTGAAGAGGACCAAAAGGAATAGGGCAGACCTTGTTGATGCCTAATGTACATTTTGTACCCCTGGTATCTTAAAGGAGAAGTTCACTCCAGAATGGCCATGGATTTATTTTCTTTACGCCAATAAAAAGTTTATACAAAGATATGTTATTCACCAAAATTTTAGCCCCCAATGTGCGCTATAACCCTATGAAATCTTATCCAAAACTCGACAACTGGACGCCGCCATCTTGGAGCTGGTAATGTATGCGTGACGTCAAAGAGCTCAGCCTGAAGTTTTGTGTGAAAATTTAAATACTCTAAACTCCTTGTTTCTTCAAAGTGGCTTTTGTTTGACAAAATGCCTCTTTGCGCAGCTCTATTTTGCTCAAACAGAGCTCCAAGAAATACAAAAAACAAGGAGTTTCGACTATTAAAATTTCCCGGTCAAACTTCAGGCTGAGCTCTTTGACGTCACGCATACATTACCAGCTCCAAGATGGCGGCGTTCAGTTGTCGAGTTTTGGGAAAGATTTCGCAGGGTTATAGCGAACGTTGGAGGCTGAAATTTTGGTGAATAACATATCTTTGTGTAAACTTTTTATTGGCGTAAAGAAAATAATTGGCCATTCTGGAGTGAACTTCTCCTTTAAGGATTGATGACAATGACAAGGACAAGGAAGACACATGAGTGGATGGGCTCTCATAACTCATTTTCACATCAAAAAATTTATGCCTTATCACCCAGTGAAAGTTTTATTGGAGTGAGGCTAGTCTAGCAGATTTGCCAGACTTGAAGGAGAGCTACCAATTACATGTATTGTGCTTATGTTAGTTACATGTATGCTGTAGAAATTATTGAATGAATAACATGTTGCTATTTTTTTGTCAGTTGTATGAAGGACTAAAACAAGAAAAGTGTGGAGTGAAGCTGGATTATAGGTAGGGCCAGAACGTTTCATTTATTATTAATAAAAAATGATAATTCATAGTGTACAGTACGTGTAGTTATAACAATAGTAGTTAATTATGACTGTAGATAATAAGAGCGGTTTCCAAATAAGTGTTGTAAAACCAAAACCAGAGTTATTACTCTGACCAATCACAGGGGACACAGACAATCCAGTGAACCAATTAAAACTTGAAGCAAATTTATACATGAAGCTGGCACGAAGCGCAGGAAAATTTGTGAGAGCGAGTCATGATTGGTTGCTGATTGGATGAGAAAGTGGCGCAAGATTTTTTAACCAATTAATGTCACGCAAAATAGAAAGGACACCGTTTATGTGGGAGAAAGGAATTACTTTCGACACTCAATTGAAAACGACTCTATGTCTTGTAAAAAAAGTCACTTAGAAGAGAATGAAAAGCATCCTACTAAGTACAGGTAGATCACATGTACGTGGCTGAATAACAGTCAGTTTTAAGTACAACAGCTAAAAAGCCTCACTATTGAGTTTCTGTCCAGACAGAGACGACATGGCACTTATCAATGTCTACAAGTGATATGACTCTTCCTTTCTCCTCTTTCCCCTGGTAGCTGTAGTGACCAGACTATAGGATTAAGATAAAGAATTGACTACTGCATTAAAAACAGTTAATAGAAATTCATTCTCTCACACTGAAATGCATTTTTGTCTGCCACACAACAATGCAACAGCATTTTATTGACAACATAACCAAAGCTAACAGAGATTGGATATATACCTACTGGCTCATTCAGAAAATACATGTATAAAATGTATGACAAAAAACTATGCCGATCCTATAACGCCCCGTTAAACTTATCAGACTGGGAAGGGGGTGGGGGGGGGGGGGGGGGGAGTGGGGAAAAAAGCTGTTGCACCGAAGGCAAGAACAAAAAACTGAATCACATGACCGAGCATGAAAACTGATATCCTGACTAGGACCCAGGGTTCCCCGTTCAGTGTGAGAGAACTTCATTTCTTGCCTCTTTCGCAAGCTCAGCCGGCAAGAAAACCATTTAATTTTTATTTTTTCATTGTGGTTTAATGCCCTTGCTTCCACTTGTAGATGGTCAGCCAGATATGACCAGTGGTGGGAATGTAAATTTCTGTCTGAAGGAATCATTGATCAAGGTTAGTAGTCAGTGTGTTACTGTAGAATGTATGACTCATTGAATTAATCAGCCAGCATTTCCTTTATTGCAACCAAGGTACTACAGCTGTGTACCAACGTTCACTACTGTTGCCTTTCAGGCGGTGGTTTTCGGGACTCGCTAGCAGACATGGCTGAGGAACTTTGTCCAAGTTCAGTTGATGCTCCCATACCTGTTCCTTTCTTTATTCGCAGCCCAAATCAGGTACTGTTCTGCCTTGAACTTAAGGAGGCTCGATGTAGTTTTTTTAGCGGAAGGGTGGTTGTTTTGAAAATTAAAATTATCTAGGAAGCCAATGTTTGATTTTTGCCAAAATACACCATAATGATAAAAAAAGACCAACTTTTAATTTTTTACCCGTCACTTTGTCACAAAGGTTACCATAGCAACGATTGGCGATTTCTTTTGTTCTCAAACAAGCTTGATTTTCTCGAAATCTAGATTGACTCTTGTTGTTTATTTTTTGATATGTTAAAGTTTAGTAGATTGACTAACTGTTGACGAAATTTTAGAAAAATCTGTAAGAGCGTTTTCAAGTAAATCAAGAATGAAATTTTCAGGAAAACACCGTTTTACTATAAAATAGGCTCTTTAAAATTGTTTCGTATTATTTGAACACAGTTACTCTCACTGAAATAT
Source organism: Oculina patagonica (assembly GCF_052425735.1). NCBI lineage: Eukaryota > Metazoa > Cnidaria > Anthozoa > Scleractinia > Oculinidae > Oculina > Oculina patagonica. The sequence continues at coordinate 8,804,681 of NC_135771.1, read as the reverse complement.
AAATACTTACACCATCAAAGACCATTAACTAAAAGTGAAAGACATTTTGCTTTAATTTGTTGAAATATATCGACTGCCGATTGTAGGAAACTATAAGAAAATACCAAAAAACTTCATTCTTGATTTACTCTATAACGCTCATTACAGATTTTCCTAAAATTTTGTGTACAGGTAGTCAATCTACTATACTTGAACATATAAAAAAAATGAATACCAAGAGTCAGTCTAGATTTCGAGAAAATCAAGCTTGTTTGAGAACAAAAGAAAACGTCAATGGTTGCTATGGTAACCTTTGTGACAAAGTGACGGGTAAAAAATTAAAATTTGGTCATATTTGATCATTATGGTGTATTTTGGCAAAAATCGAAGATTGGCTTCCTCGATAATTTTAATTTTCAAAACAACCACCCTTCGGCTAAAAAAACTACATCGAGCCTCCTTAAAGCCTTCTGTATTTCAAGAACACTTTAGATTAAAATAACGATAAAAACAGAAAAAGTTAGAACCACCTTTTATACCATGCCATAGAAAATACAGCCAATCAGAATGCAGGAAAGCTGTTGTATATTCGACGGTATTCAACCCAACCTTCCCATCGTGCGCTGCGATCTTATTCTCGATGAAATTTAGTGAGCGTATTTTCTATGGCATGGTATAAAATAGTTACACAACACTTTCTCGTGGTATACTATGGAATATCCCACTTGTCACTTGTATTTTCTTCGTATACACACTTGCCTAAAGGCTCGTGTGTATACCGAGAAAATACAAGTGACTCGTGGGATATTCCATAGTATACCACTCGAAAGCGTTGCATAACTAGTATGTACAGCATAATAAACAGTATCACATGAAAGTACTGCTCAACAGCTTTTATTTGAATGGTCGCACATCAGGGTGTTATCCACAGACTTAAAAGCTAGAACCACATTGTACAGCATAATAAACAGTACAACATGAAAGAATTGCTCAATAGCTTTCATATGAATCCAATTTTAAACATCCAAGTTATAGTAGAGCTGTAATACTTGTTTACGTTATCTGGAAACTACTCTAAGAACGTTTCACGAAATTTATGCATGGTACTCACTCTTGAATCCGTCATGAAACTCACTGTTAAACCTCTTTCTCGTTTCAGTTACACGACTCTTCAAATGTAAACAGAGATGCTTATGTGCCTAATCCTTCTTGCAAGCAGTTCGGCAAATATGAGTGGATTGGAATGTTAATGGGAGCCTGCCTTAGAAGCAATAGAGAACATCTGGTATGGAACATTACTTTTAATGGACAATCTGGATCAAATAAAGACACTGCCAACTATGTTTATTAAAACTCTATTATAGTAAATTTTTAAAAAATTACTTTATTTTTATCCATTTCTCACGTTATTGTAAATTTTAATATATATATATATTTTATTTTGTTAGGTTTTAGATTTAGATTTATTTATTGTTATTTAGAATTTAATGTAGGTCGACATCAGCTTTTAGCTGCCTGTATTTTAGACCTACTTATTTAATTAAAAGAAAAAAAAGCACATGTAGCTGCTGTCAAACTAAGGGTTTAGAGGCAGAGTGCAGCATTACATGCAATGGTGCATGTAATTTGTGAATTGCGCTGTGTGTCTACCCCGAAATTACGCACAGTTTTACTCTCCGTAAATAGACAAGCTTGGGGCTTAAGAAAGTGCCCACTTAGGAGAGGTGTCTGCTTATAGAAGGTTAAAAATGAACTGTTTGTAATTGGCTAGGACCATGACTCGCTGTCCGCTTTATACGGGAGGTGTCTGTTGGTGGAGGTTCGACTGTAGCTATAACATTGCGCTAAATTGTGTAGCATACTTATCAACCATTTCCCGCATTGTGGCTATTCAGTTTGTGCTGTGTAATTCAAACATTATGACTTTTCTGTCATTCAGAGAGCACAAGCTGCACTAAACAGCTGTGGTTTAATCTTACTTATCACTTGATTCAGCCGCTTCAGTCACCATAACGACACTTGCGTGCTTGGGCTATTTTTCAAACTTGTTTCCTCGAATGCAACATCGATGCAACAATTTCCGTTGACTTACAGTACCGCTCAAAAGTAAGTTAGCCCCCTCTCGCGAGACGAGATTCTTGTCTCAAGAGACGAGACACTCGTATCGCGAGACGCCTTAAAACTGCAAGTACACGTCTCCAACTTCTTTCGAAATTTTTATTGCCTATTGTCAACCACTCATGTACGTGTGTGTAGAAACAATAAGCGCTAGCAGGCAAGCGTCGCATGTAGCAAAAGCCACGTTTGAACTGTCGACCAGTCAAGCTGAAGCGAATTATTTCTCTCTCGAATATCGATTGTACTTCTAAGCTTACCCCCCCAACCATGTAAGTCTTCAACAGTTCACACTTCAACAATTTACACTTCACACACAACACTTGACACTTCAACAGTTCGCGCAACATTGATGACGCGGTAAGCAAGTTCCGATATTCCGAAGCGCCCCGATAGTTGTCACGCCGTCATGGCAGGACAATGTAATATATTTATAACCATTGCATTTTATTTTCTTTCCTTCAAGGTTCTTTCACTTCCGTCTTTCGTATGGCGGCAGCTGGTCGGCGAGAAGGTCACGTGGTCACGTGACTTTGTGACGGTCGACGCAGCTCAGGTGCGTACTGGTATACATGTCTGTTTAAATGTTTTGTTTCAACGTCAAGTCTAAACAAGATTCAAGTCTCTATCAAGCATTTATTAAGTTTGTCACAGGATTTAGAGCAGTTTTTAATTGAGTGTCGTAAAACCAAAACCAAAGTAATTACTCTGGCCAATCACAAAGGACACAGACAATCCAGTGAACCAATCAAAACTCGAAGCAAATACATGTAGTTGGCACGAAGCGCGGGAAAACGTGTGCGAGCGAGTCATGATTGGTTTTGGTTTTACTCCTGATTGGCCGAGGAAGTGGCGCGAAATTTTTAAACCAATCACTAAGCGTAGTGAACGCAAAACCAAAGCAAACGCAAATTTCTTTCGACACTCAAGTGAAAGCCGCTCTATACTCCTTTTTCTACGTTGTCGCAAGAAAGCATATAAAATCTGGTTACAATGGGGAACTCTGATCACACTTTGAAAATAGTGCAGTAGATTTCGTTTGCATGCAATTAGAACTGTAGTCGTTACTTCGGAAAAATCTCAGCTTTGCTTTTTATTAATATTTAATTTTTCATTTCCTTCCACGCCACCAGGTGAAGTTACTAGAAACTCTAGAATTAATCGACAAGGATTCGTTTAATATGAAGTTTGAAGGAGTCCTTACATACACAACAGTAAGTTTATGGTTTTTTGTAACCGGCTTGAATAGGGTTTTCTTAAACAAATAAATACCTTTGTGTTCTTCACATAAAAGTAACCTAGATAAATTCCACGTTTTACCTAGTACACACAGCCAGGCGCTCCTCACCCCATACCCCCTTCACAAGAACATAATAACTTAATTGATATAAATTAATAAATCAACTATGAGAGTTTACACCATAACGCTTTAGAAGTTTAGTGGAATAGTAGGTTAGTGGAGGGAAGCCCACAAACAAGCTGTCGCAAAAGTGTCTTCTGCGCTAAAAAGGGGGTCTTAATGCCCTCTTAAAGGATTTGCGGTATTCACCTTGTCTTGTATCCCTGACAGGTTTTAAGTGACAACACCTTAGTTAATCTTGTTCCTGGCGGAGCTGACAAATTTGTTGATTATGAAGACAGAACAGAGTACATTCAACTGCTGCGTAACTGCCGAATGTGTGAAGGGAAAATGCAGGTATGTAAAAAACTGGTAGATCCTACACTACTCATTGTTCCACAGGTCGAGATAAATCGAAGTGAAAGATAATTACACCCTTTTCTGCGACGTTGCGCAGGGATGGCGCAGTGGATAACGCAGTGGTGAGAGCACTTGCCTCCCACCAATGTGGCCCGGATTCGATTTCCGGACCCGGCGTCATATGTGTTTTGTGCTTGTTGTTGGTTCTCGTCCTTTCTCCGAGGGTTTTTCTCCAGGCTCTCCGGTTTTCCTCCCTCCACAAAAACTAACACTTCTAAATTCTAATTCGATCGGGAATCCGATTTGTTCAATCTCGTCCCCAGAGCCTGCGTTTCCCTTGACCAGCGGGCCGGGAAACTCAACGGCTCTGGACGAATCCAAACCGGAACCAGGAAATCCTGGTTCCGGTGTGATTGTGCGCGTGCGCCGGAGATTGCAAGACTCTTTTGCGCACGCTCCACGTTCCACTGAATAATTAAAAAGTCATTCGACCGTTAATTCATTCACAAGAGACTAGACATGTCTGCGGTTTTATGCAAATTCAGATCGTGTCACGTAATTATAATTAATGCTGTTTTGGGATCATTCTCTACTGTTAAACATCGTTATACATTAAACATGCTTATTTAAGTGAAAAAGAATTGCTCTGAGACTGTTGATGTCGTCTCCAAACAGAAATACATCCAAAAACTGCACATGTTACGATTGCGTGCACAATCTGTGATTTGCATAAAGCACAGACTTTCAATTCCCCAGGGGCCAGTACAACCATCCCGACGCACGTTCAAATTTTGGCGCGTTACAGATCGACCAATCAGAAGTGTTTTCATTGTTTCAGCGGCTTTTTAGAATAGCCCAGAGGTCACGATCCCTGGCGCAGACCAGAAGGATCGCGGCCTCTGGGGACGAGATTGCCGATTTGTTAGTCGCAAGACTATTACGTGCTTCCCTCGTAAAATAAAGACGATTTATTTATTTATTTATTTGTTGTCTTTGCTGTCGTCGTTTTGTTTCTCACCATTTTCCGATTGAGCTGCAGGATTTAGAGTGATACGTTTAATTCTACAAAGATTTTCCGAAAACAACATATGCTATCTGTACTCTACCCCTTTCTGAATAATTTCGTTAGTTCAGACTCTCTTTAATACACAGATCGAGGCGATGAGGCGAGGTCTTCTTAAAGTTCTTTCCCAGGCTGTTCTCGACCTCCTTACTTGGCAGGAACTGGAGAGGAGAGTGTGTGGCGATCCAGATCTCACAGTGGAGGCATTGAAAAAGTGCAGTAAGTATCTTGATTTGCAACAACGTGACAAGGCGGCAATGTTGTGGACAAAACAAAACAAATTTCGCACAATTTGCATGATAAAAGAGTTAAGTTCCCATCGGAGGGAAACGCTTTGTTCTTGTCCACCAGTATGGCTGCTGCGACGTCAGCTGCAAACCAGCAATATTAGAAATGTTGAAGGAACTTAAAATTTCTTCTCATTGTTGCAAGCGGCATTATCCCTGACTAAGTTCCTCTCAATTCTCAATTTTGTGTCACTATTTAATACTTAATAGGGCGAGGAGAGCAGCAGTACCCTTTTGGTGGTTGGAGAGGCGGGGGGGGGGGGGGTGTTGGGGGGAGGTGTTAATGCACACGAGTGCCCTTTGGTCCAGGAGTGTTGCGCGCAACCTAACTACGTGTCGTGCATAACCTTCTTTATCGTTGCACGTACCTTTACGAAATGTTGTGCGCTCCCGCCCTGAGCGTTTTGCACGACCTGCCCGTATGTTATGCGCAACCATCCCCAACAATGTGAACAACCTTGCAAATAAGGGCTGCAAGTGAAGATGATTTTCGTTTAGTAATCAGCATTCTTTCCTTGATATTATAACAGTGCACTACGAAGATATCAACGACAATGACCGACGCGTCAAATTTTTGTGGAAAGCATTGGAGAATTTTACAAATGGTAAGATTGCTTTCTTGTAATAACTTATTTTCTTGTTTAACCAACCACTGCTGCTTTTTTCTGCTTTTCCTAAACCTTTCTTGATCCCACGTTTTGTTTTATTTTGTTTTCCTTTAAAAATGCTTCCTCTACGTCGGCAAAACTTTCGTCCCGCACTGAGGCCTCTTCACATGTTGCTTAAATTGCAAACGCTGCTGCGAGGATCATTTCTTCACTTAAGACCGTGCATGTCTGTTATCAAGACTTGTATAGCTTTCATTGTTCATTTTGAAGTTATGTAAACCATAATACTATAAATAAATTTCGTCAAATACTTGGTTAACCTGTTGTTTTAGCATTCTTGTTATAAGGTTTTTTATTTAAGTTCAGGTGCAGTACGGTCCTTTCTCACTTCAAAGACTGTCGAGTTTAACCCGTTAAACCACACTGACTAAATCCTAATTTACCCTTAATATTTTCGTCTATTTTGTATAGTCTGTAATTTGACTCGGTGGATTTGGTTTAGTCAAGGCCTTTTATTCCTCACATGATCAGTTTTCTGATTCTTATAATCTGCCTGCTTAAATTTTTAGTAGCAAAATAAAGAGAAGTTGGCTCTTGATCACCGATTGGCTTATCATATTTGTATGTTTTCTCCGCAGATGATCGTAGCCGATTTCTCCGTTTCGTAACGGGACGAAGGCGACTTCCAGCTCCATTGTATATATGTCCAGGAAGAAGGTGAGACAAAACGCGCTCCAGAAAGCGAGTAAGATCTACAATCCCAGTCACAACTGTTGAGCCACAATGTCATACTCCAATTTTACACTGGTTTAACCAAGGGAACATATTTCACACCCCTCCCTCCCCTCCCCCTCCAAGCATGTTGTTTGCAGTAGGTTTTTGTCTACAAACAATTCTAGAAACAAAGAACCAACATTGAGTGAGGGAAAGGGCAGGATGGCGGAGTGCGTGATCTTCTCGCGGGTAATTTTTAGGACTTAAAATGAGTGAAAAGTTTGACAAGGTTTGATGTGATTCTGGAGTATTTTTAGCAGGTCTTTAAGTGTGTTATTCTCGTTTGGTACTGCCTTAACTGTCGCTGTGATACCTTTTCAGTTCTGTGCAGGCTGATTCATTACCTGAAGCCGCTACATGCTCTAGCACGCTGTTTCTACCAGAATATTCAAGGTGTGTTATATAAAGTGGCGTATTTATATTTTACCGTAAGCCACCAACTCACGATTATCACCACATTTCAATATAATTTAGACAGAGCGACGTTATCAGTTCTCTCTGTGTTCTCGAATCAACCCCTGCTCATGTCTTCTTCCTCCCTCACTTTACCCAAGTTAGTCGACATCGGCGACTTTTAGATGATTAACGCCTTCTGAATATTTATCTTGTGTTCACACGCAGTGACTAACAAAAGGATCCACAATCGCTACACATTGTACGTAGGAACGCTCTAGACTAACCCCACTGCGTGTGGCATGCTGGTTTTAATTGCATGTCCCTTAAGGTAGCTAGTTATGGCTTATGGGCCTCAAAAGGGATACCGCCTCTAGCTTTATCATCTCTTGCTTGGAAAAAGTATTTGACTATTATTTGTTTTACTTTCAGCGCAAAAGTAGCAGAGGAGAAGATTCGATATGCTGCTTACAACTGCTTAGCGATCGACACTGATGTTAGCCCGTGGGAAGAGTAACCAGTAAACACTTGTCAAGTGTGCGAGATAATGCGAGAACGAACCGAGTGTTACACGACAAGAACCGAACCCTTGACGACAAGAAACGAACCTTGCACCACAACAATCGTACCCTACACGATAAGAACCGAACTCTTGACGACAAGAACCGAACCCTACACCACAACTATCCTACCCTACATGATAAGAACTGAACCCCGCACAACAAGAATGCAACCCTACATAACGAGAAGACAGGACAAAAATCGAACCCTGCACGGCAAGAACTGAATCTTGCACAACAAAAAAACAAACCCTACACGACAGAAACCAAACCCTACACGGCAATAACCGGAGTTTTCTTTCACGGTAATAACCGAACTTTGCACGATAAGTTCCGAACCCTACACGACAGGAACCATACCTCAAACGACAAGAACCGAACCTTGCACTACAAAAACGAAAACCTGCCCACAACAATAACCGGGTTCTCCCGAAGACCTTTGGCAATGCAGTTGATTGCCTTAATGTTTGAGGCAGCAAAATATTATCATATTTTATTATTTGATTGACAAATCAAACATATGCCAAGCTGCCGATGTGGCGTTTTGAGAGTTCTTAAGTTTTGAAAACATTTTAAGTCTCTGAGATGTAAAAAGGCTATGCGTGCGGTAGTTTTAACCTGTCAGTTTACTCAGGTTATTATGCAGCTTGGAGATTATTACCATATTTCCTTTGCCGAATGTATTTTCTTATCATGAATTTTATATATAGGAAGATTCAAAAACTTAATTTAGTATTGTAGAACAGTTAAATCTACATAGCATAGTAAAAAATAAACAAATTAAACTCTTTTAGAATTATCCAATGAAGAAGGGCAATGATTCTTCTAATAAGAGGCATGGGGGAATATTCTTCTTTTTTTTAATTTATTTTTTTTTATTGAATGCAATTACATACACTTACACTGTTACATACTTTTCCTTACTTACAGTTCCACTCATTTACTTTACTTACATATAAGTACTATATTTACACATATATTCTTTGTAGATAGAAGTAACGTAGAGATACTACACGTTTTACGTATTGCATGCGGTTGCCCCACCCCTCTCCTTCCGCAAGAGCAATTAACTGATATAGATAAATTAATTAACTGATACAGATTAAGTAATCCACTGTTAAAGTTTACACCATAGCGGTTTGAACCTTTAGCAGTAAATCGTTAAGCAGACGAAACCCGACTTAACCATCACAATACTGTACTCTACACTTAAAATGGCCACGTTTTTGAACGGTTTCAGGATTTTACATATTGTTGCAGAATTCTCCTCTGCGCAAGGAAAATCTCTGCGTTCCGCTGGTTTAACAATCAATATAACTGCATTTTCTGGTTTCCGGCGTTCATTTACGATCCATAGTACACTCCTACAGTCTCCATACATTCAAAATTCAATCGAATTCTATTCCCTCTCAATTTGTTTCTATTTATTTGCTATTAGAATGGAAATATACGCCTAGACTACGTAAATCTAAGATTCACAGTGCTTATTTGTATTTCAGTAAGAATAAACTGGGAAGATTTGTTCCTCCTGCGTTACAGGACTTGCGTCGTTACGCAGGTTTATGCAATTGCCCCTCTTGATATTAAACCCGCACCGACTACTTAAAGAACAGAGGTCAAACCTTCCTCTACGTCACAAAATGTTCCAGCCCAAACGTACACGAATAAATTCTGTACAATTCCTTATTTCATTACGAGAATACACTGACATTCTTATTATTTTAAAGAGGGTATGTCACGGTATTTTAGGTAATTCTATTTATTTTCGTTTATTAAGAGCTGTATTAAAACTTCAAATTGGCAGAGCAAAAGTAATTAAGTGGCAAATTCACGGCCACAAAACAAACAAGGATGATTTTCGAGCATTGTAAATGCCACTTTCATACAAGTCGAGATAAACTTGAAAAAAGTCGGGCCAAAGTTTTTCAAGTTTACCCGAACACAATCCGTTTTAATCTTCTCAAGTTTTGCCCATCCATAGCCCTTTTTGGTCTTTCTGTGTTTCTTTTGGGCGTTCAACAATTTTAAGCCGCTATTGTGATATGTCAGTTAATTCTATGAACAGTTGGTCAGCCCCTTTAAGCTATTATTAGTTGTACAATAGCACGTTTCACGGAAAATACTGGTTTTCCAATGGTCTGAATGACTCCCTTGGCAGAGTTTTGTTTGAGCACGATTAGTTTGGCTGATTCTAGACCACTGGTAGTCTGTCTTTTCTCTTAAGGTCCGAGGAGCGCGCGGTTATATTAGGAACGCGAGCAAACTGGTCGAACTGGCGGATGGATGAGAAGGGGCTTGGGGCGAGACGATTCAGATTCGTGATTCATCAGCTTTTATTTCATGTTCCAAAGTAACGGGATATAGAAAGTGGTTATAACTGGAGTTGAAGGGTTCTCTACAAGGAATCTGGAAACGAGATTAATTTAATAGTTACCCAAGGTTACAAAAAGTCATAGAAAGTTGTTTCTTTGTTTTTAAGTTATGGGACTCGTTATCTGCGTGGCCATGAAATTATCATCTCAGATCGGACAAGCGCGAGCGAGTAAATCATACCAGATTCATTTTGTTAAAAAAGCATCGTTGCAACGAAAATCAGTTTTCAAGATTCCCTGAATTTTTTCCAGATTTTTCCACGGTTCTCTGCTTGATTTCAGTCCATTGTTGAGAGAAGAGTTCAATTTTTAATCTTTAATTGCGATCTGAGTTATACAAAGCTACGTTTTTCAATACCAAAAACACCTTTTCAAACCAATTCAAATTATAAACTAAACTAAAAACAAAACATTGAAAAAATTAATTAATACAGAATAATTAATATTTCGATGAAGATTTCATATTTCATTCACAGCACGGCATGTATCTCGCATGATGAAAAGGCACATCACCACAAAAATATTCATTTGAGAAACAATAACCATCATCAAATCATTTCTTCGTTTTGTGCTTTAATTTGCAAATATTCGAATATAAGCGCAACCGATAAGCGAATTAACAAGTAATAACGTTGCCCATTTATAGCAGATAGGTTTGAAGTGAATCGACAGTGCTAAACGCTGTTATTTTGAGGTAAGCTTAATAGGTGATGTTCAATACTTAACGCAAAGCTCTTTCTCAAAACGGTTCAAAAGGCTAAGATTAGGTTGTTAATACATCTGCAACTGAAAACTAGCTCGGGTATGTATTGAGAGGTTGAATGCTCCCTTAACGTTAAGAAATTCAATCGATCCCTTGGTCGTTAACTAGAATTGGGATGCCTGGGCAGGTTAACACAACTGGAACTGAAAACTGGCTCGCGCACGTTGGTGAAAAATTTGCGGCAGCCTTCTTAAAAGGTTGAATGCGCCCTTAACTTTGATAGATTAAATCGATACGTTTACCTTAATATAATTCAGTCGGGGGAGTAAGTGCCAGTTTTGGCAAATCTTTGTTGAAGCACTCGAAGAGTTTCCGAATTATTTCATCCAATCAAAAACTAGTTCTCTGAAAGCAATCGCGCGAGCAAAAACGTCATGTTGCTTAGCAACTTCTGGGACGAAAACCGCGGGCTCAGTCACTTCTCGGAGAAGTGATGTCGCCATCAACTGGCACCGACTGTAATAATTGGGTGTTTTTTTTATATAAAATTTCGAGTGTACGAAAACACGTTAGAGTAACCGATTATCTATTTTTTTCCCAGCAGTATTTCACTTTAACTTATCACTGAAGAAAAATGTTGAAAAATTCTTTGGGCAACCTTGCAACCCACATCCCTCTCAGTAGCTGTCCTGTCGCAGTTCCTGGATATTTTCCACCCAAAAGTGTTGCACTATTAATCGTTATCTGTGTGGTGAACATTTTGTCAAGCTTTACGGCTACAACAGCCAACTTCCTGGTTATGTGGGCCATTAAAAAGACACCTTCATTGCACACGCCGTCTTCGGTACTACTCTTTAGCCTCGCATTGTCAGATTTTTCTACTGGAGTTTTTGTTCAACCGTTGCTTGTCGTACATCATATTGGCTCGTTGACAACAAATGTCCCCGTGTATTGCATTTCTGGCGCCATAGTGTACCCTTTGGGTGTCTTGCTTGTCCTTGCGTCACTGACAGCCATCACAGCGATAAGTTTTGATCGATACCTCGCACTCGCTTTACATCTGCGATATACCTCCATCGTTACAGTCAGTCGCTTGATCAAGTTGATATTACTGGCATGTTTTCTTTTCTTTCCAGTCTCAATATACTTTTGGTTTTCCCAAGAATACTGGTTCAGGATGACGGCCTTTTGCGTGGCTGTTGTTTTCGCTGTCGTTTGCATCATAACAATCCCGTTCTCCTATTGTAGGATTTTTACAATATTACGACACCAAAAACAGATACGGAACCAGAATGACATAGCGTTAAGAATGAACGGAATTTCTCACATGGATATTTCTAGGTACAGGAAATCTGTCTTGACAATTCTTTTCGTGCTCGGTGCAATTCTTCTAAGTTATGTGCCTTGTGGAATAGGTCATATGATCGTATTGTTCTCAGAGACGGAGGTGAGCGAGTTTGTGCTACATGTTGGAGGAATGATGGTTCTGTTGAATTCTTCAATTAATCCACTTGTTTACTGTTGGAGAATTAAGGAAATTCGACGGTTTGTGACTTCGAAATTGCAGCAAGTGTTCGGAGTCATCGGTCTACGTAATGGAACTATTCGTGTCAGGCAAGTTAGACCGGCTAATGATATCCCAGCCTACCCTGAATCCCCGATGTAACAAACAGGTGCACTAAATAGAAAAGCCGACAAAACTTTTGAGCATCAAATATAGAACTACTTATCAATTGGGGTCGTATAAGAGTTGTTCGTGTCAATCAAGTAAACCAGTTAGTACCATGAAACTCTTATTTAAGAAACAAGCTGCTGGAAGTGATTATTTGTAGCTTGAGACGGTGACTTAATCCTTAGTCACATCAAGAACGAATTCTTTAATACATATTTTGCACAATAACAAGCTTAGGATCTAGTCATCTTGAAAGATAGCACATGAAGTGTTATTTCCTAAAGCAACAATTCAGGAAAGACACTACCTTCAATGGTGCCAAAATTAAAGAATAAATCAATTTTGTTTAGCTATATGGTGATTAGGAGCTGATAAGAGTCACATGTACATTTATTGCTCAATACTTCATTTTCACTCACTTGTTAGCCTTGTGGTGCATGGGTTACTGAAAGAGCTACCACCCAGGTAACTCCAAAAATATATAAGCATTTGCGTTATAGAAATAAAACCTAAAAGTTGTGTCAAGCATCCGCATTGTTTCTTTCTGGCACTCAAGTGTTAGTTATCACTCTTATCAAAATAATATGTAATTTTTAAATTTTTCGATTTTATACTATAACATAATTTTAGCTTATATCTTAGTATCTCTGGTATGTTTTAATCTTTTTAACTTCCATTTTAGGTACACTGTAAGGCTTTTAGCGACGTTTTAATTTTTACTTTTTACTAGGGCCTCTAAGGATAACACTTTTTATTGTAAAAGCTGATGGAGTAACCCTATTTAAATAAAGGCTTCTCTGCATCACTTCAAAGCAAGCCAAGATGACGTCACACATTTCAAAAAGTCCGCCATCTTGGATTTCACAAGTTTTCGAAAAAGAGCTAGAAAATTTTTAAAATTGATTAGAAATCTAGAATCGGGTCGGTAGTAATACCTAGTTTGTATACGATTGTTTTAACCATTTCTGTAACAAATTTAAAATTCGTGTGATAATGTACAACATTGAGCAAACAGATAAATTAGAATTGGTTTCCATTCGTTTTCTTGAATGCCGTTTTCATTTCCCGATGGGCTATGTTTTAGCCTGTACTCTTTACTGTTTAATTTCAACTTTAATTGCGACCTGACTTAAACAAAGCTTCTTTTTATCAATTCAAAGAAAACAAAAATACCTACTCGACGACAATTGAAACAATATAATGAACGAAAAAGAAAACCTTTAAAATAATTAATAAAATTATAACATTTGGAATTGAGGTATAACATTTAATTTATAACACAAAAATATCCATTTGAAGAATAACTACGAACATGTCCTTTACGTCTAAACATGTTATAATTATAACATGTTATAATTATTACGGTGCTCATTTTTAGCTTATACATTTGGAGTGAATCGACAGTCCTATTCGAGAATACTTTGAGGTAAGTTTAACTACGCGATGTTCAGTACCAAACGCAAAGGTTTTTTTGAAAGGGCTAGGAATTAAGACACATTACTAAAGAAATGAATACACCTTTAACGTAATGAAGTGAAATCGATGCGTTGTCCTTAACTTGTTTATTTTAAAATATCGGGTTTACGACGACACTCTACAGTAACCTATCGTTATCTATTTTTTTCCAGCAATCTTTCATTTCACTTCACTGGAGAAATGTTGAAGAATTCTGACAGCTTAATCTCTTTGGGCAACCTCGCAAACCACATTCCCGCTAGTAGCTGTCCGGTTGCAGTTCCTGGGTATTTTCCACCCAGAAGTGCTGCGCTGATAATCGTTATCTGTGTGTTGAACATTTTGTCAAGTTTTACGGCTGCAACAGCCAACTTCCTGGTTATGTGGGCCATTAAAAAGACACCTTCATTGCACACGCCGTCTTCAGTACTGCTCTTTAGCCTCGCATTGTCAGATTTTACTACTGGAGTTTTCGTTCAACCGTTGCTTGTCGTACATCATATTGGCTCGTTGACAACAAATGTCCCCGTGTATTGTATTTCCGGCGCCATAGTGTACCCGTTGGGTGTCTTCCTTGTCCTTGCGTCACTGACAGCCATCACAGCAATAAGTTTTGATCGATACCTCGCACTCGCTTTACATCTGCGATATACTTCAGTTGTTACAGTCAGTCGCTTGATCAAGTTGATATTACTCGCATGCTTTCTTTTCTTTCCACTTTCAATATACTTCTGGTTTTCCCAAGAATACTGGTTCAGGATGACAGCTTTTTGCGTGGCTATTTTTTTCGCTGTCGTTTGCATCATAACAATCCCCTTCTCCTATTGTAGGACTTTTACAATATTGCGACGGCATCAAGAACAGATACGGAATCAGAATAATGTAGCATTGAGAATGCACGGAATTTCACAAATGGATATTACCAAGTACAGGAGATCTGTGTTAACAATTCTTTTCGTACTTGGCGCAATCCTATTAAGTTATTTGCCTTGTGCAATATGTTTTGTGATCACATTGTTATCAAAGACGGAGGAAAGCGATTTTGTGCGACGAATTGGAGTAACGATGGTGCTGTTGAACTCTTCAATTAATCCACTTGTTTACTGTTGGAGAATTAAGGAAATTCGACGGTTCGTGATCTCAAAATTGCGGCAAGTGGTTGGAGTCAGTGTTCTAGCTGATAGAGCTGTTCGTGTCAATCAAGTTAGACCAGTTAGTATCTCATCATACCGTGAAACTCCAATTTAACAAACATGCTACTGGAACAGAGCATTTCTAGCTTGAGACAGTGACTCAACCCTTAGTCGCATGAAGAAGGAATTTCTCCATAGACCCCTCCATATATCTTTTCGCGAAATTATACTTTCAGGTATCAACTTGAAAAGAGCATATGATATATTGTTAAGTTCCCAGAGCAACAATTCAAGAAAGACACTTTACCTTCGACGGTGCCAAAATAAAAGAATAAATCCCTTTTCTTCCTTAAGCTATGGTGACTGAGAGCTGATAAGACTCACGTGTAAATTTATTGCTCAACACTCATGAAATGTGATTTGTACTCGTTCGTTAGCCTGCTAGCGGGCGCAGAAAGTGCCTACACACTGTTAAGTCTAAAAATATATATTAAGTTATTTGCGTTATAGTAATTAAGCCTGAAAGTTGTGTAGAGCCTCTACAGTGTTCTTCGCTAGCAATCAAGTGTCAGTTATCACTTCAAACCTTGCGGTTGACAGTTTAATTGAATTTGCTTTAAATACGATTTTCAAATGCGATTGGTTAGAGTTGGTTTGAATTCGTTTTCTTAAAGGAGAAGTTCACTCCAGAATGGCCATTTATTTTCTTTACGCCATTAAAAAGATTACACAAAGATATGTTATTCACCAAAACTTCAGCCTTCAACGTGCGCTTTAACCCTACGAAATCTTTCCCAAAACTCGACAACTGAACGCCGCCATCTTGGAGCTGGTAATGTATGCGTGACGTCAAAGAGCTCAGCCTCAGTTTCTTCGTAGTGGCTTTTGTTTGTCAAAATGCCTGTTTGTGCAGCTCCATTTTGCTCAAACACAGCTCCAAAAAATTAAAAAAACAAGGAGTTTTGACAATAAAAAATTTCCCTCCAAACTTCAGGCTGAGCTCTTTGACGTCACGCATACATTACCAGCTCCAAGATGGCGGCGTTCAGTTGTCGAGTTTTGGGAAATATTTCGTAAGGTTATAGCGAACGTTGGAGGCTGAAATTTTGGTGAATAACATATCTTTGTGTAAACTTTTTATTGGCGTAAAGGAAATAATTGCCATTCTGGAGTGAAATTCTCCTTTAAATAGCATTTTCATTTCCTAATGGGTTGATTTTTGCCAGTACTCTTAAGTGTTTAATTTTCACAGTTTAATTGGCTTCCTTTTTCAATAGCAAATAAAATAGAAATAAAAGATTCAAAAAATTAAAAGAAAACAACTAACAATACTTTAAATAAAGGTATCTTGTTTCATTTACACCACATCATGCGTCTCGCCTGAAGAAAAAGAAATATCGCCACAAAGACATCCAATTGAAGAAAAACTACATACATTGAAATGGTTTTCTTCGTTCCGTGCGTTTAATTTACAAATGTAAGGATTTAAGCGCAACCGATAAGTCTGAGGTAAGAAGTTGTAACGTTGGTCGTTTAAAGCTGATAGATTTCAAATGAATCGACAGTGCTTAACGCTGTTCTTTTAAGGTAAGTTTAAATATGTGATGTTCAATACCTAACGCAAAGCTCTTTCTCAAAATGCTAGAACTCGGATGGCTGAGCAGGTCAACACATGATCTGTAAGTGGAAACTAGCTCGCGTATGTTTTATTAACATTTTACGTTCTTAAGGGGTTCTTAAGGGGGCAGTGTCACGAGAGGTCTCCCTATCCTTCCTATCCGTCCGTAGTTTCACCACCTTTAACAATATTCACGAGAATTCGTTTTTGACAAGGAATGAGCAAATGTTCCTGGATGTCGAACGCGTGCGCTAACCAAACCTTTACAATATAACATGAGTTCAATCGACTAGTTTTGAGAGCAAAATCGCTTCCCTTAATTCAAAACTTGACAGACGACTGGCCTAGGTATTATTCTTCCAGCTCCAAGAAAACTGTCCGTAAAACGTTAAAGTTTCGCCGGAATCGCACGAAGAAGATGAGACCTTCTTAAAATCGCGCGACAAAAATTGTCTGCCATTGCTTCTACCAAGGTGATATATGATTGGTCGAACAATGTCACGTGAAGCGTGTCCAACACCGCCTGGCTGCGTGCAGTACCAAATTGGTTTTGTGTTGTTCTGGAAATCAAGTGTCAGTATTGACTTCATAGCAAGCCAAAATGACGTCATATATTTCGAAACGTTCGCCATCATGGATTTCGCTATTTTTCGAAAAAAAGCTAAAAAAATCTTCACAATTGGTTGGAAATATAAAGTCGGGTCGCTAAACAAACTTGTTTAATATTGGATTCTTTTTACCAATACTATATGAGGGCAGAGTAAACAATGCAATTAAAATACGTTTTGAATACGTTTTGTTTAATGTCATTTCTCTTTCTTAATGGGTTCTTTTTAAGCCAGTACTCTTTAATTTTCAAAATTTAATTGCGACCTGAGTTATACAAGGTTTCCTTTTTCAAAAGTCAAATCAAACAATTAAAAAAACGAAAACAAAACTTCCAAATAATTAATAAAAAACAAGTTGTAATATTTCGATCAATGTTATTACATTTCATTTACAGCATAGTATGCATCTCACACGAAGAAAAAGGCACATTGCCACCAAAGTATCCATTTGAGGAACAATTTTGAACACAGAATTCGAATCATTTCTTCGCTTCGTTCGTTTAATTTGAAAATGTAAGAATTTTAGAGCAGCCGGTAGGTCTGAGTTAACAATTTGTTGCTCATTTATAACTGATAGATTATTTAATTTGGAGTAAATCGCTATTCCTAAACGCCTTCACTTTGAGGTAAGTTTAATTAAGTGATGTTCAATACCTAACGCAAATCCCTTTATCAATAATATTCAAAAGGCTTTGATTGGGACGGGTAAGCAGCCAACACATCTGCACTTAAAAAATTGGCTCGTGTTTGTTAATAATTTGGAATTTAACATTTGCAAAGGTTGAATACGCCCTTCGCGTTGAGAAATTAAATCGATGTGTTGGTCTTAGTTCCCTTTGTTTTTTTTTTTTGCGAAAGAAAAAGTCACATGACAAGTTAAGTATCTATTTAAGAGACAATTGCAAATATAATCTGCATCTGAAAACTGGCTTACGTTTGTTAATAATTTGGAACTAAACATTTGCAAAGGTTGAATGCACCCTTCACGTGAAGAAATGAAATCCATGCGTTGGTCTTAGATTCCTTTTGTGTCACATGGCCACTAAAGGATCCATTTGAAAAACATTACAAACAGATAATATTTTTTCGTTTTAAGCATTTAATTGCAAATGTTTGCATTTAAAAGCAACCCACAAATCTGAATTGAACAAGTTGTAACAGTGATCATCAACAGCTGATAAATTTAAACTGGATCGACAGTCACAAACGCTATTAATCTGAAGTAAACTTCATAATAATAATTAATTTGAGGTAAGTTTAATTAATGTACCCAATGCAAAGCTCTTTCTCTTATAAAAAGTATAAAAAACTTAAAACTGGCTCGCGTACTATTACAATTTGGCAACAATTTAGGGGTTGAATGCACCCTTCCTCGTTAAGGAATTAAATTGATGCGTTGTCCTTAAATTGCCTTCGTGTTCTTATTTTACGGAAATACACAACACCCCCGATACAAGTAAGGTAACGAGCAAAATTGCCAAAATTATTTTTTCACGTATATATACACTTAACTTTGTCCAGTCGAAATCCGTTGTAGGGTCACAATGATACCTTGAACATAGATCTTTAAACAGTCCAAAGAGAACACTGTACAAACGGCTTAACCTGACTGGAGACAGTGCTCTGATGCTGTCAAAACTTGTATTCAAACACTGGAGGAAATTAAAACGTGTAGCCAGCTTTAGAATAAAGAGTGCGAGTTTCACGTTTACATGTATTACAATTATGGCGGAGTTAGCAAACAATCAATTCGTTATCAGCATGCGTACGTTATCTCGGGTTTAGACCCTGAAACAAATTAAGCAATCTATAATGGATAGGAATTCTGTGCGATATTTTATTTTCGCCCCGTTTAAACCTGTGGTATTTTGTATAACACTCAATAACTACAGGTATCTATCAACGGCCGCTTTCATTAATTTAAGCATTCATTTCGCCCTTATGTTTTATGTCTCATCTATTTTTGGACATTGGTTCTTTTCACATAGAAAATACCGGGTGGCTGCAAATGGTTTAAATATGACGCAAATTCAGTTCTTAATTCATAACTCGATTGCCCACGTAATAAATCCTTTATTGACCAACTTTGTTCGGTGAAGATGGAGGGATGTTGACCTTGTTCCTTTTCTGCGTGTTTATGGACCTCGACTTTGTCTCCGTCCATAAATACGCAAAAAAAAACCTTGGCCAATATCCCGCCATATAGACCACACGCTTGGTCAATAACTCATATCTATTAATTGCTTGTGAACGACGATAGTACGAAGACGTACCAATGAACATTCTCTTATTTATTTCGCCAGCAATGTTTTACTTTTGCTGACTCCTTCGAGGCTTCATGTACGATGAAAACGTCTGACAGACTCATCTCTTTGGGCAATCTTACAACACACGTTTCTGCCAGGAGCTGTTCAGTTGAATTTCCTGGATATTTTCCACCCAAAAGTGTTGCACTTACAATCGTTATCTGTGTGGTGAACATTTTGTCAAGCTTTTCGGCTGCAACAGCCAACTTCCTGGTTATGTGGGCCATTAAAAAGACGCCTTCATTGCACACGCCATCTTCAGTACTGCTCTTTAGCCTAGCATTGTCAGATTTTGCTACTGGTGTTTTCGTTCAACCGTTGTTTGTCGTACATAGTATCAGTTCCTTGACAGCAAATTTCAGTGTGTATTGTATCTCCGGCGCCATAGTGTACCCAGTGGGGGTCTGCCTTGCCTTTGTGTCATTATCGGCCATTACAGCGATAAGTTTTGATCGATACCTCGCACTCGCTTTACATCTGCGGTATGCTGCAATCGTCACAGTCAGTCGTGTAATTAAGTTGGTATTACTAGCAATTATTTTTCTCTCTCCAGTTTCAATATACGCCTGGTTTTCCCAGGAAAACTGGTTTCAGATGGCAGCTCTTTGTTTGTTTGTTATTCTAGGTGCCGTTGCCATTATAACAATCCCATTCTCCTATTATCGGATTTTTAAAATATTACGGCGACACCAAAAACAGATACGGAACCAGAATAGCGTAGCGTCAAGAATGCAGGGAATTTTACAGGTAGATGTTTCCAAGTACAAGAGGTCTGTCTTTACAATTCTTTACGTACTCGGAGCAATCCTACTGAGTTATTTGCCTGGTGGAATAAGTTTTGTGATCAATTTGTTCTTAAAGACGGAGGTGAGCGAGTTTACGTTAAGTGTTGGAGGAATGATGGTAATGTTGAATTCTTCGATTAATCCACTTGTTTACTGTTGGAGAATTAAGGAAATTCGACGGTTTGTGATTTCAAAATTGCGGCAATCGGTTGGAGTCAGCGGTCTGCCAAATAGAGAAGTTCGTGTCAATCAAGTTAGACCAGTCAGAATGCCGTCATACCATGAAACTCCAATATGACGAACATGGCATTGACTGAAACCAGCCATTTCTTGCGACAATAACTGAATCCTTCATCACGGATAGGGCAAATCCTGTTATATCCTTTGTGTTATGATACGGCCAACTACTGAGTCAGCATGAACAAGAAAGCACGTGATATGTTATTGAGTTCATCAAAAAAACAATTCAAGACAGACACTACCTTTAACCGAGCCAAAATTAATGAATATATTGCTTTTCTTTCTTAAAGGGGCAGTGTCATGAGAAGTCCAATAAGTATTTGTGTAAATTATTCTAGAATTATGAGGGTGCACTCACTAACCAACAAAATGACCTCGAAACACAAAGAAAGGAAAAATCATTCTGCAAAGTCTGGTTTTCACTAGCGACGCGGGCGGTATTCTACAAATCCTGCGATCTGATTGGTTCCGGGAGCGGGCGGTATTGTCCAATCCGGCCCGCTCACAGCGGGCGGTATCCGTTTCGAGATGAATCGTCGAAATTTTCCGCGCGAAATTATTTTGCAGTCTTGTACGGACGAACACATGAAAGATTTGCTCTACAAAATCGAAATAGCTGCTCACCGACCGTTGTAAATGTGAAAAGACAAAATAGAAGTGGAATTAAAGGCATCGAAGTTCTTCTAAAGGCGAGTATTCATTTATTTATCGACAAAATCGAGTTCTAGTTTCGTAGTTTGTTGTTGTTTGTTATTTCGCAATCATTTTCACGCCATTACGGTAAGCTGCAACGGTTTTAAACTTCAATTTTGAGTAAAAACGTCCTTTTTATCAGCCACCTTTTGCCAAAACAAAACTTTAGTTGCTATCATTCAAGAAAATGAGATTCTTAATTACAAAACAGTCAAAATAATTCTCGCAATAATGATATTGTGCCGTACGTCCAAACTACGCATTTCATTCAGTTTTACTTTCGCACTGTTTATCACAAAGAAATTCTGCTGGGAATCAACGCAGAGGTTATTAATTCTTTAAAAACAAGTATGTATAGCTGTACCGAAACTGTCTTTAAGTCAGATAATATTTTTAGTCCGAGAATCACTATCCTACGAACACAATTTCCTTCAAAACATTCATCGGGAAGCCGAAATCGATTTAAAAGTGTTCAGTTTTGTCAATGATATAAATGCTTTGGCTCGATTTTACATTTATGCCATATTAACTACTTCAATTTCTTTTATTGAATCTCTTCAGTGTCAATTTAATATGCTAAACCTTTCTGTTAGTTTGGTTCATTTAAGCGAAGCTATTTTATTCGGAATTAACAAGCAGGCAGCATTTTACACTCTTGCTATTAAATCCGTCGATCGACACAACATTGAAATGACGCGCGTATAAAAACAAAGATTTTGTGACACAATCTTCCTAGGTTTCTTTTAAAAACAAATAAAGTAGGAAAAAAATTAAAAACGTTATTCACTAGCCTTGGTCGGTCCGTATTGGGAAAAACTGTGCCCTCGGTCTTGGAACCGCCCTCGGCCTGCGGACTCGGGCGGTATCCAAGACCTCGGGCACAGTTTTTCCCAATACGGACCTCCCGGCTGGTGAATAACCTATATTTATTTTAATAAATACTGTCAAACTTGGCATTACTTAGAATTATGAGGGTGCAATCAATGACCTACAAAATGACTTGTGCGGCAAGCACAAGCACAAGGATCAAAATTTGTCCTTTTTGCGCGATCGCGCTTGTGCTTGCGTCGCTAGTGAAAACCAGGCTTAAGATGTCGAGTGTGATTAGTGGTTTTAAGTGATTTATTTTAATAAATACTGTCAAACTTGGCATTACTTAGAATTATGAGGGTGCACTCACTGACCTACAAAATGACCTTGGAACGACAGAAAGGAATTTTTTTTTCTCCAAGATGTGGAGTGTAATCAGTGGTTTTAAGTGATTTCTTCCAATAAATATTGCCAAACTTGGAAACGTCAGGCTGGCTTTTTCGAGTTTTAGGCCAATTCTTTGCTATGCGCCCGTAGCCACACCACTTTTGAACAATATTCATGATAAGTACAGCAAAGTCAGGCCACTACTAGTGGATGTTCAGTTGATGCTAACACTTTCATTGAATTGTCTATTAGCACTTAAACACTGTCTCTTTAAGCTATATTAAATGAAAACTGACACAATTCACCTGTATTTTTTAATGCTCCTCTTTAAATGGGATTTTTACTCGTTCGTAAGCGGGCGGGAGGAAAAGGACGGAAAGTGTCCCGAGTCTCCACCCTGGTACCCAGATCCGCAGGTGTCAAAGGATTCGCGTTATAAAAATAAAACCTTAAAGGCTGCATAAAGCACCCAAATTGTTTTCGTGTTATTCTGCCAATCTCATCTCTGTCAGTATTAAACGGCTTTAAAGCAAGCCACAATAACGTCATATTTTTCCAAATGTCCGCCATCTTGGATTTCCAATTTTTCTACAACAGCTGGAAAATATCCAAAATTGGTTTGAAATATAGAATCGGGTCGCTAAAAAACTTGCTTGGAAGTAGAATTCTTTTAACCATGACTGTATTAGGACTGAGTTAAAAATTTAATTAAAATTGGTTTGAATACGTTTTGTTAAATGTATTTTTTTCTTTCCGAATGAGTTCTTTTTTAGCCACCTATTATGAATTTTTAAAATTTTATTCTGACCTAGACATACAAAGCTTTCTTTTAAAAAGTCAATTTAGGCGATAAAATAAATGAAAAAAACTTTCAAATAATTAATAAAAACACAATTTATAATACTTTGATCAAGATATTACAGCACAGCATGTTCCCCGCCTGAAGAAAAAGGCGCATTGCCACCAAAATATCCATTTGTGAAACAGTTACGAACATAAAATCATTTCTTCGTTACGTTCGTTTAATTTGAAAATGTAAGAATTAAAACGCAACCGATAAGTCTGAGTCAACAAATTATAGTAACGCTGCCCATTTATGACTGATCGATTTGGAGTAAATCAACAGTCCTAAACGCGCTTACTTTAAGGTAAGATTAATGATGTGATGTTTAATACCCTATGCAAAGGTCTTCCTCAAAAAGTTTCAAAAGGCTGAGATCAGGATGGGTGAGCAGGTCATCTAATTTGCACCTGAAATCAGAGTCGCGTTTGTTAATAATTTGGAACTCAACATTTGCAAAGGTTGAATGCACCCTTCATGTTAAGAAATTAAAACGATGCATTGGTCTTAATTTCCCTTTGTGTTTTTTTGAAAGAAAAAGACACACGGCCACTAAAGTATCCATTCTAGAAACAATTTCATATAAAAATTATTTCTTTGTTCTGAACATTTAACATGCGCTGACATATAAGAGTTTAAACGCAACGGATCTAACGAAAAATCTGAAATAATAATTATAAGTTGTAACGTTGCACAATTATAACTGATAATTTTGAAGTGCATCGGCATTAACTTCGGGTAAGTTAAATCATATTTTAAATAATAAATTTGAAATAAGATTAAGATATAGCTGTTCAATACCCAACGCAAAGCGCTATCTAAAAAAAACAATTAAAAACTAAAAACAGACTCGTGTATTTGTTAAAATTTGGCAACAGTTTAGAGGTTGAATGCACCCTACACCTTAAGCAATTAAATTGATGCGTTGTCCTAAATCCCTTGCGTCTTTTCCTTTTTTCGTAAACACAGGACAACTCCGATACAAATAAGGTAACGAGCTGATTTTATCACGTACATTAAATTTAGTCCAATTTAAATTCGTAGGCTTACAATAGGTAAAATTCGTAGGCCAACTCGATTTCGTGTAATTTTGAAAAACGTCGGCCCGATGTTTTTCAAGATTATCTCAATTTGTATGAAAGTGTCATTTACAATGCTCGAAAATCATCTTTGTTTGTTAAGTGGCCGTGATTTTACAAGTAACTCACTTTTTCTCCGCCAATTTGAAGTTTACAGAAAATAGAAAAAATAATAAAATAAATAGAAAATGCGGAATAAGCGAACAATTTTTTGGTCATCAAGCATGTGTTATCTCGGGTTTTGGCCCTAAAACAAATTGAACGATCTGTGATGAATACCTTATTATAGGAAATTAACGATACATGTTATTAACGCGAATTTCAAAAATTCGCGTTGATTTTATTACGCGTCAATTTTGTTCGCCTTGTTAAAATGCCTCGTTATATTCCTATAACAAGGTAT
>NC_135771.1:8778416-8779598 GCF_052425735.1 Oculina patagonica | reverse complement strand
AAAGTAAGTAAGTACGTAACTTCATTTAAGTGTCAAATGCGTTCTAGTAACCATCAAAAGCAGGAGCCCATTGTCACCCCCATCCCCACCCCCGGTGCGGGTGGGGGAGGGCTTAATTGAGGGAGTTGGGGGGGCTTATTAAAAAAGGGGGGTTATAAGAGGGGGCAGCCTTAAAGAGCCTTTACAGTAAATGTTGTTAACACTACGGTAGGGATTCTAACAGTAAGCATTGCATTATGGAAAATTACTCATGTAGTTTTGAAATGAAGCAGACACTAGTAATATTACCTTCGTTATCATCAGTTTTTACACGATAGCAGTCGCTCACGCTATTGGAGTTCTTCCTTCTTGTTGAATATCCTGATGGGCACGGCTGACAAGAAATCTGACCTTCCTGGTCTTGATAGCTACCAATATCACACTCGCGACATTGTTTGGAAGGTGTGTCTAAGAAAAAGCCAGGGGGACATCCCACTGTGTAATAAAATGGATTTCCAGAATTATAAAGATTGTACAAACTAGTGCACTGCTAAACAATATATCACCTACCCCCTTCTGGTAATATAATACGTTCTCTGCAAATAACAGTACTATACCTGTCTTTAGTGTAGCTGCTATTATTAACAGATGCAATCAAGACGCAATATCAGGAGTGTCGTTACAGCCTCTTATTCAATAGGGGGTGGGGACTTGCGCTGTAAACCACTGTAGGTCATAACGCTTGGATCAACTAAAGGATAGTGATTCAGTAAGCACTTACCACACGAGCTATTCCCAGCGTCGGTAAAGTAACCTAAGCCACAAGTGAATTCAGAAGACAAGCGCTGAAGTGAACCTTGCTTTGCCACTATAGTGTTTTCGCTGATGTTCATGGTAAACTGCCCCATGGAAACTACGTACTGCAGCTGAAAGGCAACCGAGCCAGCCTTTTCAGCAGCATTTGGCGCCGAAACATTCGTCTTAGAAGCTTTGAAGATCACCGTAAATAGTATCGTCGTCAAGTGATCAGGTCCGACGGATCTTCTCTTTCTCTCTCGACTAAATCCTTCACAACCAGGAACCTTGACATCTTCGATCTTGCACAAACCAGATTCAAAGCACTTGTATTCCGGAAGCGGCCTGATTGCACGAAGGAATGCCTTACGGAAGGATGTTTCTAACTCAATGAAGTGCTCCTTCGTT
>NC_135771.1:8728416-8773416 GCF_052425735.1 Oculina patagonica | reverse complement strand
GTTCGCAATATGTCCCGTTATATCCCTTTAAGCATGAACACGAATATGACGAAATGTGGTCAACACAGGTTGCATTATTGGAACAATCATTGTCTAAGCAATCGTCAATGTTTATGTCACACAGTTCTCCTGTAAATCCAGGTCTACAGTGACAAGTAAATGCGTTTACTTCATCGCTGCATGTGGCACCATTAGCACAAGGGTCTGACGCACATTCGTCAGTGTCAATCTCACAAAAATTCCCTTCAAATCCAGCAGAGCAGTTGCAAAAGAAACTGTCAGGCCGGTTCACGCACTTGGCGGTGCTGTTTTTAGTGCAATTTGCTTCTAGACAGTAATCTATCATGTGTTGACAAAGGCTTCCATAAAACCCCATTGGACAAGAACAAGTGAAGTTTGATACAAGGTCGACGCATTGCCCTCCGTTCTGACAGGGTTTTGATTCGCAGTCATCGATGTTCGTTTCACAGTTCCGCCCAGTAAATCCTCCAGAACAAACACAGGTGTAGTTGTTAACCTTTAAATAATACATAAATGCAGAATTATGAGTTGGTAATGGTAGTTATAAACGACGACGTGCATTGCGTTGCACAGAGTTCTCAAAAGAGAGCTTCACGAATCTGCCATATAGAGATTACGCAAAAAGAATGAGAACATTAATAGTATGCACAAGACCCGAACGCGTTTTTTTGCAGCCATGGAGAACATGCTATCATTTATTCGTATTTTCATGACAGATTCTTTAACCCAGATATTGCTGTTACAACTTCCAAAGATAACGATTTTGTAAATCTCATTTAAGAAAATTGCATCCAAACGTCAAGTAAATTACAGGAACCTCGTGGTTTGAATTCTGAAATAGCTATATTGATGAATTACATAACGTAAATGGCCTATTGGTGTTATTTTTCTTCAATGGTGTTTAAATTTGCTTTTTCTTTTGCTTACTTTGTACGTAAAAACCAGCCTTTAGAGACCGTCGAGAGGCTTGGCAAAGGATCGACTGTGCTTGCGTTATCCCGTTTACAGAGACGGCGCAGCGACGCGAGAATCAGAAGAATAGGCGCAAGCACCAAAAACAAGAAAATTTCTCTACATGCGCTTGTGCTTGTGTTACCTTAACTTATTCGTAAATGCATATATATGTTTGAACTTAGGCTTATGTTGGCGTCGTACACCTTGTTAGGTTCATATGAAGCAAGAAAGGATATGACGTACCTCGTCAACACAAGTAGAGCCGTCCGCGCAAGGAAAGGAGTGGCATTCATTTACTTCTATTTCACATAGTTCTCCTGTATATCCTGCGACGCAGTTGCAGTGGTAGACGTCTATTCCATCAACGCAAGTTGCAAACATAGAGCAATTGTGTTCCGCACAATCATCAATGTTCACTTGACATTGGCTTCCAGAAAACCCGGCAGGACACTCACAACTAAAACCATCAACGAGATCAGTACAGCTACCATTGTTCTCACAAGGCTGGCCTGCACATTCATCGATGTTAATGCTACAGTTTTTGCCCGTATAACCGGAAAGACAGTTACATTCGTAGCCATTTATGAGGTCAATGCAAGTTGCCATGTTTACGCAAGGTTTCTCAGCACACTCATCAATATTAGTTTCACATTCTAGTCCTGTAAAACCGTGGTTGCACTTACACTGGAATTGGTTTATACCATCAATGCAACTACCACCGTTTTGGCATGGGCTTCCTTCGCACTCGTCAATGTTGTTCTCACAATTGGTACCACTAAATCCCTCAACGCATAGACATTCAAACTGGTTAATCCCGTCCAAGCAAGAACCGTTATTTAAGCACGGATACGACCCGCATTCATCAATGTCAATATTACAGGTTTTTCCAGAAAATCCAGGAGAGCAGTTACAACTGAAATCTCCATAGCCATCTATACACGAGGCATTGTTGGAGCATGGTCCAGAACTGCATTCGTCAATGTTATGCTCACAGGAAATTCCATCAAATCCTTTGAGGCACTGGCAAGTATATTCGCCAACTCCATCAATGCAGGTTGCATTATTTTGGCACGGTTCTGTGGCACATTCGTTGATCTCAAATTGACAGTCATTTCCATAATACCCTCTTGCACAGGCGCAGACATAACCATTGGTCTGATCTAAGCAACTTCCGTTGTTTTGACATGGACTAGAGGTGCATTCGTCAACATCAGTTTGGCAGCGGTCACCGGTATACCCTGCCTCGCACTGACATGTGTAGTTGTTTATACCGTCGATACAAGTGGCTCCATTTAAGCATGGGTTGCCTGGTAAACAGTCGTTAATGTTCTCTTCACAGCTTCGACCTCTAAATCCTGAGACACATATGCACTGATAAGCATTGAATTTGTCAACACAAGTGCCACCATGAAGACAAG
Source organism: Oculina patagonica (assembly GCF_052425735.1). Lineage (NCBI taxonomy): Eukaryota > Metazoa > Cnidaria > Anthozoa > Scleractinia > Oculinidae > Oculina > Oculina patagonica. The sequence continues at coordinate 8,771,023 of NC_135771.1, read as the reverse complement.
GATTAGATTGACACTCATCTTCTTCAAGGTCGCACGTTTCTCCGACGTAGCCTGGTTCACAATGGCACTTGAAAGTATTTAGAAGGTCTTCACAAGTAGAATTGTTTGAGCACGGATTGGACTCACACTCGTCAACTTCTTGATCACAAGTCCTTCCAGTATAACCAGAGATACAATCACAGACGAAATTGTTTATCTGATCTCTGCATGTGGCATTATTTAGGCACGGGGTGCTAGCACATTCATCGATGTTTACTTCGCATTGTTTACCAGTGAAGCCAGGGGGACAAGTACAGCGAAAATCGCCTATTAGGTCCGTGCAGCTACCATTGTTCTGACATGGATTGGAATCGCATTCATTTATTTCTGTAAGAAAAACAGTTGTTATCGAGCTTAAAGCCTTGACCAAACGGCAAAGCAAGTTGACACAAGCTGAAAACTTGCGTCCACTTGCGTCTCCGTCTGGCCAGGACTAATGCATACACTTGCGTTGACTTGCGTTCATTTTGGTCGAGTTCAAAATTTCACTTAAGTTAACGTATTTTTTTCACCGTTTTGCCACCCATCGCAAGTCAACGCATTTTTTGCAGTTTACTTCAAATACTGAATTGCACCTCATAGCATTTAAAATGACTTTTTGCAAACTTACATGCACTTGTGACTAAACTTGCGAGTCCAATTGGCCACCCAACGCAAGTCTGTACGCAATATACACTTGCGACTACTTGCATTATCGTTTGGCCAGGGCTAACATATACTATCCAATTCTTTTCAGTAAACAGGTGTGTTGCGAGCTGATTAAAACAGTGCAATTCCTTTCTTTTCGTAAGTATGAACACAGCAAAAGGGTGCAAACATACCTAAGCAGCTTGAAGGACTAGTTGAGCCAACCTGAAGAGTAACTTTTGTTCCAGAGCAAGGAATGCAACTCTTTTGCTCAAGCTTGGGCTGGTATGATCGTCTGTCGCATAGAGAGCAGGGCTTCAGACCAGTATTTGAAAAGGTTCCGGGCTGACAAGGTTCTGAAAGTGCAACAAATTATCAAAGGTAATGATTTCTCGTCCATTTAAACTTTACCTGTCAAAGTTGAAAGTCAATTATGAACAAAACGGAACAATTAATTAAAGGACAACTTAATACTCCCGGGCTCTCTTGGTTTGGTTATATACCTGCGCAATCACTTCTGCTTGTGGCGCCATCTCCAGGAGTCGTCATGTTCTGTACACAAGCACGACACTCTGTCTGACCAGTTACGTTCTGGTACTTTCCCTTTTCACAAGGATAGCATCCCTCCAAACCAGTAGGAGAGAAAAAACCTTTCTTGCAAAAAGCTGTGGATAGAAGCAATCGTGAGTAATGTATAATTAACATTCCAAATTCTCGAGATTTTGAAAGAAAGAAGAAAGGAATTTTTTACAGTCATGACATTTTTGGTTCATTAACATGCTAATTAAATTGCATTGCTCTAATTTGCATTTTAAACATAAAAGCAGGTTTTCTTTCTACCAGCATGATCTCAGAGAAACTGTTAACCAAATCGGAAAAACCGGAAACCAGAGCAAATACCAAATCCGAAAAACCGCTAGTATTTTTACCGGAAACCGAAAACCATAAGCTAATAGAAGGAAAACCCGAAAACCGAAGAAGACACCAAAACCGAAAAACCGCGGTTCTTTGTTGCAAAAACCGAAAAACCGATCTAAAAAATGGCCAAAACCGAGAAACCGAAAACCCCAAAGTCCCCCTCTATAAGAGAATTGTAAGAAATTCCTCTACGTCTAACGGCCTTATGGTTAGTGCGCTGGACTCCGGATCGAGCAGTCCGAGTTCGAGCCCTAGCCGGGATCACTGTGTTGTGTTCTTGGGCAAGACACTTTTCTCTTGTAGTTCCTCTTTCCACACAGATGTATAAGTAACGGAGAACTATAGGCTACGGTGGTATGGGCCACTTGGCTCGACACAGACTTTACCTAATAACATAAATTCTATACTTTACTCAGTTAGTTTAGAATCATCCTCAGTCATATTACAAATAAATGAAATGAGACACTGTGAATCCTGGCCACTGAATCCTGGCCCTTACTCAGTTAGTGTGTCAAGAAACTTATTTCTATTCCTTATGCAGTACTTTATTGGATACCTTTGCAATCTGAAGAGTTCCGAGATCGACTGTCTACTGTTGACATCCCAGGAGGGCAGCTGTTACATTTGATCTGTGCTTCACTTTCTTGGTAGAACCCCTTGGGGCATTCTTGGCACTGCTTTGCACTGACGTTGTAGTAGGTACCAATCGGGCAGTTCACTGTTGAATTAAGAATCATTAAACAATGACACAGCTTAAAAGAAGCCGTAAAGAAGACCTGGGACAGGCAATATTTCTCTTGGAAGGGAAGGAGACACTCTCTCAAAATCTGTCTTTGCTACCAGTCGCTTTAAACTGTCCTCCTACGCCTCCATCTTCAGTTCTTACTTCCCCTTCCCGTTTTCGGTGCCGACATTTTCGGCCGTTTTGTCCACGAGGTAACTTTTCCTCAATTTTTTTTCTTCAGAAAAACGTGTTATGATATACTGGATATATAGACAGTCGTAATAGAGCCTTCCCGAGTGCAGCAATACTCATGATTCAAAACGAGTCCTGACACAAAAACTTTAAAACGTTTTTGATTTTCACGTGAAAGAACATACCAGTGAAATTCATTTTCATATGGTTGATTCTCCCATTGTTGTCTATACATTTATACAATACGTCCAAGCGCGCGTTGCTCTTGAAAGGGAAATTATTCTCAAAACACACAAATTGTATGTTTTGTTTTTCAGTCTATTAGAAAATCAACTAAAACAGTTATCCCTCTTGTTTTCTGCAAGCGATAGTCAGGGGGTGATCCGCGGAATGCTGCCTTTCTTGAATACTGGCATAGAGAAAACTCTAGGGTAGTGGTCTAACATTTCATTTAAAACTGTACTAAGTAAAAAGGGCAAGTTAACAATACTTACCACACAAATCATTTTTGATAACTTGCCCTTCACTGCATGTTTTCTGGATTTCGTAAGTAACAAATGATCCTGCTTTTGGTGTAAGGGTTTCGCCTTGGACATCGACAGTAAGATTGCCTGCGTCTACAGACTTCTCTAGTTTGATAGCAGCATTTTCCAAAGCAGCCTTTGCATTAATGCTGATGTCCGTCATATTGGCGAATGTGAGGTTACTGTTGTTTCTGAGACTAGAGAGGTCCACTAAAAAAGGACACACAATTCAAAGTTACATTCAGCGACCATAGTTCGAGTGGGATAATATATTAGTGCCAGCTTTTAGGACCATGACTGACACATAGCCGGCCGAACCTTTTTCTTACTAGTAAGACTGCTTTCTCGTTCGCGCTACGATTGTTCGACAAGCCCAAAAAGGCGTCTGGTATATTAGGAGGCTGCATTCCTGTATACAAAATTTCATTTTAGACATACTTTATATGACACCGTTTATAGATTGGGATTACATAAATTCTCAGTTGAAAGATTATTGGAGAATAGAGCAAAATTTATGAAAACCCAGGCCCTATTTGCTAACACAGTTAGAATACAACATGACTTACCAACTATATCAAACTCAACAACCACCTCTTCCAAAACAGACCGCCGAATCCTTTGAAGGAATTCTTGCACTGAAATTCAACAAAATACCCTAACAATTTCATCCTTGTCCAAAACAAGGTTATAACAGATTCCTCCAAGAAGCACTTCCAAAAACGGCAAACTACATATATCGAAAGGTTATTATTCAACAAATGCGCGCGCTGCCCATATATGGTCAAAATGTTAACGTTATCTGTCATCCGTACATAACAGATATCCTGAATTATCCTGCAAAATCGCGCGGAATATCGCCTGATACTTAGCCGACGAGGCCGTAGGCCGAGTTGGCTAAAATCAGACGATATTCCGCAAGATTGAGCAGGACAATTGTTATATTATTCAACAAATTGTCAACGAAACACATTTCACAGATAAAAAACTGTAATTATGCAGCGCTTTTCAAGATTTCGGACGAATCTTCGCTACCTACATATATCGCAGGATATCTGTTATGTACGGATGACAGATAACGTTAACATTTTGACCATATATGGGCAGCGCGCGTATGTGTTAATAATAATTATCTGTCATCTACCCATGATAGATATCAATGGTATCCTGACCTTATATACAAGGGTATCGTGACAAGTTACTGAAAGCTAACATTGGATATGCCCAGTTTTGGCTGCGTTAGTTGACGTACTTAGACCAATCGTGCACGGGAAAAAATATATGATGGATTTTAATTAGTATATAAAAATAAGACCTAAAAAGGTGCCTATGTTCGTTGTTTTGCACTTCTCTATAAAGACGCGAGGGTTCAAATCAGAAGGGGTCTATGGTGCGTTTCGTCCAATGAGAGCGCGCGGGGTATTAATCGCTGGGTTATAACCTTGGATATTCTTAATTTATAATTTTACAGATTTGGATATTAACTCACCTGTCAAACTCCGCCTACGTCTGGTATCACTGTAACAGGTCACCTTGACATTATCAGCCTTACATTTGTCCTGTAAAGTTTTGTCCTGACAGACTTCTTTGAACACTGAATTATTCAACAACTGAATAAACTGTTCCTTTATTTGTCTTTGAACGTCTGGATCTGAACAATTTCCACTGAAGAAATGTAACCTGTTAGTTTTTCTCTCGGAAATGGGAACCGTAGTCTCTGAAACAAGATAAGTGAAAGATTAGATACTCATTAACGCTCAAAAAACAGTTAAATGTGCTTAAACAAAAATCATCCTAATCACTAACAATCTGCTAGGACTATATTAATTAATTATAATAATAGCAACGTAGTGACAAGAATTCGTCAAAGAAAATTATTTTCTTAAAGATGACTGTTTAGAAATACCTATGTCTTTTCTAAGGAAGCGGTAAAATTGCTTGTCATATTCCCTTACTGATCTGACCAATATAGCTAATATTATATACATACCGTATAAAGGTAACAATAATTCAACAATGGGGCGGAAATTCCTATCTTTTGGTTGCCGTTCACACAAATGAAAAGTGAAAACCATCGGCGTGCCTTGTAAATGCCAAGTTTCACACCTGACCAAAGCAAGAAGCCAAACAGTAACTGCTCGTCTGCACACGGCTCGAACAACAAGCATTTGATGTCCCCACGAAGGGACCCCAATACGTGTGACTGCCGCGAGGCGCCACTGACTAACATTGGCTTGAGTTTTACTTAGCAATTTAGCTCCATAGAGTGTGCAAACGAGCTGGGTCCTTATTTACTACCTGCACAATCCGGCCAATCGCCTGGTGGTAACCATACCCCACTAGCACCGCATGCCCAAACTGCAGTCGCCAAAACCTCTGGAAAGTCGTACTGGTCGTTGCAAAATGGGGAGCAAAATCTTCCAAACATCCAGTCATCGCAAGCCATAGCACCATTCTTTGGTGGTCGTTTCTCTATACAGTCTGTAGCTGCACGCATACATACGATTAATGAATGACAGTGATATTTATGTGATCATGTTATATATAGTCAGAAAGAAAAAAGGATTGAAATATTTCAAGTGCACGTAAAAGTAAGTCTGGGCTGTTGTAGAGCAACTACGCCACATGCAGAAAAAAAAACGAAGAAGATCCGAAGCTTTATCTGGTTAACTTTCGTTTTGTTCTCCCTCGTTTTGAGATTAACTTCTTAGCAAAAAGTATATATATATGACTGACTCCCCTATATCTGACAGAAGTTATTGGCCTATTACCGACACATTCGCAAAAATTCACAAACTCGATCGAGGCTAGCGTCGAGTCTGTTAAAAAAAAAACATTACAGTTATACAGTTATTGTTAAACAATTACTGCCACAGCGACGAATGGCGCAATTAAAAACCTACCGATTTAGCATACTGTTAACTTATGATCCCTCAGAAAGTTTGATAGTTGACAAAACTAAACAAGAAAATGAACTGAATCGTAAAAAGTTTCTTACGTTTGACAGTTACAACAAAATGACAAACTGCAGGGTTATTGTTTGGGTTGTTGTCGTAAGCTCGACAGTAGATATTCCAATCGCCCCAGTAGAAAGATTCACCACTCTCCCGGTTACACTTTGGCACAATGTAGCCGAGACTATTGTCTTTAAAGACCGGTGCAACCCAGTTTACGATCGCTGTTAGTGCTATGGCTTTTACAGTAAAACTTGTAGGACAGAACAAAACTTGAGGACCCATGTTGTCTGAAATACAAAAGCAACACAAATAATGTGGCACACAGAGAGTGAAGAAATATAGGTAACTAACAATTTATCTGATTAATCGACTTTAAAATGTTTACGATAATCCAAGTTTAAGATGTTTATTTTAAAATGCCTTATAATCCCAGTTTGTTCTAGTCACAAAGCACCCCAGTCAGCCAAATTAAAATGGGTGATGCTGTGATCCGATGAAGGTCGGTGGTCGAATCACATTGACCATAAATTATACCAAAGAAGATTTCTCGTAGCCGGTAGTTATATTCTTCCCTTATTAGATTACTTTGACGTGATTTGGGCTGGTCGTACAAGGGCTTGTACAAGTCAAGCAGAATTGATAAACTCTATAACCTACAGGCAACTCGGCTCATCATCATCATAAAATCATCATCATCATCATCATCAATAAAGTAACATTGAACCTATAACCTGCCAACCAATTTTATTCATAGCTTGATAAAGCATGGTTACTTCATCAGCCAAGTGAAAAGTCCAAAAAATGTTTCTTGCCCATCGAGTAAGTGATGGATGAAATCCACTAGCCCGGCAAAAAGGAGAATCCACTCGCCCTGGGCTATTGGACAAAGCTATTTATCACAGTCTTTTAATTTTTATTAGGCTTAAACCATCTTACCTTCAACTCTGATTTGAAAGATGCACGCCTGAGCTGTGTTGCCATTTGTGTCGACAGCTGTGTAAGTAACAGTTGTTGTTTCGTTGAACTTATAGGGTGGACGAACGCCAGCAGGGCTGACATCGACGACAGGTGCAATGTCGCTGTTATCGCTGGCAATAGGAATTGTCCAATTTGCCTCTGCACTACCATTGATATTCAATGGAACAATTATGTCAGAAGGGCAGGAGTTCTCAAACGACGGAGGAGTGACATCTGGCAAAATATAAGAAACATTTGACTCGCATTATAAGGGCTAATTTGTGTTGGTTGTGAGAGCTTCAATTTGAACTTCTAAGAGGCTGTTTTTTCTAAAAAAAAAACCCACTCAAATTCGCATCAAAAAATAATTTTGCCTGAAACTGGCAACTGAAATACTTTACCGAGGCTAGAATAAAAACAGATTTGGTTTCATTCAAATTGATTTTCTGGCCGCGTTAGGAGCCATTGAGTATTTTGCCTCTTCGGGAAAGCTGCAACATCTGGAAAATTAGAAAAATAGGCATTTTTCGAGCCGCTGTCAAATATTTCATTCGCATCGAACACCGATAATTTTTGCATTAATTTGTTCATTAGCATTTCTAGTTTTCTAAGAAAGTAGCAACTTTTCCCTCGATTTATCTGGCAATGCAAAAACAAGGATATAATGACCACTACTGATCGGCTTCGAACAAAGGTTGAAAATGACCTTGATTTAGAAGCGAAAATTTCAATTTCGGGACCTAGCTGATAACTCTACTCTACACGGCCGAAATGTGTTGTCCTTTATCGGCTCAAATATGCAAACTCGCATGTACGTTTTCAGTATTTCAAAAGTTATTAACATTTGTATTATTAACAGTCTGGTATCAGCACATGTCCGAGTAATAACAACATTTCCGCAATATTGTCCAGTTATTACTCGCACATGTGCTGATACAAACGGTCATAACTTTTAAAATACTGAAAACGTACATGCGATTTTGCATATTTTAGCCGATAAAGACTATACTTTTTGGCTGTGTAGAATAAACAAACGCTTTGTACAATAAGAATCGTAGGAAGTTACACGTTCCAACCCTTCTGTGGTTCTCATTTAGCCTGCACAGCCTTCATTGCCTGCACAATGTGGCGATCATGAGCTGACAACAGTATAATGATTTAAGGAATCAGGTAATGGGTACTGTTGGCTGTTCAGTGATGCAGCTTATCTAGCTTGGTTCAGAAACAGATGAACCTGAAAAATTTTAACTACGACATTTATATCCAAAAATTGGCATCTGCCGTCAGTATATACAGTTGTAGCTTACCTTCACAGAGAATTATTTTGCTTGTATCATTACTCCACTGTCCATTTGATCCACAGAAAAACTGATCCAGACCACTGATCTCACTAAATCCAAAGTGACAACCTACTTTGCAAGATGTTCCGTAAACCGGCCTTCCAGAGGAACAAAACCAGGGCGAGATCCATCCATGAATGGGAACAGGCAGGGGACTGCACTTTTGAACTTTGAATAAATAAAATTCTTTTAATAGCAAATTTAATGGCAGCAAAAAATTATGAAAATATGAGGGCTCGAGGACTCAACGAATATGGAATAAAATAAAAATATTACCTAGCAAGGTTCATATCTAAACTACCTACAATTTACGTTCCTGATTGGTTAATAATAGTTCTTTTCTCTTTAAGTAGGACGCTTACACACTTTTTACATCTATTTCGTGCACTGAATAAAATTCAGTAAACTTTACTGGAGTGATCAATCCCCGTGTCCTACGTAGTCGAACACACAATGTCGAACTTGTAGGCGGACATCATCTGTCCCCCCCCCCCCCCCCCCAAAAAAAAAAAAAAAAAACACTTTCAGAACACCTTGAACTGTTGTTTTCTGGACACGTAGTGTGCTAAAAAAAATTCTGCCTTTAATAATATACACGAAAAAATTTCTCAAATCTGATTGGCTTAGAGAAATGCAGTTTTTAATAAATTCGATGCAGAAATGAGGAAATACAGTGCAGAAAAAGGAAATCCGGTGCAAAAAAGGGAAACAAACAGAGCATTCTGATTGGTTTATAAACAAAGGCACCCACACAGGGCCAATTAAATGCTTCTACTCGATCTGAATGGCGCGAAGTTTGGATCTGCTTCGAGATGCGAGTGAAAAAAATGGCTGGCGTTTTGAGTACATTAGAGGACCATAAGACAGTTCTTAATACCATAGTTCTGAAACGTTTTTTTGTTCTCGTTTTGGAATAACTGGTTTCTTAAGAAGGAAATTGCCGACAAAATCAAAACTACAAGCCGACTAATCTTCACGCTTTGCTTGAGCGAATTTAATTACGCCGAATTAAAAAACAATCACATTGGCGAAGATTATGGACCAGATAGCCTCAAAGTAATGACTACATCGCTTGAAAGACACTGTACTTAGAGAACACTGTACGGGCAGAGAATCATTTCGTCCAAGGAAGTGTTGAAAAGAAAAGCGAAACGGCTTCACTTGACTGGAGGTCGAGTCGAAAACGCCCAAGGAAAGCCCGACAAGTAGAAGCAAAAGAAAATCTCTGAAAGAGGTAAAACCCAGAATCTTAAATTGAGATAATTCGTTAAACTGTTTATCCAGATTTTTCGGCTAAAAACTTTTAAAACATTGAGAAAACCGGCCTGTACATTGTTTCGGCTTTGACCTTGTTTTGAATGAACGCGTGATTATATTTGCCGAGTTTGAATAAATATTTTTGTACGAGATTTGCGCTTGTTATTTTCTCGCAATTTTCTCAAGAATATTATTAATAAGTAATCACATGATCTTTCTCGTGCAATTTGGAATAAATAAGCACTCGTAAATTTTTCAAAGACTACAACTACACATTTTCAAAGACTACAATTTTGTTAGTCTTTGAAAAATTTACTCGTGTTTATAATTATTTATCCCAAATTGCACTCGAAATCATGTGATTACCTATAAAAATTATAACCACAAGTAGTTACCTGCACATTTTACAAATATCAGTATTAAACAGTCATGCACCTACTTCTGCAAGATGGTTCAGATCCATTCCAGTATCCAAGAATTTGATCGGGGGCTTTGAGGAGACATGTGCGTTTCGTTGTCTCATGTGCGCCGTCCAAAGTGTATCCTTCTTTACATCCAAAGGTACACACTGATCCAAGTGTGTTGCTGCAATTTCCAACAATGAAACCATTTCGAGGAGAAAATGAAGGCCGACAGTAGACAACTATGTAAACAGGAAAAGAAAACTGAAATAAGCATATGCAAGAAAGAGGTATCACCTACTCAAGGGCACTCCAGGATAAGTGGGTCAATAACTGAGCGGATCTAAGACAAAAAACATTTTCAAAGGCTTCACTTGAAGGCTGGGAACATAAATTTATGTGTCATCCCCTTGGGTGCAGATAACGGATGGTCCATTCAAAGGCTCGGAGAGCTCGTGCCTGCTGTGCTTTGAGGAGGATAGGAGTTGTTTGTGATTTATACAAGTGCCAAGGAAATATTATGGTTTAATTAAATATAGGGAGGCTCAGCAATTGAGGTACATGCATGTATTTGGAAAGTGGTTGGCATCATCCCTAGCCTGTCATTCTCAGATCGTCAGATACATGTTAAGATGGTCTGAGGTTGCTCACTCTATATATACGTCAATATTTCACCAAAGTTGTTATCATTTTCCCTAGGGAGCTTACATTGACTTTTGCACAAAATAATTAAAAACATAACTGGATCAAAATCAAATTTTTAAAATACTCACATCTCACTTGAATTGAAAACTGACATGTTTTTTCATTCCCTGTACCATCCTTAGCAATGCATGTTATGACATGTTCTCCGATGAAGTACTTGTCAAGTATTCCACTACAGTTTATAAGAGGTTGTTGACCAGAGTTATCAGTAGCGTTAATTGTAGGCAGTTGTATTGTGGTGTAGTTAACTGCACTGTCAGCATATTCTTCAATGTTTCCAGGACAGAATGTAAAGGCAGGTTTCTCAACATCTGTCCAAAGAAAGTCATCCAGTTATATTTATTATTTTACCAAAACGTTTAGATAAAATTTGGCCCAGCATCTGAGCTTTTGTAATGCACAAATGACAAAAGCAACAAAAAAGACCAAAACAGCGCGACACGAGACAAAATCAAATGGCCTGACAATCACAGAGATGCTTGCTTTGGAATTTTGACCTAAAAGTCTGACCAGACTGGCCATAAAATTTTCAAAGGGCTTAGGTTAATAATAATTTACTCGGAAAATGTTTTGAAAAGCACACATTCAAAAACTGATTGTTACTCCTTCGTAAGAAAAGAGAAACTAAAAAGAACTGACTGTTACAAGTAGCTTTATAATTTACCTTTGCAAACAATGAATGTATCATCTGACCAGTTTCCAGAAGAAGAACAAGTCCTAATATCTGACCCATTGACTCGGTAGCCTTGCTGACAAGTAAACTGACAAAGTGTTCCGTATTGAGGATTGTTGATGCATTGGCTAGGTGTGACATCGCCATTTTCAGGTCGAGTTAATGAGCTGCACTGGACAACTGCATTATTTCAAAAGAATAAATTATGAAAAATACCACTAGCTATTAGCTGTTATTTTTTATTCAGTAGGCCGTTTATAAGATATTTTTCGTGCCTTCTTTCCACACCAGTTGACCTTTTTTGGACTAATTTTCTTTTGGTATGGGGAAATATGCGTTAGAGTTAATATAAAGAGTCTACTTAGCAATAATGTAGACGGGTGGTGCTAAGTGTGGTTGGAGAGTTTTTCTTAATCTCACAACTGCAATAAGTAACAAAAATAATTCATTCATGTTTTCATGGAAACTTATTAGCTACACTTTTAAGAGTTTTTCATAACTGACATAGACATTTTCGGTTGACTCCTTAACTGCTCGTAGTGACGACAAAATGTAATATCACTGGTCAACCCTTCGCTGGCAGTCTCTCGCCAGGTGTAAGATTGCCAAAACACAAATAGACCTCTAGTGATCACACTTTCTCGTAGTTCACTTCATGTTTTACACCACTTTCCCTTGAAAAGTCCAGCTCCAAAACAGCCTCGACACTAAAACAGTTTATCATCACGTGAACCCATGTGGAGAAAAGTTCGAAACACTTCACGAAGAAATGCCACGGTAAGATGGCGAAAATGTATACCGCTAAATGATGAGCGGATTCTCGCGTGCCGATTGGCTAATATTTAATGTCAATAAGAGTACAGACGGATGAAATTTGAAAAGCGGACGCAATCAGCGAAAGTTTTATCAATCTTTTCAGCACTGATTAAGCGCTGCATTCTTGATATGGCAAGAATCACACAAATTAATGAGGAAATCATCTAGATTTCTAGATTTCTGATGTCCATTTGGTAAATAAAGACTCGTTTTAAAAATTAATTGAAAAATCTTCTAAAAAAATGAAAGTTTGCTACTCTATCTGCTCAGTTAAAACGAAGACCAACAGACAGCAAAAGGGCCATGCCACCGTTAGTAATTTTAAAAGAGTCCATTTCCTGACTCCACTGATGGCCTGCTTTAGAGTTAGACATAATACGTAAACAAAACACTTATTGCAGGTAAGTTAGTGAGTCCCGCTCTAAATCACGTCATTGCACCCCCTTAAACCGTGGAAAAAACACTTTGAAAAGCTCGGAAAACGTACCTTCACATGTTAGAGGTGAACCAGACCAACTCCCATCTTCTTGACAATGCCTCTCTTTCGTTCCACTTATGGGTTTGTATCCATGTTTACAGTAAAAGAGGCACTTATCACCATATGAATTTAAGGCACTTCCACTGCATCCCGACATGATGACGTTGGCCGTTTTATTCAGTTTCTCGCATTTGACAACTGAAAGAAATTTAATCAGTCATTTTTGTGTCGGTTTCGGCAGCCAGCCTGGTATGGTAACCATTAGGAATAATCAACTGCTTTTTTTCGTTTTGGGGAACTTTGCATTATGAGCGAGCATTTCTAGACAAAGGATTTCAAAGATTGTCCGAGTGTTGTTCGAAGGCCATACGAACGTTTCCGAATGTTTTTTGAAATTTTCCGAAGATTAACAAAGTTCGTCAAAGATTACTGATAAGGTCCCAAAGATGGTTCAACTTTCAGGCACATTCAGCATAAAAACTCGTCAGCAAGCATGACGTCAACGGTATCTGCACGATTGTTCTCTGTGAAAGAAATCCCTGTAATTTGAATTAAAATGTTATTTAGATACTTCTATTGCAGTGAAACTACACGGAAATGCTTAGAAATCTTTCCTTCAGAGGGAAATTACTATATATTTGAAGACATAATTTCCTTAAAAAGCAACGTTTCAGGGGGTTTTTTTTTTTCAGGGTGATGCTTATCTGCGGTTGTTTACAGTAACTTACCGAGCATCTTTGAGACAGCCTTATTCTATACCTATACTTGTGAAATACCTACCCATGCCTACAGCCTAAAAAAGGTTCCCCATTTCCCGTAGTTAATTATATAATTGATACTGAAAGTAAGGCTTACTTTCACAATGTGTATCATTTCCAGTCCAACGGGCGGGTGGCTGTCCGCCTTTAGCTTCGCACTGGCGTTGTATGGAACCTGTGAGACTGTAACCTTTATGACATGTAAACGAGCAGTTTGATCCAAAACGATTTTCATCAGAACAAAGCATTCTACCACTTGGTGAAGGAGCCATCAGCTTTGGTATGCAGTACATCACTAGAAAAATAGAATGCGTAAGTGTTAACAGTAACGAATAATAGTGAGTAAATATCCAATAGAAAGCATGTAACATTAATGAAAATATTAAAATAGACTCGAGGGCGTTTTCTTTCAAAGTGGGAAGTAAAACGGGGCCCTGGGGAGGAGGTTCACAAAACCGGCTTATTTGTGGTCTTCCAAATTCAGTTATCCCCCGTTTACGCTGAAAGGGGTTATTAGTTTTCAAGACGTTTAGTAAGGGATAGATTAAAAACAAATTCATAAAGTTTTGGTCTGCAGAAGGGACTGATTTGCTTGAGGAAACTGATCAGTGGTATTTAGAATGAGACTGTAGTTTTCGTAAAATCTTTTGCACTGCGTCGACGGCAAGTCAGGAACACTTGATTAATTATTCACTAGAGATTTATAAACGTAAATTAACCACCTAGCGACTTTTAACAGCTGACGTTTTAAACGTTAGCCTTCTTTGAAGCAAAAATAAAATTTAGGTAGGAAACGCCATCAAGATTTAATTATTTTAGGAAGGATCTTGCGAAGAATAATCAGACTGAAATGCGAATATAATATTGTGAGTGCCGACTTCAGCACAAAATGCCTGCGTGTGTGTAATCATTCTGTAGCAATTATTTTTTAATATTTACAACGTCGGGTTCGCAGACAGGCCAGAGGCCTTTATTTATCTTCGAATATTACATTCTAACATATAATCAGAAGTTCACAAGTATATGGCCCAATCTCTAGTTGATAGATTGACATATAGGGCCGTATCCAGCGGTAAAAACCTGACTAATAAGAGTAATCGACCTCCTCCCCACTCCACCCCAACCTATCCCACCCAAGATGTCATTAGGTCACTTACCGGAGACAGTGACATCAAATTTGCATTCCGCTTTATTTCCACTGTCATCGGTAAAAATGTATTTGACAGAATGAATGCCTTCTTCAAATACGTCACCAGGATTTTTCCCAAAGTGCTGAACTTTTGGCGAGTCTCCTGAGTTGTCTGTAGCATACGGTACAGTCCAGTTTATCCTCTTTGATTTGGAATTCCTGTCAGCATACTCCATTATTGTATCGGGACAAGATTCACCAAAATCAGGCGGGGAAACATCTGTTTAGAAAAGTGTAAAGACAAAATAGAACAATAATTGATAGGCGCATGAATCTTCTGTTAAAAAAATATTTACTTTCAGAAAACATGAATGTCACCTTGTGTTCGCGAGAAAAAACTAAGCTGAAAAGGCTTGTTTGTCAAATTTATCTGTTGAGTCCATGAATACTAAATTGTTTTCATTAAAGTGCTAATGATGAAAAAGAAAAAGAGACGTCTTTTATCGTCCTCAGATAAAGACTACCAAAGAGCAAATACGCCAAATTAATGTCAAGACTAAATTTCAACAAGAACATAGATTATTTTATCTCTACTTTCGAGCTTTTTTTATCTGTCATTGCTTGAATAGAGCCAAAACGGACTGGAGACGTACCTTCGCAGTGTGTGTTTTCAGTTGAAGACCAGTCGCCACTCTGGGTGCATGTTTTTATGGTTGGCCCTTGTAGCATGTATCCTGACGAACATTTGAATTGACACTTCATTCTGTAGGAAGAACTGCTCACTTTACAGGATGCGGGTTCCACTGAGAGTCCTTTCGAGTCGACAGTAAGCGGGGAACATGTCACAGCTTAAGCATGAGACAAAAACAATCATTAGTAAACAAAAACAATGATTAGAGGAACGAACAGATCATGTAATTGACAGGCACTCTTATCATAACAATGTATGGCTGTGTTAGAGTTTCTGACGAGTTAAGTTCAATTTGCACGTACTGTACTGTATATATGAAGTGTTGAAAAATTAGTAAAATATCAATTATTAAATTGGCAAATTGAATATTCGATCGACACCGATAACTCGAAACCCCGCTTAATCGAATTGTGTTTTTTTCGTTTCTCTTCAGAGTTCGAGTTACCGGGATTCTACTGTTTATTCAGTAACTGAAAATGAAGATAGTATGTTTTAAGCCTGGTGATTAAAGGATAGTGATAGATAGGTGTTTTTCTGTAAATGACACAGGAGTATTTGGAATCTTTTACAGAGTATATGCTTGTGTAATTTACTGAAAAACAACATCTTTCGATTATATCAGTTTTGAACATTTTGGGGGCATTTTGGGGCTAGTGGGAGGGAGGTAAGAAGGGGAACGAAACAAAGGACGAACACAATTTTAAAAACTATGGCTATTCCTTTTTGGGCAGAGTAGGGTTTCTCTTAGTGGATTTACATAAAAGACTTAATCCTGTTATGGTACTTCATAAGTTTCAACTCGTCGGGATATAAACCTTTGAACGTACAAGCTGGGGAGCTGGGTCTATTCTGCTTTTGACGTCATGGCCGATCTAGACCCAGCTCTTCACTGTGCGCCGTGACGTCAAACAAGAATGCACTTAGTGATACACTCAATAACCAAACAAACCGAACCTGGAATTTTAAAGCTGCGACGGCATAGATTTAAAATCGCTAAAATCACAACAACACGCGTACGTGCGCTACTTCTAAATTCGTTTTGAGCCTAATACGTCAAGATTAAAAACTGCCTTTTCATTTTACTTACCTGTATGTTTGCTGATATGATATATGATAGCTTTATTTTCACACGCTGTTTCCATCGGCTTTTCTAAAAAAACTATTATTACACTAGTATCCCTCTAGACTTCAGATTATTTATAAACTTCCAAGCCTTTAGCTTTTTGTTTCGGTTTTCCGGCAACCCAGCCGCAATCTTCCTTCGAAATTCCCTGTTCAGTTTGTTTGGTTCTTGAGTGTATAACTTGTTTGACGTCACGGCGCCCAGTGGGGAGCTGGGTCTAGACCGGCCATGACGTCAAAAGCAGAATAGACCCAGCTCCCCACTGTGCGCGGTTTTAGACCCAACTGGAAGTGAAAATATTGCGTTTTAAGGTCGAAAACGCTGTGAAAAAAACGAGATTTCGAATTTCTTTTTTCGATGTTCGCATCAGCATACCACGAAGATTTGATCAGGCAAATACAAAAAAATCTGTCATATATACTTTAAGATGGAAGTAGGTTTTCGCTCAAATCTAGGTACGCTTTTGTACCACAAACCTGCAGTTGTTAAACATGCATTCGGCACAATGAAAAAAAGAAAGTCGTCTGAAATACATTCACTTTCGTATATGCTAGTTGTTCTGACCTTTACAACTTAGAGGTACGCCGCTCCATGCTTTGTTAGCTTTACATTCTATAGAATGTGAGCCGCTAACACGCTTATATCCGAGGTTACAGTTAAAAAAGCAGATTGTTCCAAACTTTGGGGAGCTTTCTTGGCATCCACTTCCTGCCATGGTTACTTTGGCAGGTACTGAAATGACTGGGCATTTGATCGCTGAAAATTAAAAGATCGCCGTACGTCAGTACACGTTTAAACTTTTGCAAACATACAGAAATTCTGTGTCATGCAATACAGGTCAAATGCAAATATTGATAATTAAGCTTTTTAAAATGTATGAGGAGTTTCGCGCAATTCGAGTGCATTAATGAGTTATATAAGCATTTTGAAAGTTTTAAAAATGCTCAAGAAGTGCAAGAAGCACTCAGCTCCACCTAGTGATTCCCTATGCACTTCTCTCGTGTTTTTAAAAGTGCCCGCGTGCTTTGAATGCACTCAGGCGCGTTTATTTTATCGGCCCAAGAGAGAATTGTCGAAATATTTTAAGGGAACATGCCATTTTTAAATAGAAACTGAAATTTCGATTGTTGGGGTTCCTTCTCATCTTAACTCAAATAACAACAATAAGTACCTGGCTTATTGAAATTGTTGTTTTGTGTTGAACCCCGAACAACCCTGGAATGTTTACCTGTACATTTTGAATCTTCCCCAGTCCAGTAAGCAGTGTCATCTTCACTCTTTTCGCATATCCTTGGAGGGCTCGATTTTGTTTCGTATCCATTGCGGCATTTAATCTCGCACTGAGTACCAAGCAAATTGCCACAAATTGCAGGTTCCAGCACGCCATTTGGAGGCGCAACAAGTGGGTTGCAACGAAGAACTACATAAATAAATAATATACTTTTTAGTTCAGATTATTTGCATTTTCCAGTGGAGGACCAGAGGTGTGACAAACGGGGGGGATGGGGTTGGGGTGGGAGGGGGAAATAAAGATGAGTCTTTTATTGTTTTAAAAGAGGGAGTTTTTTGGCACTTTTAGCCATACATTTTTGAACAAAAGTAGGTGGATGTGGAAACAGTATGCCTCTTACCTAGATCCGCCAAAGTTTGTACAATACAATATCCATCTAAGTGTACTGTTACTTTCTGTCGCTGCTCAGTGTAGCGTTAACATTATTTACAAGCACACAAAAACTGGTATACATTCCCTTCTAGCTGAGGCCTCTTTTTCTTTGTGTCAACTCAGCAAATACAAAGGAAAAGAGGCCTCTGCTAGTATATATGCATTGGACAAGTCTACAACTGATACCTTTTACTTCTACTCTAAAAGAACACGTTTTTGTATTTCCACTTTGATCCCTGGCTGTAAAAGTTACAACATGAGTTCCTTCTGAAAATTTGTAAGATGTATCAGCGGGCAAAATCTCGCTTGGAGTGACAAGCATGTCAGGGGTTTGACCATCGTTATCCGTAGCTGTAATTGGCGTCCAGTGGACTATTTTATCAGTCTTTCCTTTATCAGCAATCACGACTTCGTCTGAAGGACAGTCTCCCACAAACTGTGGTTTCTCGTTATCTAAAAAACGCAACGAAAAATATAATTAACAATTAGACTACGAGCCCGAGTTTTCTATGAGCAAATAGTCAACGAGGCGCAGCCGAGTTGACTATTGCTCATAGAAAACGAGGGAGAGTACGTAGTCTAATTGTTTTAGTAGAAACTCTAAATGATTGCAGTCCAAAACCTACAATATTGTGCACTTTGAAGACAAAAATCAAGAAAATTTACCGCTTAAAGAGCTACGCGAGCGCGCGACTGTTTTCTATCGGCGAGTAGAAATCAGTGGGAGAACCAATCAGATTCGAGGATTTCCATTAGAACACAGCTGAATTTCTACTAACAGTTTTTAGATGGCGCTGCGTGGAGAATTCTCAAAAGTAAAATGAAACCTTTTTTCGAACCTTTTCGTTTCAGTTTACATTTTCAACTGCGAAATTAAAACCAATAATAAACAAGGATTTTTGTTATAATTTATCCTTGAAAAGAGAAAACATTAATTATATTAAATTTATTAGAAACTTAAATTTGAATTCAGCGGTGACAGTACACAGAGTGTAAAGCAAATTTTATATTCGTTGACATAATAGAAACCCGATTTCTCGAACCAATTTTTTGTTTCCGTTAAAGTTCCGAGAAATCGGGATTACACTGTACACATAAAAGGTACATAACCCTTTGAACTGGCTATCTAGAGGGACGAAAAGAACAGAAGCTGCCGTCGACTATCGTCTTTTCTCTTTTTTCATTTGACATTTCTGTAGAGCCTGTCCACAGCCAAATGTTACTCAAAATAACTTTTGTAGAGTTCATGCCGCGGCTAAGCGTCCCACTTGTGAGAGTCCCCCCATAGTGCTTCTTATTTTACGTTAACGTAAACAAAACTAAACCCAAAGTATTTCAATAAATTATACTAGTAACTGGTTACTTTGATATATAACTCACCAACACAATTGAAATTTGGATTAACAGTCCAACCTCCATTGCTACAAGTAGCTTCAGTCGTGCCCACTAGCTCGAAACGATCCCTACACCAAAAGGTGCATCTTGTACCATGAATGGGCCCAGCGGCAGACGTACACGAAGCAGGAGTTACTTCTCCACGATTAGAAACAGCCACGGCGCCACATTTTTTTGCTAATGAAGAAGACGTTATTAAGAAAAAAGCTTAAGAATAATTACACAAACAATATATAAAAGTAATAAAATTAAATAATAAGTAAAAATAATTTAATCCATTAATTAAAAGACCTGTACAGGTCGAAAATAGATTCGGTGGGCAACTTCTCTGTATGACTGATGTTATAAAAGTGACAATTTTGTTATTTGATCGGATCATTTGTAGCTGTTTTATTAGCAATTATGTCCAATATGCCATATGCTCAAGCAAGGCTTCTGGCAAAATTCATTTATACCTGTTAATATGAACATGCCTACCTATACATTTTGGTGTGTAGCTTGGATTCCAGTTGCCATATCTAGTGCAAACGGTTGCGGCATTGGAGGAGTCTTGCAGCTCATATCCAAAATCACACTCAACACTGCATACTGTACCCATTTTTGCTTGTTTTCCGTCAGCACACGTACTCTCTGGCTTTTTCTTACCATTAGAGGGAGTCCTCCAGTCACTTGTGTGGCAAACAATTTCTATGAAAACAATTTTCTAAGTTAGTTTTTTTTTTTTATTATATGGCGCTGAAAATAACTTCCCATGTGTATTGTTAGCTTCAGTCAAATATAATAAATGTTTTTTTTAGCAGTAAGCCTTTCATTTACATAGGATTTAAATTAGAAATTCCACTTTTAAGATCATGCACAGACTGGTCGTGCAGCTTTATACCCTTGTTGCTATGCATGCCGTCTACCGGCCGGTTTTCTTGCTATGCATGAATAAAAAGTTTGCGGGTGTTCAGTTTATTTGGCGAGTTAATGTCAGAAAGTGAGAATTGTAGAAATCGCATAAGTTATACATTCCCGAGGGAGAAGTACCGTCAGGAAATTTGGCTGGGGTGTTTGGCGCCCTTCTTGAATCTCAGACTAAAGTATGAGATTAATTTCCCTAGCCTAGGCCGATACAAGTTTATTGCAAGAAACAACCTGATTGTTGACCAGAGTGTACAAATCGAAAAGCATATCCTTTGGCACCTGCACATATGTCTATTTAGGTTTTTGTATAGACCATGGAAAAATGTGGTCGATTCATTCATTCACGTTTTCGAAACGAGCATCCCATTTGTTGTTTGTTTGCCCAAAAACAGCCTTACAGATTTTTTTAAACATCATCGACTCGTAATTAAACCACTATACATGTACTTTGAAATGTTAAACAATGAACTAGACTGCATAGATTGTGAGAAAATCAGCATTGTGGAAACAAGAAAATACCGCCCCCGTTGATGTGGTAAAAAAATGTTGCTAAAAATACAGTGAGAAGTTAAGCTATGGTCATTTGTGATCGGTATGGTGTAGTTTGGAAACCCGAGGGTTGTCTGCCCACCCAATTTCTATTTTTTAATTAAAACCTATACACCCCAAAACTAAAAGAATAATTAAAAAAATACACACCAATACATGACTTTCCACTGAGTCTGTATCCTGGATTGCATAAACAGTTATATCCTGCGTAGGTCTCTTGACAGATATGATCACAGCCCCCATTGTTGCATTTGCATTCATCACAATCAACAATTCGCGCACTCGCACCCGAACAACTATCTCCCCCATGACATGGCGCAGGATCGTCACATCGGCGAATCTGACGAACTTTTCCATTGCAATTGCAATGATTTACTGGATCTGGGTTCCATCTGCTCCATCTGCCATCCACCGCTGCAGAAAGGAAAATAGAAAACGAGTTGTTGAGGACGAATGCCGAGAATCCGAGATGAACACGTACAAACTCAGGAACTCAGGACAGCATGTCACCGATTTCAAACTTCTCTCATTTTAATGTTCCTTGAAGTCGATGTGGTACATCATCTTTAGTTATATTTCGCGTTTGGCTTTCTCCCTTTTTGTTTCTGCTCTCATTATAATTAAACGTGAAGTGAACGGTTCAACTAATAATGTTTCGGAGTGGAAAATGGGGTATATTCAAGGTCTTCCTTCTCCTAAACGAATACCGGGACCCCTCTTTTGTATTTCAAAAATAAAGCTACCTTAAGATAACCAAGCAAAAGGAATGTTCATGCGCACAATGAAAGTGCTATCTGAAGAATCCTGTCTCTATTCTTATACATATACATTTAAATACTAGCTTCAGTTGACAAAGCACGTTAGGCTAGGCCTTTTAAGAGAAATAATTCTCTTCAATCCCGACCCTTGCCTAAGTTAGTTATTTTAAAGCAATGGAAATTCTTGGATTTATGGCATTCTCGTTCCCAGAGCCTCCGTTTCTTTTGGTCACGTGGTCAGCGAAACGAAGGGCTCTGGTAACACTGACTACCGGATGTCGTAAAATCCACGACATCCGGTAGCGCATGCCCACTGCATAAATGTTCGTCTGCGTCTGCTCAGTAAAAGAAAGGGGAAGGCTGGGGCTGACTAACACGAGAACTCGAGAAGAAAACGAATTTTGAAAGAAGATACGAGATTTGAGTTTGGCGTTCGAAAGAGCTGTACAGCAATCCTTGCTACAACTGTCGGAGGACATCAAGAAACAAGTAATCGTTAAGTAGAACGACTGTCCTTGTGTTTTGCCCGCTGGTTTTGGCAATTCAAGTCGTTGATAACTTACACAATTCGATACGTTTGGAACACATTGAATTGCATGGCTGATCATGATAGATGTGTTCTTGTTGTGTCGTCTCTACACGCAATATTATCTGAAGGCAAAGTTAGAATCCAGAGGAATTGGAGTTATAGTCGCGCTGTTATAGTGTTTAAACATGGCGTCGAGGATATCATCAGCCGATAACATTCCGACGGTTGATGATACTGTGAAATTTATTTATGGCCATGCGGAAGTATTGCAGAAAATTCAGAACTAAAAAAGCCGCTGATCGACGAGGTATCATTCTATTGAGCAGCGGTAAGAAATATCACATTGAATTTCAAAATCTTCATGTAATTCATGAACTTCATTTAGTGTGTATATCTTGTATAAGCTAAGTTGATAGTGCAAATGTTTGCAATATTTTTAATGCAATAAAAAGTACAACCGAGTCACACCTTACAAGTGATGTATTTGTCATTCGTTCATAAACAAAGGTCTGCTTCGTGAATACGTTATTCCAACAAACTCCCAGTGTTATTCGGTCTTTTTCCGGTACATTTTCAAACTTGCCCGCTTCATCTTCAATTGTTTCGATGACCGGAAGTATAACTAAAATTGCGTAGAAGCGTTTCGTTTTTTACCTAATTACGCATGCAGTTTTTATCAGCCAATCAAAAAAATCATATTTTTTACCGTTACCAGGGCCACTACGTCATGTCATTTAAAAAAATACGCGTGGCCCTGGGGAAGAGGATGGGATTTATGGCTAAACCGGCTGAAAGAAAAAAATATAACTATGCTGCTTACTACTATAGTAAATCGTGGAAAATTACAACATACCAACACGCCTTCTTCTGGCGCAACTTTGTGCATTTTCGAACAACGAAGTAGAGATGATAAATATGGAAATGCCAAGGTTCAATTGGAAAAGAAGCATTTCGTCTAAATGTTGCTAGCCTGGAGTCGGAAGTCTAAAATGCGACTCTCGCCTTGAGTTCTTTCCTCCCAATGTTTAATCTTTATAACGGTGTTTTCCTTAAAAGAAAGTGAAAACAAATCAGTCTGTGAGCACATCAGTACATGAATTCTCGAGACTTCAAACTTTCGTGATTTTCGGGAAAAAGAAAGTCGCTCATTTATAAGAATAAATGTTAAAGAGTTAGACTCAAAATTCGCAAATATAAAGTGTCACAAAATATTGCCAAGGGAAACAACAAAACTAACGGCAGTAAACATTTTCTGATTAGACCACTTAGACCACTGTGATAATCGAGAAAGTAAATAAGCATTCGATTTGCAACAACAAATGAAAAACTAAAGTGTGTTGCTCATCAAGTTCTGCAATTGAAAGCAGCGTTATGTCAAACAATTTAATTAGTAGACTTTCAGTACAACTCTCTGATTCTTTCATTAATCGCAAAAGAGAAAACCGAAGCATATGCATATCTCTCGTTCTCTGGTTCCTTGTATAGTCCGATCCAATTGGCTTTATTGTTTTGTGAACAGTCTATTGTGGCATGTTTTCTAAATACTTTTATCTATAGTACTATATGATTTGTTCTGGTTACCGAATCGAGACCAAAACTGTTGCCGGTGAATGCCTAGAGGGAACCTTCCATAAATTACATGAGCTGATTGCATGCTTGAAATACTTCACAGCCATGTATGTACATTTCGCCGATAAAACATATTAAAAATTGAGGTTAAAAAACTGTTTAAATATCACTAAACGTTTTCGCTCTATTTGATCATCATCAGAGTAAAAATCTGCATGAAGCTTGGTGTTTTTATAGATTAGGCTTTATCCGTTACGTAATACCAGTTCTCATGGGGAACAAGGTAAGGTCAAATGATTAGACTTGTTAACCGGGTGGGGGTCTGAAAGTAAATTGTTGGCTTTTGTACACCTTAACTGGCAAACTTATTGTTGGGTAGTTGCACTAAATCGCTCTAAATCGGCTAAAAAACCACAGCACACAAAAGGAACAATGCAATAATAATAACAATCTTTTATTAGGAAGCTCCAATCACTTAAGTGGTTTACATGAAGGTCCTAACACTAGATATATATTATATAAATTAAAATCTATTAATTAAAATCTATAAATTAGAGCTAAAACCGAAATATAAAAAAATATTTACAACATTTACATTAAAAGGATTAAAAATACTTAATTATAGAAAGCAGAAAAAAGACACATCTTAAAAATTGGCAAACTTGCTGAATTTCTTACAGTTCTCTCTAACTCATTAAAGTCTTTGAAACACTGGTACCGCGAACGGTGCTTTCCCCACGATGTTTTCTATGAATATTCAGGCTGAATCGACAGTGATCAACACCAATTTTCTCCTTATATTGTAATTTTTGGGGAGCTGTATTGTAGGAGTGCATATCACTCTTTCTTACAATGTCCAAAGAATGATTAAGTTGGTCATTAATACACTTGTATGCAAATATACATCGATGACATTTCCTACGTTCTTCGAGATTCAGCCATCTCAAGACTGTTAATGCATCAGTGGATGAGGAGTGAAGTGATCTAGGCTAATATTAACTTAGCTGCTTTGTTTTGCAGAATTTGCAATTCATTCATTAGTGAGACATTGCCCTGTCACCCCAGACTAAAAATCAGCATAGTCAAAAATAGGTAGCACTAAGCTGTTATCAAAAAGTAACCGGGCATTATAAGGTAAATAATACTTAATCCTACGTAAAAGACCAAGGTTATGCAAGAGTTAAGGTGAGAGGTTTTTATTGTAATTCAATGATTATTTTTTCGCTCTTTTCGGCTTTATTTAGTTCCCCATGCAAATCCTTATAAATATGCTAAATCGCTCTAAATCGGCTAAAAAAACACACAACACACAAAAGGAACAATGCAAGAGTTAAGGTGAGAGGTTTTTATTGTAGTTCAACGGTTATTTTTTTCGCTCTTTTCGGCTTTATTTATTTCCCCATACAAATCCTTATAAATATGCAAATCGCTCGAATTACGTAGCACTGCAAAGGTCATCAAAATAATTTTACTCAAATATCGAGCTTGGGCTACCTGTGATCTGAAGTGTGGCCGTTAATTTATAAACATGACCACTTGTTTATCTACGTTCGGATCAAACTTCCATTGTTGGACGAGGAAATAATTGTCCCCTTCGTTAAGTATAGAGTTTGTTTTCGTAGCAAACTTTAAACAAAATTACCGTCGTAGAAATAGTACAATTGACAACTATAAATCATTTTATTATGGCATAGATTATGCAATTATTTTCTGCAAATTCAATTTGAAGCAAGGCGCGAAACAATCAGAGACGCGCTCGAGTTTGTAACAAAGCTTAAGTGGCAGTTTCTCTTAAAGCGGTCCATCGCATTTCGGGTCGGAAAAAAGTTTTCCCTCAAACCTTGCCCAGTGAACTATCTTAGGTTGTAAGTAAATGCAACGACTTTAGTTTTTGGAAATACGTTAAAATATATTTTTAGAGCTCTCAACAGTGAAGGCGGCTAAAGGCCTAATTTTGAGCTTGGCCAGAACGAGAAATTTCATAAGTTGACGAGCTCGCCGCTCAAAAACAACTAAACGCACTAAATTATTATTATTATTCCTAAGTTAATTTGAGGAGCGAAAACAGAGTGGGGTGAAAAAAACTAGCTTGACCATGCAGACTGACATCAAGAATGGTCAAAAAGAGCAGCGAAGAGCTCATTTGTTGATGCCAATATATTTAATCTATACGTGCAACGGACTTACCCTATAATAAGTTTACCAGTTAAGTTGTACAAAGGCTAACAATAACACAGCTTTCTGATTGGTTCGCCTTTCTGACGAACAAGGAAGTGAATTGTAATCATTTCCATCACAAAGGAACACAATGGAATCGCTGTTACTCAGTGGAGCTGTAATCTATTTGAAAACAGCGGTGTTAAGCATAGCCTGCGAACGCAGACGTATTTCCGCCTGTCGTCTGCGTTCGCAGGCTATGTTAAGCACCACTGAATCCTCATTGTCACTGGTGATGAAACCGTCAAGAGGGAAAAAACCCTGTTTAATGTATAAAGACTACGAGGGCGGTCGTAATGGCTTAGGTCTTTCACCTAACGTTAAAGATCTACTGAAAAAAACAACTAGCTTAACCATGCAGTCTAACATTAAGAATGGTCAAAAAGAGCAGCGAAGAGCTCATGCGTTGATGCCAATACATTTAATCTAGACAATCTAGATATTTTATTTTATTATTAACGCTTATGGGTGTAGGATTACCCATACATCTACTTGTTGACTCCCTAGATTCTTCAGACTCCTCAACTTCTTCACTAATTTTAATTTTACTGAGCTCGGGTTTTAGAAAGATAACTCACTGAAGTAAAAGGTTTGTTTACTACCGTAATGATTCGATTTAGCGCCCTCCTTCCAATAAGCGCCCTCTTCCGAATAAGCGCCCCCGTTCGAATGCGTTTTTGTCAATAAGCGCCCCTATTCCAATAAGCGCCCCCATTCTAATAAACGCCCCCATTCTTATAAGCGCTTCTATTCTAATAAGCGCCCCTATTGTGGAAAACTGCCCCTACTGAAGTCATCGACATCGACTAGATAAACTCACGAACAATCATCGTACCGTATATTTACTGCTAAAATGAACAATTATTTTAAAAGTAACTGAACTTTCAACAATTTGTTACTGTTACAGTTTCTGTTATTGTTAGTTATTTTAATATTTATTAAAGTTTTGTTTTGAACATTTGGTTGTTTCTTAAAAAATTAAATAAGCGCCCTGTCTCGAATAAGCGCCCTCCCTTAAGGTGCCAAAAGTAAATAAGCGCCCCGGGCGCTAAATCGAATTATTACGGAGTGCAAAACTGGACCCGGAAGTCTGCCACTTTGTAAATCCCTTTGGAGTTTAAAATGCAGTGGAATGCCTTAACATGGTTGTCAACAATTAATCTATCAAACTTATCGAGGAAGAAAACTGACGTCAAAATAACATCATATCTCCTCCAAGTTTTACAGAAAGTGTTTTATCCAGAAGATGGTTGTTGCACGTTTATCTTAATGATGTTTTTCAGTTACAAATAATCGTAGAAAAAGGCAGGCTAATATCTTTTAACTTGGATCGAATATTTAAATTTTGCATTACTGTCTTCATTACTTAAAAAAAACGAAGGACGAGTGCATTTGAAGTCATCTGTCCTATTTTCGTATTCCTTTGCCGGGAACTTGACAACGACGACGGAATCATTCAAGTGCATATTATGGACAGCTGTACAGGAAAGAAATGTTTACAGCAAAACTGAACACTGCATTATTGTAGTTGGCGATTAGAAACGTACCTTGTTAATGGTTGGGAGCAACTTGCAAAGAGCTACTAGAAAAAGTATCTCCAGACGAAATAGCTTATGAAGCAGTTTCAAAACTGTGTGCAGCTGACTTACCCAATAATACGTTTGCCAGTTAAGTTGTGCAAAAGCTAACAATAACACAGCCTTCTGATTGGTTCGCCTTTCTGACAAACAAGGAAGTGAGTTGCAATCATTTCCATTACAAAGGAACACAACGGAATCATTATTACTGAGTGGAGCTTTTATTTAATCTATTTGAAAACAGCGGTGTCTATCACAAACCGGATTCCCATTGTCACTGATGATGAACCTACACAGAGGGAAAAAGTCCTGTTTTATAAATAAAGACTATGAGGGCTGTCGTAATGGCCTGCGTCTTTCACCTAACGTTATAGATCTAATGAAAAAAAAAACCTAGCTTGACCATGCAGGCTAACATCAAGGATGGTCAAAAAGAGCAGCCATGAGCTCATGCGTTGACGTCAATATAATTAATCTAGACAATCTAGATATTTTATTCTATTATTAACGCTTATAAGGGCAGGATTACCTATCCACCTACTTGTTGACTCTCTAAGTTCTTCAGACTCTTTAACTTCTTCAATAATTTTAATTTTACTGAGCGGTTTTAAAAATACCTCACTGAAGCAAAAGTTTTGTTTACTGAGTGCAAAACTGGACCGGAAGTCTCAGCCACCTCGTCAAATCCCTTTGGAGTTTAAAAATGCAGTGGAATGCCTTTACATTGTTGTTAACAATTAATTTATCAAACGTATTGAGGAAGGAAACGTCAAATAAAAAATATACTATCTCCTCTAACATTAACTGAAAGTGTTTTACTCAGAAGATGGCTGTTGCACGTTTATCTTGCTCCTAGTATGATGCAGGCAGGCTAATATCTTTTAACTTGGATCAAATATTTAAATTTTGCATTACTGTCTTCATTACTTAAAAAAGAACCAACGACGAGTGCATTTGAAGTCGTCTGTCTTATTTTGGTATTTCTTTAGAGCTTGACAACGACGATGGAATGATTCAAGTGAATATAATGGATAATGTGTAGTAATGCAATGTTTACAGCAAAACAGAACACTGCATTATTGTAGTTGGCAGTTAGAAACGTACCTTGTTAATGACGCTGGGAGCAACTTGCAAAGAGCCACTAGAAAAAGTACCTCCAGACGAAATAGCTTATGAAGCAGATTCAAATCTGCGTGCAACTGACTTACTCAATAATAAGTTTGCCAGTTAAGTCAAAAGCTAACAATAACACAGCTTTCTGATTGGTTCACCTGGCTTTCTGACAAACGAGGAAGTGAATTGTCATCATTTCCATCACAAAGAAACACAACGGAATCATTATTACTGAGTGGAGCTTTAATCAATTTGAAAACAGCGGTGTCTATCACCACTGGATTCTCTTTGTCACTGGTGATGAAACCATCCAGAAGGAAATTAAAAAAACCCTGTTTTGTAAATAGAGACTACGAGGGCGGTCGTAATGGCGTACGTCGTTCACCTAACGTTATAGATCTAATGAAAAAGCAAAAACTAGCTTGACCATGCAGACTAACATCAAGAATGGTCAAAAAGAGCAGCCATGAGCTCATGCGTTGATGCCAATATAATTAATCTAGACAATCTAGATATTTTATTCTATTATTAACGCTTATGAGTGCAGGATTACCTATCCATCTACTCGTTGACTCCTTAACTTCTTCACTATTTTTAATTTTACTGAGCGGTTTTAAAAGATACCTCACTGAAGCAAAAGTTTTGTTTACTGAGTGCAAAACTGGACCGGAAGTCTCAGCCACCTCGTCAAATCCCTTTGGAGTTTAAAAATGCAGTGGAATGCCTTTACATTGTTGTTAACAATTAATTTATCAAACGTATCGAGGAAGGAAACGTCAAATAAAAAATATACTATCTCCTCTAACATTAACTGAAAGTATTTTACTCAGAAGATGGCTGTTGCACGTTTATCTTGCTCCTAGTATGATGCAGGCAGGCTAATATCTTTTAACTTGGATCAAATATTTAAATTTTGCATTACTGTCTTCATTACTTAATCAAAGGCTCTATGAGCAAAGTCGTGAATGTGGTATATTATAAACTGATAGCCCAGAATTAGCCAAAATAAATTTTAAATGTCTGCTGACAAACAACATTTTTTGTAATTGTCTATGAAATCTGTTAACATATGTCACAGTTGAGTCATGTTTAAAATTCTAGCTGGTAAGTGATAAATAACCCCATATTCTAACTGAAAACTAACCATCCAGTAGTCCATCGAGGCCTTCTAGCTAAGCAGCTAAGAAGTGAAGATTATTTCAGAGCTTAAAATAATTAATGCTGAGAGAGACACGTATAGTGGTAACAAGATATGAGGTACCTTAAGATGCTGCGAAGCTGGTAATGGAAAGAAGCTAGGGATTTTTTTCCACCAAACTGTTTCACATTTGCTAAAGGGTTCTTTAATTAATAACCAGGTAGCTCAGCCATTTTATACAGGACAGTGGTATTATTCGACATACATTTTTCTCTGTTAAAGAATGGCAGACACTGTGACAGAAGGCAAATAATTAAAAGAAACTAACAGATGCCTCATACATGTGACTTCTAAGAATTGAAATTGGCAGGAAACAGTAAAGCCAACATAATTTATTATCAATTTAGAGGCGTGATACATGTAACAAATGAAAACTGCTGCTTATTTCCTTTTCTGGTATCTTTACTTGCAACCAAAAAGTTTACTTTACCCCTTTACATGCCACGAAAATCATCAATGCATTTTAATCAGCCTTATTAATTCATTTTTAAATAATCTCTATACATTGCCAGCCATCCTGCAAAGATCTGGTGGCCATGTTGGATTAAAGGATCTGAACCTTAAAGCTTGTTTATCTTTTACTCTTTGTTTTCAGCAGTCAATAACAATAACTCCAAATATTTTATTTTTCAAGCTGTACAGTCTGCTAAAAGTCAATTTATAGAGAGCAGTATTCACTGTTTGTGAAAAATATATGAGAGTAAATTTGAAATAAAATTCTTTTTCTGATCATGTGTTTCATACAACGTTACGGCAGGAGGATGTTCATTCCAGCCCACACCTCTTGACAGCCTAGCCCCATGCAGAGTTCAGTGATGTGTTGTATTGCAGGATATTGTTTTGGCAAATCTATAAATTAATTCAAAATTCTACGTGCCTTGTTAAAATAAATCTGTAGGACAACACGTACAACAAACCATCTAAGTGTAAGCAATTTGTTATTTATCAGCATGGCATGCAACCAGGTTCCTTTTTGGCTGAGATAAGGGGGGGGGGGGAGGCATAGGACATGTACAGAAATCGACCTTAAGGTTACTATTGTTATATTAGTGGCTATTACATTTTAGCGCTTTTAGTGAGTTGGGCGAAAATCGCTTAATTTAGTACTTGCTAAAATTTGTCTTGGTCAAATTTCAAGTACCCCGGTACCTCCCCGGTACCCCCTTCCCACCCTAATGGAACACAAAAATGGATACTGGTAACTTTGTTCTTTTAGGCAATGCAATTTATATTCATTCAATGTCAAGATATGGTAGTCTTTTTCTTTTACTGAACATTTATTTTCTTCTTAGCCATATATTAATCACCAGCCAGTAAAAGCTGGTTTACACGATATATTTACTATTTTTTGAAGTTTTTGGAAAATCCCTATATAGTCGCTAAATCTTGCTCAGAAAAAATCGTTAAAATTAATAGCTGCTAACAATAGTACTCTCTCAGTATTTCTTTGAATGTCTACCCCATAGCACTCAGTGGATGTTGACAAAGCAAAAAATTACCTGAGTGCAATGATACACCCCTGGAGAACTACAATTACCACAGTTGAACTAATATGTCCCTTTTTTGACAGACCATGTGTATGAAGAAAAAATAATTGTAAGGGTTTGATGCATAATACTGTGTTTACAAATGTAGTTTTGCCTTCAAAAGCAGAGCAAATTTATCATTCACATAACATGATAAGGCTTGCTACCTAATGAGCTACGAATGCCAGAGGAAATTTTGATTTAACTTTAAGTCATGAGATAGATGTACTTGGGAACTTCGTTAACGAGAGTGTGACAACGAATATAAAATATTACGAGATACAAAAACTTGACGAACGTGCAAATGAATGATCGACCGAAAGACAAAGCAAGCCAACTATAGATATCTCTAATTGTTTCCAAACGCATCAGTTTAATCTTGCTGAGTGAGACTAATTTGTAGCGGAAAATACTGCCTTATTTAGGGTGATTTATTACTTACCCACTATTTGATTGCATTTCAATGGAAGATAATTTCATATCCGCGGACTTTCAAAATAAGCTATTGTTCGGCGTGCAAGTTTCTTGCTTCCTTGCATTGGCCATCCTTTCCATTGCATTGTGTGTAAATGTGGATTCGAGCACTGGCCTCACTAGAAAAATTCCTTCCAGAAAGGAAAAAATATTCGTATTCTCCTGATGTACATCCATAAGTTTGCATTACAACTCGGGACACCAGCCCTTCACGTTCATCCGCCATTTTGAACTTAATTTAAACTTAATATAAAATTGCCAGGTTACCAAGGGAGTTTACACAAATTTAATTGAAGCAGTCCGCTATAAGTCGTTCTTTGCATTCACGACTTAAAAAAGAACCAACGACGAGTGCATTTGAAGTCGTTTGTCTTATTTTGGTATTTCTTTAGAGCTTGACAACGACGATGGAATGATTCAAGTGAATATAATGGATAATGTGTAGTAATGCAATGTTTACAGCAAAACAGAACACTGCATTATTGTAGTTGGCAGTTAGAAACGTACCTTGTTAATGACGCTGGGAGCAACTTGCAAAGAGCTACTAGAAAAAGTACCTCCAGACGAAATAGCTTATGAAGCAGATTCAAATCTGCGTGCATCTGACTTACTCAATAATAAGTTTGCCAGTTAAGTCAAAAGCTAACAATAACACAGCTTTCTGATTGGTTCACCTGGCTTTCTGACAAACGAGGAAGTGAATTGTCATCATTTCCATCACAAAGAAACACAACGGCAAACATTGTTACTGAGTGGAGCTTTAATCAATTTGAAAACAGCGGTGTCTATCACCACTGGATTCTCTTTGTCACTGGTGATGAAACCATCCAGAAGGAAATTAAAAAAACCCTGTTTTGTAAATACATGTAGAGACTACGAGGGCGGTCGTAATGGCGTACGTCTTTCACCTAACGTTATAGATCTAATGAAAAAGCAAAAACTAGCTTGACCATGCAGACTAACATCAAGAATGGTCAAAAAGAGCAGCCATGAGCTCATGCGTTGATGCCAATATAATTAATCTAGACAATCTAGATATTTTATTCTATTATTAACGCTTATGAGTGCAGGATTACCTATCCATCTACTCGTTGACTCCTTAACTTCTTCACTAATTTTAATTTTACTGAGCGGTTTTAAAAGACACCTCACTGAAGCAAAAGTTTTGTTTACTGAGTGCGAAACTGGACCCGGAAGTCTCAGCCACCTCGTCAAATCCCTTTGGAGTTTAAAAATGCAGTGGAATGCCTTTACATTGTTGTTAACAATTAATTTATCAAACGTATCGAGGAAGGAAACGTCAAATAAAAAATATACTATCTCCTCTAACATTAACTGTAAGTATTTTAATCAGAAGATGGCTGTTGCACGTTTATCTCGCTCCTAGTATGATGCAGGCAGGCTAATATCTTTTAACTTGGATCGAATATTTAAATTTTGCATTACTGTCTTCATTACTTAAAAAAGAACCAACAACGAGTGTATTTGAAGTCGTCTGTCTTATTTTGGTATTTCTTTAGA
Organism: Oculina patagonica; assembly: GCF_052425735.1. NCBI lineage: Eukaryota > Metazoa > Cnidaria > Anthozoa > Scleractinia > Oculinidae > Oculina > Oculina patagonica. The sequence goes on along the minus strand of NC_135771.1, from coordinate 8,737,722 downwards.
GCTTGACAACGACGATGGAATGATTCAAGTGAATATAATGGATAATGTGTAGTAATGCAATGTTTACAGCAAAACAGAACACTGCATTATTGTAGTTGGCAATTAGAAACGTACCTTGTTAATGATTTTGGGAGCAACTTGCAAAGAGCTACTAGAAAAAGTACCTCCAGACGAAATAGCTTATGAAGCAGATTCAAATCTGCGTGCAACTGACTTACCCAATAATAAGTTTGCCAGTTAAGTCAAAAGCTAACAATTACACAGCTTTCTGATTGGTACGCCTGGCTTTCTGACAAACGAGGAAGTGAATTGTCATCATTTCCATCACAAAAGAAAACAACGGCAAACATTGCTACTGAGTGGAGCTTTAATCAATTTGGAAACAGCGGTGTCTATCACCACTGGATTCTCTTTGTCACTGGTAATGAAACCATCCGGAAGGAAATTAAAAAAACCCTGTTTTGTAAATAAAGACTACGAGGGCGGTCGTAATGGCATACAGTGTACGTCTTTCACCTAACGTTATAGATCTAATGAAAAAACAAAAACTAGCTTGACCATGCAGACTAACATCAAGAATGGTCAAAAAGACCAGCGAATTAAGAGCTCATGCGTTGATGTCAATATATTTAATCTAGACAATCTAGATATTTTATTCTATTATTTATGACTTTCTGACAAACAAGGAAGTGAATTGTCATCATTTCCATCACAAAGGAACACAACAGCAACATTGTTACTGAGTGGATCTTTAATCAATTTGGAAACAGCGGGGTCTATCACCACTGGATTCGAAAGGCTCGAAACTTGGTACACTCTCGGACGTATAAGGGGGGTGGGGGGTATGTTTTGCCACGAAACTAATAAGTGTGCCTGGTCGACAAAATAAACGTACTCGTCTATATTCTTGCCTTCAGACGATACAGGTGAATATTTGTATATATGTTTCCCTTCTTATTTGGGAACGATTTGAAACTACACAACAACGATACTAGTACTTAGACTAGGCTTTAACTGCAATAAATGCCCCTAAAGAATGCTACAAATTCCACCTTCCCCATTGCTTTAAGAATAGTCCATCTCATGCCAGCACATCCTGTCAACAGCACGACATGCTCTAGGCATAGCCCGTCTCTCCCAGGAAAGATCTCTTGGGCCGGGGCTTCCTGATTGACACCCGGCTGGCCAAGTTGTTAGTTATGACAATCAGATTTTGGTAGTGAAAACTCAAGTCTCCATTGAGAGACAAATAGTCACTCTACCTCCCCTCCATCCCCCCCCCCCCCCCCTCCCAGGAAGCAGCGTAACTAAATGATAGAGTCGCAAGAAAGCCCAAACGGAGTCCCCCATCCCATTCTCCAAATGTTTTTGGCCTGGAGCGATGGAACTGAACTGATCCAGACCTCAGATACGAAACTATTGCAAAATATTACATCGGTCTCCCTCGTAAGTTTGGTTTTGAGTTAATACTTATTCGAAGAGTGGAGACAATATCGGTAAAATCTGGAGTGCCGTAACATGGGGAGGTGCAGGGGGAGGGGGAAAAAATTTGGCTAACACAAAATAAAATTATTCAAAAATAGAAAAGTTATAATGTTAGGATACCGTTGGATTCTTTTAGCGTAATTAGTGTTTTTCCAGTGCTATCTTTATAACTGGAAATGCTTTCAGATGGCTGGAAATGCTATTTTAGAGAACCCAGATTTGAAAATCTTCCGGGGGAGCATGTCCCCAGACTCCCGTAGAAGCTCGCCCTCCGGCGCTCGTGATGGGCCACACCAATACATTTAACCCTGCTACGGAACTGATTTGTAGGTATATTCTCGGCGATCTTCAGAGTTGTCTCGCGGAGGAAACTAGTGGGCTGTGGTTTATACAGTACGTTTTGTACAAATAAGCCAGAATGTAATAAAAACAAGTAATCATAAGCAAACCGTTATGCAATATGATCGACCTCGAAAACTGCAATTGAAAAAGATTTTTCGGTTACGGAGGGGGTGGACTCCTTAATACGGACTCTGATCTGATCGTAAGTATTTGCGGCGCCAAAGGCTATTGTATTTTTTTTTGTTTAAGATACACAGGGTATAACTGAGCCTAGGGCTTTCCACAAGTTGCTCGAGATTTCCCAAAAAGTTGCCCGTAATTTCTCAAAAAGTTGCTCAAAAGTTGCTCCAAAAATCCAAAAAAGTTGCTTCTGATAATAAAAGTTGCTCGAAAGTTGCTCCAAAAAATCCAAAACGCTGCTTCTAATCAAGATAATTTCTTTAAATGTATGCTAATTTCCCTTTGATGGTTAGATTTCTAAACAAAACAAAGATTTCTAAGCAGTTTTATGCAATTTTACAGCAAAATAAATATCTAAATAACTTATCGAGGGGAAAATTTGTAAAATGATGACGTCATGTTTGCTGAGGAGTTTTTGTAATGTTTAAATGCAGAATGAGCCGAAAGTTGAAACGTCTTCAGACGTTTCTCGAAAATCTTCGTCAAACTTCGTAAATCTTCGGAATCGTTCGTTGGCCTTTGAAAAACACTCGGATAATCTTCGGAGATCTTCGGTCTGAAAATTGCCCAAAATGCAAAAAGTTGCTCGAGAGGAAAAAAGTTGCTCGAAGGGGAAAAAGTTGCTCGAAACATGAAAAGTTGCCAAAAAGTTGCCGAGCAACTTGTGGAAAGCCCTAACTGAGCCACTAGAAATCGGAATGTCCCCGGCTTTAACAAACATTTGTTACCAAAAGAAATATTTTATAGATGTTGACTATATCCTAGAACACTCTTAAGGCTTGTAGGAAAGCACGCACAAGCCCGAATTTTCTTTGAGCAAATAGACAAAAAGGTGCAGTGCTCAGAGTTGACTATTGCTCATTGAAACCGAGGGCGAGTAAACTCTAAAGGATTGCAGTCCAAAGGCTACAATTCTATGCAAATTTAATTTGAGCAGAAAAACAAGAAAAAGTTCAAAGTGGATAATTGACGGAAGTTGAAGTCCCCGGCCGAGTCAACTTTCAAAAGTCGGTAGAAACCGAGAGCAAGCCATCTAATTTATTTTCCATAACCCATAGACCGATCTATTCAACAAAAGATCAGTGAAAGTGGTTTATTTTTTAATTTTGGTTTGTGATTTCGGCAATTAACTTGCGCGCGCTCCCAGGGCAGTCTGACCGCCCTTGAGTAGCCAATCAAATTAATTGCGAGTTGACCTAATAGTCGGTCTTTAGCTAGATTATGCTAAGAGCGATTAGAGTACAATCTCAATTCTCAATACAACTTGCCCCCGCAGTTCTATGTTCAACCACATGCCGGCAAGTTTGCCAAAATACTTAATTGGTCTTAATTATGATGGGCGAATCGTGTTTTGAAAACATGGTCAACACACTGAAGTGAAAGGACCTGAAAGCTGTAAAACGATATTTCGCTTTAGTTGCTTGTCGATGTAGTCAGTGCAGTGCATAAGTACCTCAGCAGCCTCAGTTAAGATTTAAAAAAGTTATGATAGTGTGCACTGCAAACAGCATGTGTATCTTTTCTCTGGTAGGCCTGGCCAGATTATTAAAAGAACTCGAGATTAATTTACACTTTCTGAACAAGACATTAATTTAAATTGGCGTCTTGTTGAATAACTATTTTTTTAAATACAGTACCGAGACTAATTTTTTAAGAACTTTTTTCATGTTTTAAAATCTTTACTATGAGGTTTGACGGCGTAAATGCAGCAAGCTTTCAGTGCAAACGACGGCTTTCGAATCCAAACAAAACAAGCGAGCTATTTATCAAGCCTTCGCGAGACATGCAAGCAATCATCGCCTTTACGAATCAGACAGATAAAAGAAAATCCTTTAATCCTCAAAGCTGTACACAAACTTAATCCCTAGTGTAAATACTTCTTAGCATTCTTTTATACCTTTTGTATTTTAACTAATTAACTGCCACTTCGTTGATTTCGCTTTCACTTTCAACCAATCAAATTGTTCGATTGCCCTTATTTCCCGCTCATTTGCATGAGACATGACGTCACCAAGCTTTCGTCACGTGATTAACAACAAGTAAGTGGGCAATAAATAAACGCTTGACGACAGAAAGTGTGGCTTGAAAAAATACAAGTAGAGTGTATTGGGAAAATTACTGCTTTTAACCGAAGGATGAGCATTTCTTGTCTACACTGAGTGTCTTTTAGGATGTCGGCGCATAGTAGTGGTCTTTTGCCACCGGACGAGGTAAAAAAATGAGCTGAAAATCTGCTAATAGACCGGTGCAAGTATGATTGTGAAATTGAGCATACTTTGTCCTTTTGTTCAGTTGGCAGATTTACACATATTTGTCGTTCCCTTGGATCTGTGGCTCGAAAAATACCGTACAGCCTTTAACAACATTGCTTTGGAGTCAGTTTCCGCGGGATTTGTAAGGTAATTGTGCCGTTTTATCTTAAAATTGAAAAGAAATAACGCGGAATACAAGCGCTCAAACGCGTACAATTTTGATTCTTTCCGCTTCCTTTTATACATTGTAGTTCCTGAAACGTTTCTCATTCAACGCATGTTTGTGATCGTTCTAGGGTTCAACCGTACGTTTCTTTGAATTATCTACGAGATCACATCGAGGAGCAATTGGGGCCAGAAGTTGTACCAGAGGACTATGTGTTTCTACGATCCGTTGGAAGATGTATGGCCGTGGTGAGTTTGCAATTAAAAATAAAACCTCAATACCATATCAAACCAAGCTACATGTAAGCTTATTATTATTTTGTGTCCCTTTTACGAGGTCAAAGGATTTAAATTTGCGGCATTCCCCGAAAGAATTACACGAGCTTTACATGTAAGCTTCTGGTTTATTCAACTGTTTCTTTACATCTAAGATCTTGTGTTTTTCCGTGTTAATTCTATTTTATTGGATTTTCGCATATTGCTCTATAATGAACTTGAAAACATCTGCCAACCAAAACGACAATGACTTGAGCTGTAAATTACCTATTAGTTAGTTTTCGCAGATTTTAATTATTTAAGGTTATGGGTTCTCGAATTTCCTAATCTTACCGACTCGGGAGCTCTCAAAAGCCGGGGCAGGTGTTCTGTCAATTTTTTCCAGACAATAATAAAAGATGACATTTCGAGCTTAGTTCAGCTTCTTTCTGTTAGCTTTCTTTTGCGTTGTGTCAGTTTTCAGGATATTCTAGTTTGTTTCTTCCAAACAATGATTGTTTTAGCCGATTTTATCGTGCTTGGCTATCAAAGATATTGGTTTTTCTTGGTAGACATAAAATTTAATTTATTCATTTCCAATATTATTTATTGTCGTAATCTATTGAAGTTAATTTTGTGTTCAATATTCGTTATAATTGCCTTTGAGATTGTCAAACAATATTCACCTATGTGATGAAGACTTTTTTGTTTTTAAGTTTTATGCAAATGTGTGAAAGTGTGTAAATAAGAAATAATGTGTTAATTTTTGTGCAGTCATTGTGAGAAGTTGAACTAAGTTATCCCATGCAACCAAAATTTCACAATTTTTTGTTCCAGAAAATATCCATACTTTTCTAATAAAGGATGTTTGGTTTGACTCCTGCCCCTTTTTCCCCAGAAATTCCAGTTTAGCTTCATACAACTTGTACTTACTTTGGCTTTTGCGGCCCCCACCCCATCAGAATTTCCTATGACCTGTGGGGTGGGTATGGATGTTTTGTGGAACCACTCATCATTAAATTTTATTGTAGAGAATAGGAAAACAATAGCGAATTACCATTTTGAAATTATCAACATCAGGTTTTTTCTTGGATCCTGTGGCAGACCTACAGGCAACATTTTCAAATTCAGACAAGGGACACAAGAACCCCCTTGGCAGGGCCTCTGTAGAAGGGTGTGTGTGTGAGAGAGAGGGGGTGGGGGTGGGTTGAAGACAAAGCGAGAATTGAATTGGTCCCTTTCTTGCTTTTAAAGGGGGTCTGAGAGTGAAGTGAAACCCTCAATAGGAAATGGTCTGACCCCATGGGTCTTACCCCTAGACCCATGAGTGTGATCAGATAAAAATTAATAAATGTTGTAAATAGAAAACATCATAATCATTTGATCAATCACATTTTTGTTTTAAATGATTCTTTTATATTTTAGTGAAAATAAAAGATTGGATAGGTAAAAGTATTTCTTAAAAATTGTCACTCTTATTAATCATCATTTAATGGTTCTTTTTTCAGATAAAAGAAAATCAAGAGCGCTTGCTCAAGGCAAAGGACTTTTTACCACCTGTGGTAAGACTGTTTACTCTGTTACAAAAAGTTTAATGTACAGTGTACCTACATGTAAATGTAGGATAAGTTACTTGTCTTATATTTACATGCACATTAACAATTATAACTACCTCTTTATTCCTTTGCAGGCCTACAGCCCAGAGATTTTTATCCTTCCTGGAACACATGACTCTGTAGCTAAACCAGTGGAGAATGCTGCAAATACCATCATACAAACACATGGCCTGACAACAGGTGCATAATAAACTAACTCATTTTTGTAAAAAAAAGTTAATAAGAATTGCATTAACAAAGTATTATGTTGTGGTTAAAATTTATCTTTGGTTTAAGATTTTTCAATTCAGTTCGATTTTTATTTTTTGTTGTCTTATATTTATTACCATAATCTGAAACAAAGGGAAGTAAAAATCGAACTGGTTTGAAAAATTTTTTAACCAAAGATAAATGCACCATAATTTATAGAAGGACTGCACAAAAGCTTACATTTTATGGTTTCAATGGTGACACTCGAGCATTTGATTCACAGAGTGAAAGTCAGAACCACCCTGTTCAGCATAACAAACTGTTACCCGATAAAAATACTGAACTGTACAGTTTTAAACAGTGGAATTCTTTTTTTAACCTCCAAAATAGGGAAATGAAAATTGGTTCTAGAAAATTGTTGAGGAGTTTGTAAAATTGGGAGTAATCAGGGAGTTTAGAAAATAAAGAAACCAGAGAGTTGAATGAGAATTGGGAGTAATCATTTTTTCAGTTCTTGAAGTTAATGGTTTGAAAAATTGAGGGTAAAGAAATAGGAATTCCACTGTACCTTTTTTTTCTAATTACTATTTAATTTCTTTTCTACAGCTGGTATGGCTTCTATTCAGCCTCACCAGTTACCACCAGCAGGATATCCAGCAGGATATATGCAGAATCCACAAGCCCTGTCAAACCTGCTACCTGGGGGTTATCTACCTCAGCAATCTGGCCACATGGAACAGATGGGTTTCCAAACTAGGGATGAGCGCTTTGTTAATCGCGCTGAGAGGACCAGCAGATCTAACAAGTCTTTATCTGATGATGAGGGTAGCAGTGACTATGAGAGACCACAGGGTGAGAGAAATGATGAGGTCGCTGGCAGACGTCAGTCATTAGAGGATAGAAGCGGTGGATCTTCTGAGAATGATGGAGGTGATAGACCAACAGCGATGGAGACAACAGAACATAGGAAGAAACAGAAAAAGGGAAGTCAAGACGAACAGGAAGAGGCTTCCAACGTTGTTCCATCAAAGACAAAAAAGCATAGAATGCAAAAGAAGGGAAGCAGTAGTTCATCAGGAAGCAATCAGTCAGAACCCAAGACTGTAAAGTTTATTCAACCAGAGGTTTATCAGAGCTTACCTGTTCCTGGTCAAGGTGGGGCACTGGTGTCCCCTCCCACACCCATTCCTTCTGGGCGTGTCATTTCCTCCCCATTTCCTGCTCAACGGGCTGAACCAGTTAGTGGACCCACTGGGAGGGACGGTGCTTCTGAATTGAATAACAATGATGCAAGTGGTAAAGCTGATGAAAAAGTTGTGATGGCATCAGACAAAAAGAAAAAAGCTGCGGACCCTAAAGGTGGTAAAAAGAAAAGAAGAGATAGGTCGCGGTCTCCTTCTGTTGAGCGAGCACAACACAAAGAACACAGCAGTCAAAAGGAAAACAGTGCAGATATTATTTATGAGGATCAAAATGATTCAGCTGTGTACGGTGAAGTGACAGTGAGTCGAGTTGAATCTCCTCCAAGTTTAAGTGAAGTTGAAGAGAGATCGAAGTTTGTTCAGTTTCCTTCTCCAGCAAAGGGAGCAAGAAGGCCACCAGTACCTGATGAAATGCAATACGGCAATGCTTTTGGAAATGGATCACATGATATGTAAGTTCTTTTAATCTTTATAGATTAAGTCTATAAACATTCATGTGTCTAAATCTTAATGTAGCACCTATAGCTAACTGCCATGTCTATACAGTGTATGTGGTTCCAGTCAAAAGTTTATAGTTGACGCCTACTCGTGTGATATGTCATCTACACCTGTAGCTCAGGAGATAGCATAATCATCTAGTCTAGAAAGTTGAGGCATTTGTCTTGTGAGAGGCTGTCAAAATATTTTGATTGTCATTTTTTGCTGTTCATAGTCAATATTATTTTTTATTTATTTAACGCTATCTCATATAAGCTTGTTATTCCTGCAGTTACATTGTAGAAGTTTGAATTTTCAATCAATGTTCCTAATGTCAGAGAATAATGCCCAAGCAGTGATGTCAATATTCCATACACCTGATCTGTGAAAATTTTTACAAAAATTAACAGTTTATTTTCTGGCAGAAAGTACAGTACATTCTTATGGTAGCAAATTATGCTAGGTACAAAATAAAGTGACTTTTGCAGCCTCATTTTTTTTCTTTGTAATTTTTTATAACTCAATGTTTGTATGAATAGTGTTCTAAATTTGCTTCTTTCTTTGATTTTTTCAGGGATAATTCTTTTGGAAGAGAAGACAATCTTAATAATCATGTCCTCGAAAACCAAGGATTGGCTGCGGAAGATGACAGCGCCAATGACAGTACTGGGGTTAACGATTTTAGTCTAGATGAGGATAAAAACGCTTTAAGAGACACATCAAAGGGTGTAGAAGGAGAAAGAGACGTGAATGCAGGAGGCAAGAATGCTAATAAAATGGGTGTAAAGGATGCTGCAAAGAAGGAGGGCGCAAAGGGGAATGCTGCCAAAGGAAAGAAAACAGCCAAAAAGCCTGTGAAAAAGCCTGTTGAAACTTTAGACGAGAAATACAAAATACCTCCAATTCCCAAGGTCCCCACCCCACCTCCCATGAAATACCCGCAGAGGGGTAACAAAGACCTCGGTGAGGACACGCCGTCAGCTAAGGATAGGAAACGTCGCGAGCTTGAGGAGCTGAAGGCTGAGTTGAGGAAGGCGAAGAATGCCAGGGTGGACACTGAAAAAGAGAGGGAGTCTAAAGTGCGTCGGGCAAAGATGTTACAGAATCAGATACTGCAGAAGAAGAATCAATGTAAGTGCTACT